>NC_134105.1:27918636-28221666 GCF_040939455.1 Microcebus murinus | reverse complement strand
TCTGAGCAGAGAACCGTGTCCTCTTAGTTTTACGAGAAAGGAAGGTTGATTCGAAGAGAGCTGGAGACTTGCTCAAGGTCACGCAGCTCGTGCTGAAGTTTGCGCCCCAGTCCGTGGCTTGCCGCAGACGCCCGACCCCCGCGTCCCGCCGCTGCGCTCCCCGACGGCGCCCGCCCGGCGCGCCCGCTAGATGGCAGCCTTGGTCTCCGCGGCGCGCGGCGGCCGCCCTCGCGAGGGCCTGGCTGCGGGCCCCGCGGGCTGCTCCGGGGGGCGGTGCCGCTGGCACCCAGGCCCGGGCCTCCAGGGTCCAAGTGACCAAAGGAAGAAGAGAGTTGCTGGAAGCAGCCCGGGCTCCCCTGCCCGGAACCGAGCAGGGTTTGTCCCGGGCGCCCCCGGCGCGGGCACCGAGCGCGCGGCGGCCCTGGCGCGGTGCAACTCTGCGGGGCGGCGGGCGGGCGGAGGGCGGCTGCAGCCCTGCCTGGCAGTGCCGGGCGCGCAGAGGGCCCGGAGGGGCGGCGTGGGGCGAGGCCGCCTGGGGCGCAGTCCGCGGCGGGAGGCCGTCTGGCCGTAACCTGATCTGGTCCCTTTCCAGACTTGCGCGTTGGAACCTCGCCCTAGCTGTGTCTCCGGTGATCGCGGGCCAGTCCCAGCCCGTGTCTCAGCCATAGCGATGCTTCTTCCGCCCACCCAGGACCCACAGTGGCAGGTGGGCTCACCCTGCCCATTTCCGCGGCGGTACCTTTGGATGAGCAGCGATGGGCACGTCTCTGAGGCTGGCACACCTCGGGTCTCAGGCCCGCCACCAGAGAGAGGCGTCTGTGTGCAGAGGAGGTGGTGGCGGTGGGGCGAGCCCTGCCTTTCCTACAGCAGAGGGGAGGTGGGACTCAGGCGGCAGGGGTCAGTCCTCTTGTCTCTGGGGTGTGTGCATGACATGAATTTATGGATTCCTTTGATTGGCCTCTTCCTTTACGCTCAAAGTCATAGGGTCTCTGCCTTTCAACATCTAATATTACAGTGGATCGGCTTGCTGGGCAGGTGAGGCCTATAAAGGGTCCTCTCACTTCCCTTCTACAGTCACGTTCCTTCTCTGGAGGTGGCTTCTCTCCTTTAGGAGGAAGGGGGCTCAACCTGATTGGCCTGGCCTATTTGCCATCTTCATGCATTGGGCAGCGACAGATCTGAACATGGGGCCTTGTCTCGGCCCATGGAGGTGGGGACGCTGAGGCCCAGAGGGGAAGGCCATTGCAGCGGTCACTTGGGGGATCCAGATCTCCCGCTTCAGGACTCTTGCTGCTGCCAGGCCTGTTCCGAAGACTTTCCTCCTTTGTATCCTAATGTCCCTGCAAAGTCCTATGCTTCGTGCTGATTTGGAGAAGTCCCAGAGCGCATGGACCATTGGGTCCTAGGTGTAGGGTCAGGCAGCGAAGGGGTGTTGTTCCCCCTCAGGGTGGCTCTCCAGGCCTAGTGCAGGCCCTACAGATCCGGTCAGGTGAGGGCAGTTGTGGAACCGTGATATGAACATCCCTGGTCCCATCAGTCACCCCCTGGAAAAGCAGCATGCCAGGCAGCACAAGGAGGTGAGTGGAATTTTGGTATCCACCACATGTCCCTCTGTTAAGATCACAATTTCCACGACAGAGCCACTCTTCTAATGGAGCCTGTCAACTCGGCTTAGGCCGCGATGGCTCAGGGCACACCCACCCGAGAGCCCGGGAATGTGGGATCTGAGGCGTTAACTTTGCCTGGCGCTGAGCACGCACAAGGAGGCAGAAAGGGGACTTGCACCTGCGCCTGTCAGTCCAGCCTTCGAATTACGTGGTAATTATTGCGCACTGCCGTGCAATCGGCCAGGGTCTCCGGCGAGTCCGTCAACACACAGAGGGGAAGGCGGGTCTCCCTGAGGGCCCCCAGCGCCCTCCGCACCCGCTGGAAAAGGACCCCTTTGACAGCGTGCAAGGGCCTAGAGCAGCCGTCTTTATTGGCAGCCGGAGAGGCTGTTTGGGGAAATGGAAAAACTTGTGTCGGCGGCGTCAGTCTTGCACAGGGGTAGCCAAGCAGTTTGCAGCGCGTTCTGTTCCTCGCGCTGCCACCACCGCCTCGGCTCCTCCGAGCCTGCTGGGGAGGGGCGAGGGGGAGGAGGTGACCGAGTTCACGTCCCCACCGCTGCCTCTCCCGGAGTGATGGATGGCTGTCTGCTCAGGCGGGGGAGCGCCCGCACAGCTCCCTCTGCAGGGAGCGGCGCTCAGCCTCCCACACCGGCGCGGAGGCTTCCGCGAGCTCCCCTGGGCCCAGACGCTGGGGAATATGGGCTCTGGGTCAGTTATCGCGGCCGGTTATTTTGGGTTATGAGACCATCCTTGTCGGTTTCATCCTGCTGTGTGGCAATCTTGCACAAACGTCCGTCGCCGCCTCTGGGCTCCATTTCACCCTTTTGCAACAAACCCAACGGTGTCTCCCTATCTCCGATGCCCCGGGGCTCAGGGGGTACCAAGGCTCACCTGAGTTTTCTTAGAGGGGCACTCGGGTTAGGGAACGATTTACCCATGGAAAGAAACAGAAATCAGAGGGTGGGTGTTGGGTCATTTCTTCTTTAAAAGACAGTACGTTTTAGAATTCCATTAATTGAGGGGTCTAGTTAGTTAAGTACAGGAATATGACTCTAGTTTGCCTTTTTTCTCTCTCTACTCCAAAATGTTATTAGTAAGCCTTCTGCAGCTGGGAATTCTGAAATCCAAACCTGGGCTGAGGAGTGAGGAGTGGGGGCACTTGGGGAGGAGAAGCCCCTCCTGTTAGAAGAAGCCTTTATTCTGCAGATGGCCTCATGTCAGGGGATCCTGGGGTCTAGTTCATGGTGAAAAGCAAGTCTCAGCTGTGGTTTCAGGGCAAGACTTGTGGATGCTACTGCTTCTGGGGCCAAGGTGCTTACAAAACACCTCTCCGATGGTGATGATGAAAAGAATATAATGTACAGCAGTTTACATTTTGGGGGCACCTAGTATGTGCCAGATACAGTTCACTTTGTCTCCACTATCTTATTTAATCTTCAGAGTAGTCTTACAAAATAGATGCTATTGTTATTCCCATTTTATGAGTGGGGGGCGGGAAGGTGGAAACTGAGGGTCAGAGAGGTTAATTAACTTGCTTAAGGTAACACAGCTGGAAAGGGACAGGCAGAACTCAGCCTAAGTCCTAATTTCAAAGCCCTGCACTTAATCACTCTGCTCTATTGCTACAGAATCCTGCAGTCATCTTGCTTCAAAGCACATTTGTACATTGGGGAAACACCCTTTAAAATTAGGTTACAGTTTTGCAATGAGTAGATGTTTGGGTTTGCTGCTGCTTTTTTCTTTTTTTCCAAAACAGAAAAACTAAAACAAAAACCCCCAATCTCTCACTTTCCAATGGATCAGCCAGATCAGAGGAAGAAATAGCTGTTGAGTTTCATTGCTGGCTTATGCAAAAGAGAAGATGCCCTAGAATTCTCTGTCTTTAAAAAATGATTTCACTAATATTTGATGCACTAACTGTGAAGCCATCCTGAATGTCTTCTTTGTGTTACTGTGCCCTGTTCCCGGCGTGCCCACAAGTCCAGCTGGGGCTGGATAAACCTGAGGTCCTCCCCTGGTAGTGCACCATGCTTGTGCTTCAGCTTTGGTGAGGATGGGGATGAGGCCGGATGAGAAGGCCCTGCACAGGCTGCTCAGCCGTGTTGGGAGTCGGTGAGGAGGCCGGATGAGAAGGCCCTGCACAGGCTGCTCAGCCGTGTTGGGAGTCGGCCCAGAGCCATGGAGTGTGAGAAACTTCCAAATTTCAAAAGTGCCCTGGGCCAATTTAATAAACTTCTGCCACCTCCATCTTCTCCACATTTTTGAATTCTCAAATATTCACTCCCATCTAAGACGCGTACAAGAGTGGAAGGATTTTAGAATGTTAATAATGCAGAATTTTACAGCATAGCAAGGTGAATTCTCAGGGGGTAACGGTTAACATCTGCTTTCTCTTTTCCCAAGATAACAATGGGGAAACCTGTGCTCCGCACGTACGCACACCAAGCCAGGATCGTGACAGCCTAGTCTCTCTGTCTTTCTCTCTTACTCTCTCAGCAAAGAGGTAAATTGTCCCCAGATCCATCACTAGGCACAATAACTAGAAAACCTGGATGTAGCAGCAGTGACAGTGATAGGAAAAAACCCCACAAAAACCCAAACCTCATCTCTCAGGGGGCACTTTCTGGGCTGTGAACAAGACCCTTTCTTCCAGGGGGTCTGAAAGACAGACAGCAGGTAGTGCTCTGCTCCTTCCCAGTGGGGCAATTCTTAGCAATCAGCATCAGAGCTGTGGTCCTGACATGTCCCCCGGCAAGTGGCAGGATGCTTTGTATCAGAGGAGACAAACTGAGAGAACTCAGTCTGTGGTTCTAGACACAGGCTCTGGAGCGCCCAGGGGAGTCTTGTGCTTGTGCTTTTTGAGGGTTTCTGGGCTTCCGCCATCATACCTGCCTTCCATGGTAAAGAGTAGGGGCTACCAGTGAGCTCTGGAAACAGAGGAGCCTATTTCCCAGTCCCAGGCCGGGCTCAGTGGCTCGTGCCTGTAATCCTAGCACTCTGGGAGGCCGAGGTGGGAGGATTGCTTGAGGTCAGGAGTTTGAGACCAGCTCGAGCAAGTGTGAGACCCGTCTCTACTAAAAATAGAAAAAATCAGCCAGGCATGGTGGCACACACCTGTAGTCCCAGCTACTTGGGAGGCTGAGGCAGGAGGATTGCTTGAGCCCAGGAGTTTGATTGTTGTGAGCTAGCCTGACGCCACAGCACTCTAGCCCGGGTGAGATTCTCTCTCAAAAAAAAAAAAAAAAAAAAAATCCCCAGTCCCAGATCTGTCTGTGTGAACCTCTACGTAAGTGACCTCTCCCAGCCTCATTCTTCTCATCTGGAAAATGGAGACAATAATACTGGCCTTGTAGGATGTGTGTTGTTGAGCACACAGTCTGGCTTAACGCATGATAACACTTTTAGAAGACCACACACCAATAACTATCATCCACACTTGCTTTCCTAAGACCCATTTTACACCCTTTCAAGCCGCTCATTTTAGGGAGGACAATGTTCTTTGACTTGGAACCAGGTAACCCAGAATATAATTTCTCACCTAGACCAGTCCTGTAGACTCACTTGACTAGCCCCGTGGAAACAATCCCAATTCAAATCTTGGAGCAGCAAAGATGTCCTTTTTAAGGGAACCTCTTGGTTAGTTTTATGGTAAAAAAAAATGACCTAGAAGTTATTTTTAAAAATGAAAACGAAAGGTGCCAACCTTATGTTTGCAGCTACCTAGGGATTTTTTTTGCAGGATTTTTGTGCTGAAACAAATGCTCCTGTATGTTGCAGCAATATCAGCAGCTCAGAGAAATGAGCAGAAGTGGCCAGGACTTGTTGTATAGATGCCATCCTAGCCTAGTATTAGAAGCCCTACACCAGCGCACTGGCTTCTCTCTCTTGCTTGCATAATGCAATTTAAATCCCCTGTTAATTTCCAGGTCGAGTTTCATTCATGAGGATAATCTTTAATTGATGTTAAATATAGGGATCAAGTTAAGTGCATTATTTCTTTTTTACAAAGTGCTAATTGTTCATGTTCTCATAAATTATTTTCTCTTCTTATGTAGCAGGTTTTATGAAAGAACTTTTCAGCCAGTGCTTTTAACCTCATTGTATGAATATTATCCTGTAATCAGCAGGTCGTTCAGATTCCTTCCGGTGAAGATGATCTCTATGTCACCCTTCAGAGCAGTAAGGAGAAGAAAAATGAGCTCGTTTTGTGTGTTTATATATATGGCTAAGCTCACAGACATTAGAAAAATATTTATATCCAAACATTTTAAACTTTCAGCGTATTTTTTCAGCTGCTTCTGTTCCTATTAAGATCCTTGAGGGGTTCAGCCTGAAACTACTCTTTTTTTTTTTTAGGTTGGATGGTATTAAGCATATTCATATTGTTGTGCAGCCATTGTTGCCACGCATTGCCGGAACTCTGTTCATCTTGCAAAACTAAAACTCCCGTTAAACAACAACTCACCATTTCCACCTCCCTTCAGCCCCTGACAATTCTACCTTCTGTGTTTGTGAATTTGACTATTCCAAGTACCTCCCATGAGTGGAATCATGCAGTATTTGTCTTTTTGTGACTGACTTATTTCACTTAGAATAATGTCCTCAGGTTTCAGCCAGGTTGTAGCATGTGTCAGAATTTCCTTCCTTTTTAAGGCCGACTATTATTCCATTGTATGTTAATACCACATTTTGTTTACCCATTCATCTGTGGGTGGACACTGGATTGCTTCCATCTTTTAGCTATTGTGAATAATGCTGCTATGAACATAGTGTACAGCCTGGAACTACTTTTTTTTTTTTTGAGACAGAGTTTCTCTCTGTCGCCCGGGCTAGAGTGCCGTGGTGTCAGCCTAGCTCACAGCAAACTCAAACTCCTGGGCTCAAGCAATCCTCCTGCCTCAGCCTCCCGAGTACCTGAGACTACAGGCATGCGCCACCATGCCCGGCTAAATTTTTTATGTATATACTTTTAGTTGTCCAGCCAACAGGTACATGGCTTCTTTGCCAGAAACTCAATTCCTCCTTGCCCTGACCTGCCTAACTTCTAAATGATTTTTACTTGCACAAGTAATGCATAAAGCCTTTCTCTTTATTTTTTATTTTTATTTTTGTGATAGGGTCTTTATAGAGGCATCTTTCTCCTTTTAAGAAACAATTTTGTTTAGGTATAATTCACGTATCATAAACTTCATCTCTTGAAAGTATATGATTAATGGTTTTTAGTATATTCACAAAATTGTACAACTATCATTTCTATCATCCCCCAAAGAAGCCATGTACCTGTTGGCAGTCACTCCCATCCCCTTTGCCCCTCAGCTCCTGACAACCACAAATCTACTTTCTGTCTCTATAGACTCTCCTATTCTGCACAGTTTACGTAAATAGAATCACACAACATGTGGCCTTTGTGTCTGGCTTCTTTCACTTAGCATAATGTTTTCAAGGCTCATCATGTAGTGCAAATCAGTATTTCATTCCTTTTTATGGTTGAATAATATTCCATTGTGTGCCTATCCCATATTTGACTTATCCATTCATCATTGATGGACAGTCGGGTTTCTACATTTTGACCATTGTGAGTAATGCTGCTATGAAATTCCTGCACAAGTTTTTTGTGTGGATGTTTTCAGTTTTCTTGGATATATACCTACAATTGCTGGGTCATATGGTAACACTATATTTCACTTTTTGAAGAAATGCCAAACTCTTTTCCAGTGGTTGCACCAGCAGTGCACGAGGCCTCCAATTTCTCCACATCCTGTCTCTCAGCTTATATCCATTCTAGTGGGTAGGATTTACATTTCCCTTATGATAAATTATGTTGAACATCTTTTCATGTATTTATTGGCTATTTGTATGTCGTTTGGAGAAATGTCTATTCAATTTTTTCTCCATTTAAAAATTCAGTTATTTCTCTTTTTATTATTGAATTGTAAGTGTTATTTTTATATTCTGGATATAAATCCCTTATTAACTAAATATTTGTAATTTTTAAATTTTTAATTTTTGTGTTTTCTTCTAAGAGTTCTATAGTTTTAGCTCTTACTTACATGTAGGTCCACGATCCCTTTTGAGTTACTTTTTATATAGTTTGAGTTAATTTTTTTATATATTTTGAGTTAATTTTTATATGTAGCCATCCAGTTGTCCCCACATCATTTGTTAAAAAGACTGGTCTTACCCCATTGAGTTATCTTTTTTTTTTTTTTTTTTTCTTTGTGAGCAGTGGAAGATATCCATTGAGTTATCTTGGCACCTTTGTCAAAAACCATTTGACCATAAATGTAAGAGTTTGTTTATGGACTCTCAAATCTATTCCAATGGTCTGTATGTCTGCCCTTATGCCAGTACCTCAGTGTCTTCATCACTGTAGCTTTGTAGTATGTTTTTGCAGGTGCTCAGCACATAATTCTGGCATGAATGACTGGGTGTGAGGGTTTGTGGAGGAGTTTGTGGGGGTGGAAAGAGGCAGCCACTCCCTTTGACTGGCACTGGGGCAGCAAGTGCAGGCACAGGTACACCTGAACCTCAGGACTTCTTAGCATGTGTCTTAACATGTGCCTTCTTAGCATGAGTCTCCCCAGGCGGGGCTTCTTCTGCAGCCTCTTCCTTTGAATCTGTCTGTCCCTGAGATCCTTCCAGAGCCAGAAAACTGTAGTCACATACAAAGTCACATACAAAACACAGGCCTCAATCTACCTTAGAGGTTAATACTGCTGCTCTTGGTGGCTCACTCACCTCCACCACCCCGCCACCCCAGTGGAGTAGCTTCTTGGCTGTCGAGACCTCTGCCAAATCACCTCATCCCTCTGAACCCCATTTACTTTGACAGTATTAATACCCACCTCTCAGGGTTGTTGAAGAATAAATTAGATAATGTGTCAAACACTAAGATAAGTGCCTTATAAGTATTTAACCCTGAGCTATGTAGTCTTAGCCTCATTTATAAAAGTGGAGAAACTGAGGCACACAGAGATGAGTTTGGAGACCAGGGCCCCATATCATTCATTCCATGGCAGAGCCAGGACTCAAGGCCACCCCTGCCTGGCTCCAGGCCCTGTGCTCCTGAGTCAGAGTTGCAGGGACGCGGGGAGCCTGCCTGGGTTCTAGAAGACCCTGTTCAGGGCAAATTCTAGGGCGAAGCCTGCCCCTGGCCCTGCGCCTGCCCCCTGCCCTCCCCGGCCTCTTCTTCCTTGGCATGCCTCCTTCAAAGAGATCTGGCTGGGCAGGGCGGGAAGCAGAGGTCTCCCGGGGTACCAGCCCCGGGGCCGGCAGCGGTTTCTAAAACCAGGGCAGCTGCTTTCTGCCTCGGTGGCCCCGCTGCTCCGCACGCGGCCTGGTATGTGCGGAGCATTCGGGCTGGAAAATGAGCACAAAAGAGCACACGGGAAGGCCTCGAAAATGCTAATGCGGCGCCCGCGCGGCTGGCGGCGGCGCAGCCGAGGGCCGCGGTCACGGCGCTGTGCCTCATTATTACTGCCGGGGGCCGCGGCCGGGAGCAGCGGGGCGCGGGGCCGCACGCGGCGCGGCTGATGGCAGCGCTGATGGCGCAGCGGCGCGGCCCGCGGGCTCAGCGGGCGCCCGGGCTGCCGGGCTGTGCGCGCCCCGGGCCCCGCGCGCGCCGCCACCGCGGGAGAGCCCGGAGTGGGCGCCCGGCCCCCAGCTGGGACGCCGCCGCCCAGGCCTGCACCTGATTCCTAATTTCCATTACATTTGGAATTAAGAAGCGTTTTCTGTTAAGATCAAAAAGTGATCAATGCTAGTTGTAAAAAGTTCAAACAATACCTCCGACCCTTCCTTTCCCAAATCTCTCCAGAGGTAACCATTGTTTACAGATTGATATGTAGCTTTCCAGACTTTCTAATACTTATAGCTATTTGATTTTTAAAAAAAATTCCAAATAGGAACATAATGCAGCCCTTCCCAGTCCCCCGGATACAATCCTGGTGTATGTTCTGGTCTCTCAGTTGCTTTTTTCATGTAAGAATGTGCCTGGAGATCTATCCGCCTTAGCAGGTGTAGCCCTAATTCTTTCCAAAAGCCACATAATATTTCAGAGTATCAGAGTACAGTGATTAATTTAACCTTTCTCCCACTACTACTAACTGAATGCTTGCTACATGCAGGCCTTTAACTAAGTGCCTTACCTACATCACGTCATTTAATCATCATAAAGGTTCTAGAAGGCAGGTATAATAATTCCCATTTTAAGGTATGAAGAAACAGGCACAGAGAGGTGAAGAAATGTATCTGAGGTTACACAGCTAGTAAACTGCAAAGGCAGGATGCAAGACCGGGTGGACTTGACTTTGAAGTCTTGCTCCTTTCCGTGAGCTCAGTGTCCAGCCAAATGTGTCATTCAGGTCGCCGAATATTAGCAAGCAGGCACTTTCCCTGCCCTGCAAGCTCCTATTCCACAGAGAAGCACTACATCTATGTTTCGTTGTGAGGTTCTGTGGGATCCTGCTCATTTTATCCTTGTGATTCCAGCCCAGTGATTTTGATCTAGGAATTAAAGAATTGAACTTGTAATTGTGTTGACTTGGTAAAAAAACAAGTACTAAAGGATCTCGCTCTGTCTTCCAGGGTGGAGTGTAGCAGCACAATTACAGCTCACTGCAACCTTAAACTCCTGGACTCAAGTGATCCTCCTGCCTCAGCCTCCCAAAGCCCTGGGATTACAGGTATGAGCCACTGTGCCCAGTCCATGCAATGAGAAGTAATTTTTTCTTCCACATTTCCAGTTTCCTTTTCAGAGGAAACCCCCAATAGTAGTTTCTTATGTTATCTTTCAAGATATTTTCAGTGCTTATACTTTCCCATATAAGTGGTAGCATCTGCATCTTGCTTTCCCCAATTAATAATATATCTAAAGATCATTCTCCATTGGCACATGTAGGTCAGTACCATTCTTTTTCTTCTCATTGCTTTTTAAATTCAGTTTTGTTTTTGGAATAGGTAATACAGGTATACCTTGTTTTATTGCACTTTACTTTATTGTACTTTGCAGACAATGTGATTTTTACAAATTTAAGGTTTGTGGCAACCCTACATTGAACAAGTCTATCAGTACCATTTCCCCAACAGCATGTACTCAGTTTGTGTCTCTGTATCACGTTTTGGTGATTCTAGATATATTTGAAACTTTTTCATTATTATTAGTAGTATATCTGTTATGGTGATTTGTGATCAGTGATCTTCGACATTATTATTGTAATTGTTTTGAGGTACCACAAATCACACCCATATACGATGGCAAACTTAATCCATAAAAGCTGTGTGTGTTCTCATTTCTCTACTGGCCAGCTGTTCCCTGGTTTCTCTCCTTCTCTTTGGGCCTCCCTATTGCCTGAGACATAGAAGTATTGAAATTAGGCTAATTAACAACCCTAAAATGGCCTCTAAGTGTTCAGGTGAAAGATGCAGTCACTCATCTCTCATTCTATATCAAAAGCTAGAAATGATTAAGCCTAGCAAGGAAGACATGTCAAAAGCTGAGACAGGCAGAAAGCTAGGCCTCTTGGTCAAACAGCCAGGTTGCAAATGCAAAGAAAAATTTCTTGAAGGAAATTATTTATTAATTTTTATTTTAAAAAGAGTTTTCACTCCCCACTCCAGTCAAGGGATCCTGAAGAAAATTAAAAGTGCTACTCATGATTAAGAGTATGCTATGAAATGCTATGAAACAGCCTTATTGCTGATAATGACAAAAGTTTTAGTGGTTTGGGTAGAAGACCAAATCAGCTGCAAAATTCTTTTAAGCCAAAGTGTAATCCAGAGCAAGGCTCTAACTCTCTGCAATTCTATGAAGGCTGAGAGAGACAGGGAAGCTGCAGAAAAATCATTTGAAGCTAGCAGAGCTTGGTTCATGAGGTTTAAGAGAACAAAAGCATCACCATAACATAAAACCGCAAGGTGAAGCAGCAAGTGTGGAAGGAGAAGCTTCAGCAAATTATCCAGAAGATGCAGCTAAGATAATTGATGAAGGTGGCTACATTAAACAACAGATTTTCAATGTAGATGAAACATCTTGGAAGAAGATGCCATCTTGGACTTTCATAGCTAGGGAGAAGTCAAGGCCTGGCTTCAAAATGTCAAAGGACGGGCTGACTCCCTTGTTAGGGGCTAATGCTGCTGGTGACTTTTAAGTTGAATCCAATGCTCATTTACCCTGCTGAAAATCCCAGGGAATGAGAATCCCTTGAAAATTAGGATAAATCTTTGCTGGCTGTGGTGGTTCACAGCTGTAATCCCAGCAGTTTGGGAGGTGGGAGGATTGCCTGAGGCCAGCTTGAGACCAGCCTAGACCAGTGGGGGCAACATGTGAGCCCCCTCCCCTGCTAAAAAGGTAAATCCCCCTCCAAAACAAAACTACTCTGCCTATGCTTTATTAAGTGGAAAAACAAAGCATGGGTGACATCACATCCATCAAAGCCATGCACGCCCAGCTTGTCACCATTTTTCTATAGGATTATTGAACTTTTTCTTGATTTTGGAAAGTTCTTACTTTATATTACGTATGTTAGTTTTTTCCCAATTAACTATTGTCTTTTGATTTTGTCTTTGTTTTGTTTGGCAAAAATTTTCAGGCTTTTTGTGTAATTAAGTTTGTTAATTTAAAAATAATTCCTGGGGGGTGTGGTGGGTCATGCCTGTAATCCTAGCACTCCGGAAAGCAGAGGCAGGAGGATTGTTTGAGGTCAGGAGTTCGAGACCAGCCTCAGCAAGAGTGAGACCTCCCCCATTTCTACTAGAAATAGAAAAAATTAGCTGGGCGACTAAAAATATAAAAAAAATTAGCCAGCCGTGGTGATGTGCGCCTGTAGTCCCAGCTACCCTGGAGGCTGAGACAGGAGGATCGCTTGAGCCCAAGAGTTTGAGGTTGCTGTGAGCTAGGCTGATGCCACAGCACTCTAGCCTAGGCAACAGAGAGAGATTCTGTCTCAAAAGAAAAATAAAAAAGAAATTCCTGAGATCTGGATCTTACTTAGAAAGACCTTCAAAATATTTTTCAAATTTTCAAAAAATATTTTTTATGTTTTCTTTGTATCTTTATAATTTTATTTTTTTAATATTTACATCTTTCTTCTATCCAGAGTATGTTTTAGTATAATAAATAAGGTAGGGATTTAGCCTCTTCTCCCCCAAAATGACTATCCAGTTGTCCCAAACTATTTATTAAATAATCCAAACTTCCCCTTTGTTTTGAAATGCCATCTCCATTTTATACCACATTTGTACACATGCCTGTGTCTCTTTCTAGAGCCTCTCTGTTCTTTCCATTCATTGGTCTATCAATGCACGTGTCAGGGCCAAACTGTTTTAATAATTGATGCTTTGTAATATGCTTTAAAATTTGGTGGGGCTTGTCCCCACGCCCAGCTCTTCTTTTCTCTGGAATGTTTCTGGCCATACTTACGTGTTTATTTTTGCATATGAATTTAAGAGTTACTTGTTTTGTTCCAAGAAATATTCTATTGGTTTTTTAAATTGGGATCACATTAAATTTATAGTATAATTAGGGAAAATTGATATGTTTACTGAGTCTTAATCAAGATCACAATATGGCTTTAATTTACTCAGGAACAGAGGCAGTAAATTGGTCACCAAGTTTTTATTTGCTTACTTACATTTTGCAGTTTCTTGCAGCTAGGCAGGGTTACATAGTGGATTCTGGCTGGTGAAATGTAGGCAAAAGTGACATGTGACATTTTGGGATGGAGGCAAATGACAAGCCCAAGCCTGATTCTGTAGCTTTTCTTCCTGTGCTGTGGTGACCAGGGGAATGCGAGGTCAGAGCAAGACTAATGTTGAGTCAAACATGGAGGATGGTTGCCCTGAATAGGTGTCCAGACATACAGCTGACTCTGGGGGAGAATAAAATAAGCTTTTATTGTATTAAGCCACTGAGATTTTGGTGCCAGTTGTTTCTGCAACATCATTTAGTTTACGTTGCCGGATACATTCTCAGTTAGCATTTTTAAGTTTTACTCATATAGTTCTTGCACATTTCTTCATAGTTTTTTTTTCTTTTTTGCTGCTATCTTAAATGGGCTTTTAAAACTGTATGTTTTCTAATGGCTTATAATTTATATATGGGAAAAATATCAATTTTTATATATTGAATGTATAATCAGTCATTTTACTGAAACTGTTAGATTTCTAACAGTTTATAGAATTTGTAGAATTTCAGTTGATTATCTTGGATTTAACCTTCCCTTTACCTCCCTCCCCTTTCTTATCTATTTGCTAGTATGGAGGGAAAAATTAACTGCTCAATGGCCAGAAAGTTTTTCTATATTTTCAGAACAATCAAACCATCTTTTTTAAAAATTGAGAGTTTTCACAAATACACCAAAAGCTGGAATCCTAGGTTTTGTTAAAATTTTAGCTAATTTGACAATACTAGGCTGATATTCCTGTAGGAAAAAATACACTATACTCTAGAGTTTAACCGGTACCTATTTTTTAAAATCCAACTCCTTTTACTTTTTTTTTTACCTTACCTGCACAAACCCTAAAGGCATTTGAGTTTCAAATCTCGCTGGTACTTTTGCAATGACATTAAATAATATTGGTGATAGTAAGTATCCTCAATTTGTTTCTGATTTTAATGGAAATGCTGCTAAGTATAAAGTTGGCTCTTCTTTCTAACATTTTATTATGAAAATTTCAAACATACTGAAAAGTTGAAAGAATGTACAGTGAACACCCTTATACCCAACACCTAGTTGCTATAATTAACATTTTACTATATTTGTTTTTATTACATATCCATTCTTCCTTTCATCCATCCCTTGATTCATCTTAATTTTTTAATGTATTTTGAAGTAAACTGAGGAGATCAATACACTTTATCTCTAAAAATTTCAGCATGCATATCATTAACCAGAGTTTCATATTTGCTTACAGTTCTTTTTTTCTATCGAGGTAAAATTTACACACAATTCAACATACAAATCTTAAATATACCATTCTATGAGTTTTACCAAATTAATACACTTGTGTAACCCAAATCTCTTTCAGGGTATAGAATATTATCATTCTAGAAAGTTCTGTAATGCTCCTTCCCAGTTCAGTCCCCATCCCCTCACCTCAAGCAATGAGAGTTCTGAATTTTTCCCCACCACAGATTAGTTTGACCTCTTCTAGAACTTCATATAAAAGGAATCACACTCTTGTGTAAGATTTCTTTCACAGAGTTTATTGTTTTTGAGATTTATCCTTGTTGCTACAGATATTGATGTTCCTTTTTATTGCTGAGTAGTGTTTTATTGTTATGGAGTGTGTGTTTGTGTTCCCTACCCCCCAAATTCGTATGTTGAAGCCCTAACTTCCAATGTGATGGTATTTGGAGATCACCAATTTGCAGGTAGTTAGGGTTAGATGAGGTCATGAGGATGGAGCCTGGTCTGATAGATTACTGCCCTAATAAGAAGAGACCCAAGAGAGGTTGCTCTCTCTCCTCCCCACCATGTGAGGACACAGCAAGAAGGCAGCTGTCAGCAACCCAAGGAGAGAGCCCTCACCAGAGCCTTACCATGCTGGTGCCTTGATCTTGGACTTCTCAGCTTCTAGAGTTGTGAGAATATAAGTTTCAGATGTTTGAGAGACCCAGATTATGGTATTTTGTTATGGTAGCCCGAGCAGACTAAAATATTCATTATATGAATAGTCCGGTGTTTAACGATTATTTTGTTGATGGATACCTGGATTCTTTCCAGTTTTTGACTAATATGAGCAAAGTTATTATAAATATTTGTGTACAAGTATTTTTAGAGACATATTCTTTCATTTCTCTTGGGAAAATACCTAGGAGTAAAATTGCTTAGTTGCAGGGTTGGTAAATATTTAGTTTTATAAGAAAGTATCAGACTTTTCCCAAAGTACTTTGTATGTTCACTAACAATATATGAGAGCTCTGCTTGCTCTACCTTCTCATCAATATCCAGTGTTGCCTGGCTTTTGTTTGATGCTTAATATGTATAAATCATGTTAAGGAAGTATCCATCTATTCCTATTTTATTAAGAGTTTTTCTTTCTGTTTTTAAAATCTGGAATGAATGTTAAAATGTATAAATTCTTTTCCAGCATCTACATAATGATCATATGGTTCTTATTCTTTAACTTATTATTACAATGGATTATAGTAATAGATCTCCTAAAATCGAACCATCCTTGCATTCCTGGGATGAACTCTATTTAGTCACTATATGTTAGTCTTTTAACATGTAGCAAGATTCTGGTTGCTAATAATCTATTTGGATTATTGTTCACTATTAATTTTTTTTTTTTTTTTGAGACAAGGTATTACTCTGTCACCGGGGCTAGAGTGCAGTGGCATCACCATAGCTCACTGCAACCTGAAACTCCTGGGCTCTACTAATCCTCCTGCTTCAGCCTCCTGAGTAGCTGGGACTACATGTGCATGCTACAACACCATGCTAATTTTTCTTTTCCTTTTTTTTTTTTTTTTTTGAGAGAGATAGGGCCTTGCTCTTGCTTGGGCTACTCACCATCTCCTGGCCTCAAGCAATCCTCCTGCCTTGGCCTCCCAAAGTGATAGGATGATAGGTGTGAGCCACTGTGCCTGGCCACTATTCACTATTTATAAATAAGACAAACCATTTTCATTCTGGGTTCTTTCTTTGTAAAGTTTTGGTATTAATGTCATACTGGCTCTGAAAATTTGGAATTTTAAAAAGCTTTTTAGCTACCCCTGCTTTGACCCAGTGATTTTGGACTTGTGGTTTCATTATGATTTTTTTCAGCTTGCTGGTTGGTTAAATAGTTACTGGAAGACCCAGGCTGCCTGTTGCTATTTGAGCACCATGCCTACTGTCACAATATACTGAGGCAATATAGCTAATGGTTAAGGGCGGAGGCTCCTACTTTTGTTAAAGAAGTGAAATCGATGAGTGTTTAGAACAGGCTAAGTTCATGGCTGTTGCTATGTTTTCTGTATTTTTTCTCTTTTTCTTGTTTTGAATAATTCTAATTTTCATTTTTTTTAGAAGCTAGTTCCAAGGCTAAGCTCTTATCCAAGCTTATCTAAGCTGTTATCATCCTACCTCAAGTGGGAGTGGAAGGCTCCCTGGTTCTCCCCAGTGGAGAGGCAAGGAAGAGCAGGAGTGCCAATGGGAAACACAGGCTGCTTCAGTAGGGAATGAGCCCCCTGTCCCTGAAGGTATGTAAGCAGAGGGAAGGTGGCCGCTAGGTATGGATGCTGCAGCAGGAATTCAGGCCCTGGATGCTGGGGATGGGCCTCGGAGGTCAGGCAGGGGGAGTCTCCACTGTGAATAACTATTGGGAAGAGCTTTAATTAAAGGTAGGCAGACCTGAGTATGAATCCCACCTTGCAACTCCCTAGCAGTGTGACCTTCCCAGCAAATTGATGCTTTTCAGAGCCTCAGTTTCTCTGCCTATGCAATGGTACAACAATACCTGCCTCACAGGAGGTCATAAAGAGCAGATTGGATAATGGGGATGAACAGTTGTTTCTTTTCACCTGCACAGTCTGTGAAACAGGGAGGATTTTCGCTAATGTTTAGTAAGATGAACATTGTTGTTTTCAGCATCTGCCCATCCTTGAAGCCCACCCTTATGTTTTCCACCAATCTCAGGTTGTACTTGGGTTTAGAGGTTTCCACATTAGAGGGTTTATATTACATATTAATAGCAACTATGGCCACAGGGCCAGGGACAGATATCAATCTGAGTAGATACTGTTGTGTACTTGCATGGTTTCTGTTACACTTGGCCTCATTGGCTACTTTCCCCACATTTTGTAAATTATGATAGATATGTTGGCATCATTGGAATATCTGTGTTGGCAAATGACCTTCCTTGGGCTAGAAATGTGGCTGCCTTGTGATCTCCCATGGACTTGAGGAAAATAAGGTTTGAATGTTAATTCCACTGTGCTTGGGGTTGGGGGAAGGGGAAGAATATAGTTGAATGCCAGTGTGAACCATTGCATTTTTGGGTGTTCAGCTAACAGTTTATTTTATCTTATTTATTTTTAATTTTTTCCTCAATACTTTCAGTTGCCTTTAAAGCTAACAATTTATGATGCAGAAATTTCCAAGAGAAGAAAGAATCGGAGTTTAAAGCACAAGCCTGTCTTGAGGTTTGATGGTTAAACATTATATTCTAGAACTACAAGATGTAATAATAAAAAAATTTGGGAAAATTTCCCTATAATGGCAGATGGAGATTAAAATGCATTTGGGGAAATTTCCAACATACATGAACATAATGGATGAAAGCAAGTCCTAAATGCACTAACCTGTGGGAACCGAGCTCTGCCCTCACATCTCCAAATAAGGGGGGTGTTTAAGAGACCAGTGCTGCCTCTGGGGTCTCTGGATGGTTAGAGACTCAGGTGCGGGGGGGGGGGGGCAAGAGTTAAACAGCTGTAGCAGCAGGTTAGTGAGATAAAGCAATTCTGGAACAGGAAGGTAGTTGTGGTTTGGAGTTTCAGATTATAACATATGCCAGCACTGGCAAAGATCTCACCAGTGCCAATGTGGACATAGAAGGATGCCCATTCTGCAGTAGAGATAAACCAAGGCTTGGAAACACAAATATTTCTAGAGGCTACCCAAAGAGTCAGGTATCTTTGAGACAATAATGCACATCTCCTTCCTCCTGCTCTGCCACATGGGTCCTCTCCATCTGGGAACCAGGCTGCGCTGGCATGAACACCACCAGGATTACAGATTCACCTTCTGCAGGTACTAATTAGCAATGTGGAGAAGAGAAACTGTCAAATCCTAGCCAAAGGCTGTATCCCATGAATTGCATGTGAGGGAGATCCTCCACCCTCATACCTGCAGTTGGCCCTTCCAGGAGGAGGAGAGTGTGGATGACTCTGGGTGTTTTTGTCCCCCTCTCCACCCCGCCCACCCCGGCCCCAACCATTGCAGATACAATTCAAAGACAAGGCTGCCTGGTAGAGGACACATCCTGGGGTGGTGGAATGCCCATTGCTACTTACCAGCTGTGGGATCCTCAGTAAGCTGGGACTAAGGGTCAAGGTGGCGGCATGCTTTGTATCATTTGATGGGGCCCCTCATTCTCCTCTGTCCCCATTCGCCTTGCCTCTCCCAAATCTTTATACATTCTACCAGAACTTACCAAATGCTCAGCGTGAATGGATTTCCAGTGGGCGCTGGCCAAGGGGCTGAGCTGCGCATCTGGGGTGATGTGGGGCAGGACAGAGACATCTTGGGGGAGCAGAAGAGCAGCATCTAGATCACAGGTGTGTGAGTCTGGATCTTGAGCCACATCCTGGGAAGGCTTGAACTGTGCCTGTTTCTGTCTCCCAGGCTGTGGCTGCATCTGGGTTATATTAACAAACCCCCCAATTTTCAGTGGAGAAATGTGAGCTTGGTTCTTTGCCCACCTGGAGCTTAAGATCCTGGCAGCAACACTCTAGCCTGCTTCTCCTGACATCCCTCATGCCTGGAGAGAGAACTGGTCAGCTGTTGGGGGCCAAGTGGTACCCAGTGGAGAGAGAGGCTGTAAAGACAGGAACAAGGCAGCTGGGAAGCACGACTTTCCTAGGGGTTAAGGCCATTCAGCCCCAGATCTCCATGGGTGTTGGAGACTGCTTTCTGGACCTCTTTGTGTCTGCCTGGCCAAAGGCCAGATCATTCCCTGCAGCAGTCCTTGGATCCTTTCTGTGGGCTTGTGCCCTTGGGCCCCAGAGGACAGACAGCTTCCACCCCAGCATCCTCACTGGCGTGAAATTCATGCATTCTGGCACTAACAACAAAAGCACTAGAGAAAAGGGAGCTCTTTCCTCTAGAGCATTTATTATAAGGGGCCAGTGGTACCAGTGGAAAAAAAACACCGACTTCCAAATTCTGCTCTGGAAACCAAACCTAATTTAGGGAAGTACGATGTGCTGAAGAAAGATTGCCTCTTAATTTTAGATTCATGCGGAATGCAGGCGGGAAGGCAGAATCCCTTAACATAACACAGGCTTTTTGGTGGTGTAACAGAATAATAAATCCTTGAGGAATTCCCCAAGCAAGGTAAAGTAGGATAATATACATTTCTTAATATTGCAGAAGTTTCCTTAATCTTATTGTTTAAACTTTTCAATAAACTGTAATGTTTATTAGTAGTTTTTCATTTCCAACTGTCAGATAATTCCTTTTGCTAAGTTGGGAGAAACAGGGTCCCCCAGTGCCTCTGGTCTCAGTTTCGTGTGATATATATCTGACCAGACACTTGATGTAATAGAGAAGTATTGTGTTTTCCACTGTGTGGAACTTAGAGGTTCAAACGTGTTAATGCAATTGAATTGATTGTAATATTTTATAAAAGTTTCTCCAACGGAAATATTGTTAGCGATTGGACTTGTTGGGGTTAGGAGAGGACACACAGAGACTTGCTGGCATCTTGTGGCCAGGTATGTATCATGAGGGGCCGGCAAAGGGGTGTGGTGTGGGGAGGCCGTTTCCCTGATTTCTAGGGGAGAGATTGATCAGAAGGAAGCACGGGTTTCCCCCAGAAAGGTCTGCAGAAGAGACAAAATGCATTTGTGTTTTGTAAAGGGATAGCAGTGAGGATAGCATGGCAGGTTCCACCTGGGACCACCTTTGCAGAGCACCCCAATTTTTGAGTCAGTTGCAAAGTAGAGGAAGCTACACAAAGCTGGAGGTTGAAAAGAAGAATCCCAAGCTCTTTTTGCAGGAAAGAGGTGGGAGACAGCAACGTTAATCACCACCCAGAGAGAACTTTTTCTTTATCAAATGCCCTAGGACTACTGTTATTCTGTGCAATATCTCTGCAGGGGAAAATCCTATCTTAAATGATCAGCACAAGTGACGAAGAAATTCATTTTGACCCTCTCCCTGACTCTTTTTTAATTGATTTTTTTTTTCCTCTCTCGGAAATGGCAAACAATTTAACATGGTTACAAAATTCCTTCTGCTCAATAGCAGAGGGGGGAAATGAACAATCACAATAAGGAAAAGGGTAAAATCCCAGTCGGCTAATGAGGTATATATCTGAGCCATTAGTTCTGCTTGAAGCCCCTGTCAGCCCCAGATTAAGTTGATGGCCGTTCCTGGTGTTTTCAGATTCCTTCGGTAGCACACTCTGCATATGCGTTTACCACCTGCAGCGCGGCTCTGACATTTTGGTCTTTCAGAATTAAAAGAAAAAAATTGGCCTGGGATGTTTTCTGCTTTCTGTGCAGGTGCCGGAGCTGATGGAGAGGATGCTCAGGGCAGAAGCCTGTTGGTTTTCTGATGCTGAATTCCAGCTTCCTTGGCCTTCTAATATTTAGTGAGAGAAGTAGTCTGAATATAATTTTCAGAAAAGACTGCATTGAATGGAGCAATCAGCAGAGCCTTCTGAACTCACCTTTTGTAATTTCTTCCTTTCCTTTCTTTAGAGGATGCTTCCAGGGAGTCAGGGCCTGGGGGCTGGAGGCAGAGATGCGAGCTGTCTTCTATAGGGCTATCCTTAAGCTGAGCTTCCTTTCTGCCTTAGGATTTAGAACTGCTCTTAGGCCTGAGAATGGAATTTGTGTTGTCCAGTGCAGTTGCCACTTGCCACATGTGGCTATTTAAATGTAAGGGAATTAGGCCGGGCGCAGTGGCTCACGCCTGTAATCCTAGCACTCTGGGAGGCTGAGGCAGGCGGATTGCTCAAGGTCAGGAGTTTGAAACCAGCCTGAGCAAGAGCAAGACCCCATCTCTACTATAAATAGAAAGAAATTAATTGGCCAAGTAAAAATATATAGAAAAAATTAGCCGGGCATGGTGGCGCATGCCTGTAGTCCCAGCTACTCGGGAGGCTGAGGCAGGAGGATTGCTTGAGCCCAGGAGTTTGAGGTTGCTGTGAGCTAGGCTGACACCACGGCACTCACTCTAGCCCGGGCAACAGAGTGAGACTCTGTCTCAAAAAAATAAAAAAAAAATAAAAACCAAAATAAATGTAAAGGAATTAGATAAAACTGAAATTAAAATTTAATTCGTCAGTTTCACTAGCCATATTTTAGGTGCTCAGTAGCCGTGTGTGGCTAATGGCTACTGAATTGGGTAGAGCGGCGTGGAACATTTATTTCCGTCATCACAGAACATTCTATTGGGCAATGTCTGCATGAGCCCCTGGGTTTGGGTACTCAAGCTGGTCCCTAGGGCTTGGATATACTTTGGGCACAAAACTAGGAAGTGAACAGAATTCGATGCTGCTTAGATAGCAAGACTTACTGTTTGGTGGCAAAAGGCAGGAAGGAGCCCATCTGTAGCCCATGGAGGAAAGAAGAAATAATCCCGAGCTTTCCTCTAGCAAGGCTGCTGGCTGCCAGAGGCCAGGGTCAAGTGGTGCTCTTATCATGTGACTCTGCCAGGTGACCATGCTGATGTTGTGACTCAGCTCATCCCCACCAGCTCTGAGGATTTAGCAGTAAGACACAGCCTGTCCCTGTCCTCATGGAGTCTAGACTCTGAAGGGAAGGCCAACAGCAAGCAAAGAATTACACTCTTCATAATGTTTTTTATTTCCTGTATTTTATGATGTCTTGAGGGCCTTACTACTCGTGGAGAGACTGTCCCTTCCAGGGTTAGTGTATTCCTAGTGATAGTAAACAACTGGTCTGAAAGCACACCTTGCATGTGCAAACCAACCCATCCAAATCGCATATCCCCAACCACCTCCTTTATCAAACTCTCACACACACAGAGCCAGTATTTCCCTTGCCCTAAATCACCCCAGGGACAGGGACTGGACAACTAGAGTCCACCCCTATAGCACAGAGCCTGCTGAAATTATTCAAACTATCCAACCCTAAATTTGCTCAAACGGGCCTACCCTGCCTTGCCCCTGCCTTCCCATGGAAGCTACGGGAAGGCTCTGGGCCATGCTGTCCTCTGGCTCCTTCTGCTTCCTGGCTGAACCTCATGCCACCCCTGTGTGCTGTGGTGTACCCCTTTTCCTGGGAACTGTAAACTCTTCTTTCAAGGCAAGTGTCTTGTGCCTGTTATCTTGCCATATGTGATTAAAATGAAATCCCAGGTACATTTTAAAACAATTACTGAATTACAATTATGGGAGGTACTCCAAGAGAGAAATGCAGGGTGTTAGGAGCATGTACAGCTTGGGGGACAGGACCTGAGCTGGGGAGGGAGCGTAGTCAGAGAAGGAGTCCCCAAGGAGGTTGCAATGAGGTTGAGACCTAAAGATTGAGAAAGGTTTAGCAAGAATGTGTGTGTGTGTGTGTGGGGGGGGTGGGCAGAAAATGTTCCCAGCAGAGGGAATGAAATGTGCCAAGGCCTGGAGGCAGGAGGGAGAATGGTATAGTCCAGGAGCTGGAGGGCATCACTCATCCTAAGGAATTGGTGGGTGAATGCTAGGCAAAGGTATGGCTGTGACTGAGCCCACCTAGTGCAGAGGCTGAGCACGATGTCCAGACAGCACCCTCCAGACCTCTTCCCCCTTGGGGCTTCGGGGGCTGTGTCCTATGTGTGCGCTTTGAGTGAGGCTCCAGGTTTCTCACCCTCTCCCAGAGCTGGAGCCATGTGCCTTCCGTGGAGATGGTGTCAGTTTGGCTTCCAGCCTCCAGGAGGGTGTCTACGGAGGGCATGGCAGATTGTAATGTCCAAAGATGGCTGCACCGATGTATGTCGGACTCATGCTGTTCTTGAAATGTGAGGTTATCCTCCCCTTGAACCTGGACAGATCTCTGTAACTATTTAGACCCAGAGAAATATGGAGGAAGTGAGACTGTATACTTTGCAGGTTAGGGCATAGGTGGCTTCTCTTTCCCCTCCCCTCTCCTTCCCTCTCTCTCCTCTCCATTCCCCTTGGGAGCCCCAGGCTGCCACTAAGAAATCTGATGACCTTGAAGCTGACATGCTGGAGAGATCATGTGAAGAGCCTATGCAGAGAGAGAGAGAATGAGAGAGATAGACACAGAGAGAGAGAAAGTTGTCCAAATTGCCCCAGCCGGTCTGGCTTCTAGTCGAGGCCCCAGAGATCACAGAGCAGAGACAAGCCACCCCTGCTGTGTCCTGTCTGGATTCCCATGGACATAATAAATGAATGTTTTATGCCACTAAGTTTTGGAATAATTTGTTATGCAGCCATTGCAACTGGAACAGCGAGTCTGGGGGGATCCTTGGAGGACGGAAAAAGTACCAGCTTTTCATCTTGGGTGGCCTAGAGCATCCCTGGCATGTGCTAGAAGCAGCAGGGTGCTTTTTCAAATGCAGTCAGACCTTGTGATTTTAGAATTTGGAATTTGGTTTAGTTTCTAATCAGGCTTGGGCTGGAACTCCCCAGAGCACCTTCCAAGGAGAAGGGGTTTTTGAAAGCAAATGGGAATGGCAACTTGAGTGGGGGGGGGTGCTTTAGTTACCTAAGAGGACAACTGATTTTGAAGAGACTCAGCCACTGTGCATCACTGTTTACACATAAACGATTGATACGCTCACCACAAATCCTGTCTACTCACCACAGCAGGCCCCTGGGGACCTAGTTACGGAAACTACAACTAGGTTTGTTAGACTTGGAGCCTGGCTCACGTCAAGCTCGTCACTTGTACTTAAAAAAAATAGTAATTGATGAGCATTTCCCAATGGGTCCTAAAATCCAATTTTTACTTTTTGAGAGTAGACCGGCCCCTGTGCTGGTTTTGTGGGGACAATCATTTCTACTGTTTATCGGGAGCTTCAAATGTGCCAGGCAGGCACTGTGCGAGATGTTTTCACCCGGAATATTCTCATTTGACCTTTGAGGAAGGTTCTGTAATTAAACTTGTTTTGCAGATGAGGAGATCCAGGGTCAGAGAGGTAAAGTGACTTGTCCAGGGTCACCCAGCAGTCTGACCCCAGGGCCTAAGTGGGTGACCATGTTCCTTCAGTCTCTCCAAGGGAACCGATCTCCCTGAACTGTCCGGGGGAGCACAGCTGGCTCAGCACCCAGGGGTTCCTGAGCTGCCCAGCCTCCAAGTTACTCCATGTGTGTGCATGGGTGGGAGGTCTCCTTGAGACACCAGAGCAGTGGACCTTGCGACCTTATGCAAGTCACCTCTGGGAGGTTGGGCGTGAAGTTCCTTGTGCTCCCTTCCCCGTCTCCTCACGAAGAGGCTCTCTGAGCCCAGGGTAGCAAATATCCCCGTAGGTTGCAGCTCCTGTTTGCAAAGCATGCTACAGATGCCTTAATTAATTATTCAGGCTGACATCTCCAGCTCCAAAATCAGAGGGTTGAGAAAAGATCATAGGAATATAATCAATGTGAACTTGGCTGATAATGGCTGGTCCCAGGGTGGTGCAAAGGGAAGAAAACCCTCCAAATTGGTCTCCTCTTACACTTTGGCCTTGGTTCCACCGGCGGCCAAGGCAAAACTGTCCTCCTTCAATAATTAATGAGCAGGATCCTGCGCCCCTGGCCTGGGCCCCCCAAAGGAACCCTCTCCCGGCAGCTGCGCCTCCGGAAGCTCGAGCGCGTGTGCACACCCGCGTGTGCCAGCCCGGTCGGGGGCGCGAACACTGAGTCACGGCGGCTGACCCAGCAAAGTGCTGGGAGTGTGACCGGAATGAAGGGTTGCTCTGTCTGTCTCCGAGGTGGCGTGGCAGATCAAATCACAGCGGATCAGGCGCCGAGATGTTGCCTTGCTCTGAGTGACAGAAGTTAATAATTAGTGACAATGATTGACAGATACACTCCATCTGCTGCTCCGACGCCTAGGAGCAGTTATTCCACAACTGTCTGCGGGCACAATGAACTCCCCCGGGAGCGCAGGCTGGCCCGTGATTGACAGCTGCCTCCAAGAGAGACAGGCCACTGACGGGAAAGTCGCTGTCAGCAGAAGCGCTCCGGTCCCCCCGTGTTCCCGGGGAGGCTCGCTTGCTGTATACATTTATTCTGTTTCATTTATCATGTCAGCCGTGGCTTTAAATAGATTACGAGCTAGCCTGTTTTTTAACTGGAGAGTTCTCTATCGGTAAATTAGAAATACCCACGTATGTCAGACTACTTCCTGGGACGCAAATCTTCCTCTTGTCTGTTCTCCGGGTAGATCCGGGAGGGGAGGCAGGAGCTCGCTTGGGTTGCAGATTTAACTGATCTTTCCATTAAAATCAAAATGGAATCTTTAACCAGAAGCCCTGTAAAATGGTGCTGAGCATTACTTGGCAAACTCGGCCTCAAAAGTCCAAACTAAACTAAGAAAGCTCCCTGTTTTTGTTTTTTTTTTTTTTCCTAAAAAATAAACATGTCTCTGAGCGTGACTTCAGATGACATAACTGGTAATGATGGCTCTTTACATGGTATTTGCATTTCTAGGCAATGAGAAGGATTCCTTGACAATGCAGAACGCCAGCCTTCTCAGGATGAACTGTGTATTCTCTTGTGAGTTCATGGTCAAAATCTGGCACTAACTAGCTGGGTTCTGGTGTGGGTTACAGTCCTCTCTAGACTGAAGACCCTGCCCCCATCTCTCCCCTGAATATTTGTATCCTAAAATGAAAACTTAGCTTCAAACCAGCCCACGTGGAAAAGGGAGGACCTTGACACCTTTTAGCTCCGTTATAAATAGGAAGACAGAAATATATATATTTCTACTAGAGGAATTGTCGTCACCTAATTGTTCCTACTTGTAATTTGTTTGGCTTTCTGGAGAGATGCATTTTAATTTTGCTTCCTTTAGGATCCCACAGATAAGCTTTCCGGGCCACCACTCCTCTCTCTGCTTTCGTCCCCTGATCCTTCAGCATAATTTAAAGAACTGTCCATCGATGTTATGAATAAAAGCCTACTTAAATCCTGCTGTTTAAAATACAGTGAACCCTGTTTATATTGATCTCATTCAGAATGTTTTCCCGCATATGATGTCCATCTTTTAAAGTATGGGTCATGTTTCCTCTTAAAATGTTTTCTTATCTTATTCCCCTAAAATGATATAAACAGTTTCAGGATTCTTGATAATTAGGTATGCGGGCAAAGAAAAGACATCCTGTTCTTTTTCAAGTTTTTAAATGATCAGGATACCAGAAAATGAAGTCATAAGGAGTACAAGTGCTTGCTTCTCATCTAGGGGTCTGCTTTCCTTCTCATTTCTATGAAAAGGAAATTTACGAGGACGTAAGATGTTAGCAGCACTCTAGGCCACCCCTCGGGTGGGTGAGCCAACCTCAATGTTGCCCTAGAATGTTCCAGTTGTCCTTCCCCAACCCCCTGTGTTAAATGTGCACCTCTGTGTTCTGCAGTAAACAAGAGTGCACAAAACGCATGTGCACGTTTGTGTGGCTGGTGCTGCTCATGTCTTTTCTAGAGAGACTTAGAAGAAGGCCTGTAAATGGAGCTTGTTTATTTATTTGCTTTTGGTGCATCCCATTTTCCTAATTAGGACCTGCCCCAGTTAGGGAGCTCCAATGACCAAATAGCCCAGGCACTGTGCGAGCCCACCAATGCAGCGGGCAGCAGAGGGACCCTCAATAGCTTACCATGTCTTGAGGGGTTGGACCACCAGCAGGAATTATACCATTTTAGGACTCAGGCTGCGATGGGGGCAGAATAGGGGCCGAGGGATCCCGCAGGGGAGGCGCTCACCTGGCTCTCAGGTGGTCACAGGAGCTTTCCAGGAGGAGACCTGATGGAAGGACTGGGGTGCAGGGAAGAGCAAGGGTGCTTCAAACAAGAATGGCAGGTGGGAAGGACTTAAGCGAAGTCCAGGTGGATTCCAGGTAAGGCTGGAGAAGGAAGCGGATGGAAGTCACATCACTCAGGCCTTCTCTGTCACACTGAGGACTCTGGACCTAATCCTAAGGATTTGTGTTTCAGGAAGGCCGCTTGGCTACAGTGTGGTGTGGAGT
Organism: Microcebus murinus; assembly: GCF_040939455.1. Lineage (NCBI taxonomy): Eukaryota > Metazoa > Chordata > Mammalia > Primates > Cheirogaleidae > Microcebus > Microcebus murinus. The sequence goes on along the minus strand of NC_134105.1, from coordinate 28,194,224 downwards.
GAGTGTGAGACGGAGGCAGGGTGTGGTTAGGAGGCTGTTGCAGGACTGACCTTAGCCTGGGTTCAGGGAACAACTGAGGGAGAGGAGAGGTGCGGGCTTTAGCAATTGGGTGGGGTGAAGCACTTCTCTCTGACTTGCGTACCCAGGCGGATGGGGAATGTATGAAGACGAGCATGATGGGGTGGAAGGAAGAGGAGTTACATTTTGGACATGTTGAGTTGGAAAAGCCCGCAGTGCAGGCCAGCCCCATGGGTGTGTGACCTAGGTAGTTGCCCTGCACTCAGAAGGGCTCTGCACTTGGGGCGAATGGCCAGCCTGCTGTTACTGTCTTGAAAGTTTGAATCAGGGCCCTGTATTTTCATTTCGAACTGGTCCTGTGTGCAGTTCATCCAAGTGGAAAAGTCGGTGACACAGCTTGATATCTGCTTCTAGAAGTCAGGGCTGGAGGAAGAGTTCTGGGATGCTTCGGCATAAGGCGAGGTGCTCACATCCCTGGGGGAGGGTGGGCCCACTGAGGGAGGATGTGTGAATGAGAGGAGAAGGGAGTCAAGGACAGGATCCTGAGATACCCAGCATTTTAGGAACAGCTCTAGGAGGGTAGGACTGCCAAGCACAAAGACCCAGTTACCTATTGCCACATTTTGGTTTTTGGCATGAAGCACTGAGGGTCTGAGGAGTATCTGGCCTGGTCTCAGGTTATCACCTACATGGCAGGTCCAATCAGCAAATAACACAAAATCTTATGTGACATAATCTATAGCTATTATTATAGACGTTTGCAATATCCTCCAGATCTCAAAGCATCTTCATTCATTCATTCCATAGATATTTATTGAGCATCTACTATGTGCCAGGCACTGTGCTGGTGCTAGGAATGTATCAGTGAGCAAAAGGGATAAAAACCTTTACCCTCTGGGAGCTTATATTCTAGTGAGGGGAGTATATTAGAAGGTGATAATGTGCTTTGGAAAAAATAAAATCTTTGTTAAGGAAAAAAGTTATTTTGCCTCATGTAACATTAAGCATCATGTATGGGCACTGGGGCTCCCTTGTTGTCCTCAGGTCTGGTTTCTTTCCCTGCTCCCTCTGTGCTGATTCTATTACCAGGTGGATCCTACCCTTGCGGGTGGTCAGAGATGCTGAGCAAACACCCGGGTGCAAATCCAGGAGAACAGATCTGCTCTTACCTTGCTGGCGACACCCTCAGAGACACTCTCAGTAGACTGGCCTGGGTCCTTTGCTTTCCTCTGAAATAGTCCTCTCTCCTCTGTAAGCTTTGCAACAGTCCACAGGGGAAGCTGTCATCGTCATTTCACAGGAGTGGAAGACTGAGGCCAGTAGACACAAGTGAGACTTTCTAAGTGTGCAGACCTGGGAGCTGGGCCCAGGCTCTCTGTACCTAAGGTTGTGTTGTGTCCCTAAGAAGTTCCAAGGCAGAGTTTAAGTAAACTTAAAGCCAGATCTAGCATGTTGCCTTACACCTGTAATCCCAGCACTTTGGGGGCCTGAGGTGGGAGGATCACTTAAAGCCAAGAGTTAAGACCAGCCTGGGCAACATAGCAAGACCCTGTTTTTACAAAAAATAGAAAAATTAGCTGGGTGTGGTGGCATGTGCCCATAGGCCCAGCTACTCTGGAGGCTGAAGTGGGAGGATTGCTTGAGCCCAGGAGTTTGAGGCTGCAGTGAGCTGTAATCACACTACTACACTCCAGCCTGGGCGGCAGGAAAAAAAAAATTAAAGATATCGTTTCTCCCCAAACCTACATTAAGGCTTAAAAGTGGGAAATTTAAATAACCGTGAAAGACTTAATTAGGGACATGATTAGGCAACTGGATGAATGTGCAGACGATAATTGCTTAGGAATTCAGTGCAATCCTAAAAGCACAGGGATTTAGATATTTAAGGGCCCTCCAGTCCAATCCTTGCCTCTGGAAGGCAAGAAAACTGATGGCCAGAGAAGGGGAGGGACTTGCAGGGTCACTGAGCAGGTAAGCAAGGAAGCAAAGGGCAGGGCTGGGAGGGGGGCCAGGACTCTGTTAATCTGGACCAGTACAAGTGACTGGACCAAACCTCTCTGTAGTGCGTCCGAGCCAGCCAGCAGCCACGGAGGCTGTCTGTGCCTGGCTAATGTGTACCAGCTGGCTAAGCGCTGGGCTGTCTGATGAATATTCACAGCCTCTTAACAACCTTATCATTTTCTAATTTAACTCCCCCCTAGTTTTCCTTGGTGATAATATTATTTAATAATAATTATAAGATAATAATAATGTCACACTTTTATTGAGCACTTACTGTATGCTAGATACTGGCCAAGAACATCATCACATTTGATTGCACCAGCAACCCTAGGAGACAGGTACTATTCCTAATCCCTGTTTTATAAATGAGACAACAGACCCTCAGAGGATGACATAACTTGGCCTTGGTCTTGGATAGCAAGTGGTAGGGAGCCCAGATTCAAACCCAAGTCTGTTTTATTTTCCAGCCCAGGTTTTATTAACCACTGGTGGGGCAAAAGCTCTTCTTTTGTCTTTTAAAAAAGAGTCTTAAAGCCAGGAATAGATACAAAGTACATCTGGTCACTTTCCCAAACACTACCAGCACCTACTAGCACTTTCCCTTCTTTTTGAGGGGAGGTCGACCTCTGCTGGGGAGAGAAACCGTCAGATACGGAGCAACGCGCACCTAACGTGACTGAGGCTCAGAGCTAAAGACCTCCATAAAGCGCTTGACCGGTTCACAGGGACTTTGGGGCTGAATGAAGCAGAACACCACCAAGCCCTGGGACAGAGGCCCTCGCTGTCCTCTGGACCGTGACGGGCCCGTCTGGAGGGGATTCACGCCTCACTGTCAAGTGCACGGGTCCGTGTGAACTGCCCTCAGGTTTCACTGTCATCAAAAGTGCCCAGTGAATTGTTGGATGAAATGAGCACAACAGCTGCCGCTTGCTGGGTGCTCCCGCACCAGGACCGGTTAACAGCTTTGTGCGGTTACCTCTTTTAGCCCTCAGAAGAGCAGGTGGGAGAACAGAGGGGGCTAGGTCCTGTGAAAACAGTATGATCAGAGCCCCCAATTCACACAAAATAAGCTTGCGCCTTGCTCAGAGGGGTTAAGGGACTCAGAGAGTTCTATTTTCTAAGTGGTAGAGCTGGAATTTGAGCCCAGATCTGCTGGGGTCTGAAGGCTGACATCTTGGCCACTGTGCCATACCGACCTGCCACGCGGCTCAGAGGCACTTTTGAGGTCACCGAGGCTAGCACGGGGCAGGGACCTGTGCAAGGTCCTGAAGCAAGCCACTGGCAGATCCAGGACAAGAAACCAAGTGTCCCAACTCCTGGCCTCGCACCCTTTCTAATACACTAGAGAGCAGTCAACAACTTATTCTTGCAGTGACGCCTAAAACTGTCCTAGAAGAAAAATCGATGAAAGTTTTTCTTCCTAAAACACTTCCCCAACTCAGTATGCAATTAGCCGTTACTACTCGACGAGCTTGGCTTCAGCCCTGACCACTGTCCTGCATTTTTCAGCTGCTGTCAATGACCTCATCTCCGTCTTCATTAGTTCATCTTTGCTGAGGGACAGTAGCGTGCTCGGCCAACGAACCTTCCACCTTAGTCCATCATGCCATCCCCAGCAGCGAGCCCCTTGGGGCTCCTGAGACGAAGCCTGGAGATATGCTTATAAGATAGGTCACCACTGCTGCATGCTTTGTCATTGTGACTGTGCACACTGATAAGAGGAGCCAATGTTTACTGGAGGATTTACTATGTGCTTGGCTTTCTGTACAGCTTGTCTCATCTGATCTTCACAACCGCCCTTTGGAGGAGGTGTTGCTTTCAACCCCATTTCACAGATGAAGAAAATGAGGCCCAGAGAGATGATGGGATTTGCTCAGGAACATGGCTGGGAAGCGGCACAGTGAGAATCTGAGCCTCTAGGGTTGTGTGACTCAAGATTCTGTGCTTTGCTCATGAGCCTTGACTACATCTTTTGGAAGGTTATCTGGGGGCAGAAAAACTAAGAAGATATTTTGCCTGCATGTGGCTCAGTTGGCTTTTTGGGTGGGGTGGCCAAAGGCTCGCCCATGTCCCTGAACAAGGACAAGCCAATGGGCCCAAGAATTGTCAACCTCAAGGCCTAAAGATAATCTAACTGAACTGTCAAGCCCAGGCTGCAAGACCTTAGTTAGGTGAACTTCTGTCTTCTGCTTGAACATCCAGCAGATGTTTTTTAAGCCTTTTATGTGTCAGGCATGGCACCAGTTATGGGGGATGCCTTGGTGACAAGACATGCTTCCCACCTTCCCTCACTCAGCTCATGGTCTAGTGTGGAAAACAGACAGTGAAACAAGTATTTACGGTATTGTGACTGAGTACAATGGGGGCAAGTGCAGATTACTCAGGGACTCACAGTAGGGGGTATCGAACCCAGCCTGAAGTTGCCATCAGGGAAGGCTTCCTGGAGGAAGTGAGGTTGAAGCCAATTCCTAAAGAATAGGCGTGTGTTAGGTAAAGAAGGGGTAGAAGAGTGTTGTAGGCAAAGCCTGAGGAGAAAGAGAAAAGTTAGAGAGCCCCTTTCAAGACAGCCCATTCTATCTTTGCATATACCTGACTTGTCTGAGGTCATACACCCAGGAAGCAAGACTGTCTAGGTCCATGGACCATGCTCCTAGCCGCCACTTTGTTTCCTTTCTTCCTCTGGGCATTGTGTCTGGATGTGATGGTTGGAATTGCTGGCACTGTCTTGGCACCGTGAGGGGAGCCAACCTGAGGGCACAGCTAATACGCTGAGGACGCAGAGTGGAGAGATAGTAATAAAAAGCATTTGAGTTCTTGTTTGCTTTTATGAGACCGGGTCTTGCTCTACTGCTCAGGCTAGAGTGTCGTGGTTTCATAGCTCACAGCAACCTCAAACTCCTGGGCTCCAGTGATCCTCCTGCCTCAGCCTCCAGGGTAGCTGGGACTCCAGGCATGTGCCATCACACCCAGCCAATTTTTCTATTTTTGGTTGAGATGAGGTCTTACTATGTTGGTCAGGCTGGTCTCAACCCCTGGCCTCAAGTGCTCCTCCTGCTTTGGCCTCCCAAAGTGCTAGGATTATAGGCGTGAGCCACCCACCGTCTGTGGCCAAGAACCTGAGTTCTTGATGACATAGTTCAGCTTCTGAATCAGCCAGCTTTGCAGTCAGGCTCACCTCTGCTGGTCTTAAGTGAAATCATACACTGTTTGAGAGCATAGGATTGGAGTCTGTCTCTGCCACACATTGACCATGTGACTTTGGGCAAGGTAACTTCTCTGAGTTTCAGCTTCCTCATCTATAAAATGGGAGTCACACGAATTGAGAATAGTTGTGTTTACCCGGTGAGTGAGGTGGGGAGGACTACATGTGTGGATGCATGTTGAGAGCTTACAGTAATGCCTGGCCTTAGGAAATGCCAACAGATGGAAGCTATTAGTATTGCCAACACACATTTCCTTAGTCGGCTTACACTCCCAGCCCTCCGAAGCTCTCAATTAATGATGGAGAGACTCAGGCTAGTCACAATGCAGGTCGATCCCGTTGTGATAGAGCCCGGAGCGAGGGGTAGTCAGCGCTTGTAGGAGGGAGCAGGTGAAGGTTCCATAGAGGTGGTGACTTTGAGCAAGGGCCCAGGACATCAGTAGAAGTTTGAGGGTACAGAGGAGGAGGGAGGGCATTCCTGGCAGTGAGAGTAGCCGGTTAAGTGTCTTAGGTGCTTCGTGAAGGGCAAGCAGCTGGTGTGCTCAGAACTTCAGGTGTGGGTGCATGTGTGGGACTGCGGGCTGGGGCGAGGTGGGACAGGCCTTGAGTGCCAGACTAAGGGTATTGCTGTGAGTCCCAGTGGTGTTCATGGAACCGTGGTCCTGAGCGTGCTTCCTGGTGGCCACATCAGGTATGGAAATGCTGCCGAGCTATGCCCGCTGTGGCGATGGCTGATGGATAATAGCACAGTAAGGGCTCTACCAAGTCCTTCAAGAATGAAACTTGCTTGACTTGGCCTAACCCAGTGTTTTACAAACTTATTCAACCACAAGAAACCCTTTACTCCCCTAAAATCTATTTCTGCAGGTTGCATTCTGGGGATGCAGTTACAGGCATTGGGGAGCAATCAAAAGATCTGAAGCACGAGACAGAGGGGTTGATTCTGTGTTTTTCAACGATTCCTTCCAATTATTTATACAATAAGGGACCAAATTAAACCCCACATACGCTGTTTTTAAGGGTCTGGCTTGCTCGCTGATGCTGTTTTATTCTAAATGGCGACTTTTATTCTAAATGGCTGTGTCTGTCCCTGAAAGTCTTCTACCTTCCAAGTACGCGAGGCAGAGAAACGTCCTGCAACGTACCACGGTTTTCCTTCTGACCTTTTTGCTGTGGCTTTTCTAAAGCTGAAGGTTAGATAATTCAGGCTCAGCACTTAGATTGACACTTGAAAGCCACGGTGGGGCTTTTTGGGGGTTAAAGGTTATAGTCACTGGAGCTGCCGTTTGACTTGAAAAAAAATTTTTGAAGTCTTTTCCTTTCATTTTTTTTCTCTTCCTTTCCTTTCCTTCTCTTCTCCCCTCCTCTTCCTCCTTCTTCTCCCACCCCCACCTCAACAAATGGAAGGGCCAGTTGACAATGTTGTTTTCCAGCCTAGTAAATCCTGCAGAAGGCAGCATGTGTGACAAGAACACCCCTTTGGAAGATTTTGGCAAAGGCTGGAATTCCTCAATCACCTTGAAGTGGGGATGGGGGAGTGAAGCTTATTAAAAATACAGGTTTCAGGGAATCTGCTTCTTGGATGATTTGGACGTGCAGTACAGTTTGAAAGCTACAGGCCTGGGTGTCTTCATCTTTACACACCCAACCGTGTGATGCTCTGCGCGTGGAACCTCCTCCCCATCTCCCCTCAGTGCTGCTCGGCCCTGCCCAGCCCTGCCGCAGGGTGCTGCCGCCAGGGTTGGGAGCAGTCCTCTCCCGGGCCCTCTCCCAGACCTGCACAGACCTGGCCCCAGCACCTGATCGCCACACCCTTCCCCTGCTCTTGCTGCCCTGCTGTAGCCAGGCTCTTGCTGCCTGCGCGGTGAGGAACGCGGCCCGCCGCAGGGGCGCTTGCAGGAGCAGGGTGGTGGTGAGAGTGTTCTCAGGAACTGACGCCATCAGGGCCAGTGCGGGCCGGTAGTGCTGTGACGGGTCCCCACTGTATGGTTATCTGACTCCCATATGGCTCTTGCCTGCCCATGGCCATTGGGAGCAGTCACACTGGCAGGTGGTTCAGGGGCTCCCCTCCCTTCTGGATGCGCCCATCTCCCTTTCCTTTTTTAACCTCTTCATTTGTTTATTAAGTAATAATAATAGCTAATATTTACACAATGCTTACTCTGTGCCAGGCACTCGTCTATGTGATTTAATCATTTAATCCTCACAGTAATTCTAGGTGGGCGATACGATCACTGTCTTCAGCCCCATTCGTAGATGAGGAGATTGAGGCACCGAGAAGTTTAGCAACTTGCCTAAGGCTACTCAGCTAATAGGTAGTGGAGCTGGGATTCAAAACGAGATTGGCTATGTCTTTTAGATATTGCATTATGCATAATTGGCACAGTGCTAGGCACTCTATATACTGTTAGTACATTACCCTGTTTCTACAGATAAGGAAACTGAGCTACAGAGAGGTGAAATCATTCACCCAAAGTCACCTGGTTTGTAAGTAAAGAGCCAGATTTGAATCCAGGTGATGTCAGCACCTGTGCTCTTAACCACTGTACTGTCACTCAGTATTTTATATATATTTATGGTCAAGATTTGACATCCAAACAATTGAGGAGAACACAGGGTAAGAAGGGATCCTTTTCCTCCTCACCACTCCCATTCCCTGTGCGACTTCTGGTGGAGGCCTGGCCAGGCAGGACTGCCATTGCCACCGCAGCCTGGCAGAGCTGGGGTAAGACTGGAGGCTGGGGGCGGGCTGGACCTGGCTGGTCCTGGAAGGACTGACTGTCTGCTGGTGGCCACCTGCAGAGGTAGGAGCCTCTTCTGTGTGATTGGAGCATTGGGGACCAGGAGGTTGTGCAGGTGGCAGCACCTGTGACCCCAGGTAGTGAGTGGGTGGCTAAGACCCAAGTGCTGGGGCGCTGAGCAAACCTTGCTGTGTCCTACACATGCTCTGAACTCAGCGGGCCCAGGACAAGAGCGTGACTGTCCAATGAGGCTGCAGGGAGAGCAGCAAGGACTGTTGTGCCTCTCGCTTAGCAGGCTCCTGGGACAAGAGCCACAGCTTTGACCCTGCCTGCCGCACAAGGATTTCTGCAAGCATTCCGGGACAGGAAGGTTTTTGATACATAAGCTAAATTCACCTCCATAAACACGAAGTGACCCTCCAGGTCCCTACGGGAAGGCAGAGGGGTGAGTGAGACACAGTCCATCCCTCCCCACGGCTGCTCCAAGTCTCGTGTCTGAGCCTATGGTCACCCAATGGTGGGCCCCTCAGCATGGGAACAGTGAGGAGTGTGTGAAGGAGCCAGGTGGTGGCAAAGGCACCTGGTGGCTCAGCGCCAGAGCTTTGTAGCCAGACAGCCCAGATCGAATCCTGGTTCTGCCACTTGCTGGCTGTGTAATGCTGGGGAAGCTACTGTACCTCCTGGGCCTCAGTTTTCTCCTCTGTAAAATGGAGACAATGACAACAATAGTAGCTTCTCACAGGGCTGTCGTGCAGATTAAGAAATGAGACAATGAAGCTGTGTTGCCCAGGCTGGATGTGTACTCCTATCTCAGCATCCCAAGTATGGCACCAGTTATGGGGGACACTCTGGGTGTGCGCTGCCATGCTTGGCTGTTGTTTATTGATGTTTCACGTGGTTGTCTCTTTTTCAGCAGATTCCATGTTTTGCACTCCCTTCATGATCCTTTACAGTCTGACTTTTGGTCTCTCCATGACCCTAAGACTGTTTGTTCTCTCCGGGGACACCACCCACCTGCTGATGGCCAAATCCTGCAGCAACTTTTCTGTTTTCGCCTTTGCTTCTCATCCCTCCCAGTGGGACCCTGAGAACCACTCCCCTCATCTTCAAGGTTACCGTGGTGTCTGTGACCTTGAAGTCCCTTGATTTCCTCTGGCCTCTCTGGCTGCTGCTTTGTGGTTTCCTTCCTGGCTCCCCTGAGCTCTCTATCTGCATATCCGTCTGGGGCGGCCTGCAGGACACGTCCAAAACTGGGTCCCGCCTTTCTGCCCTCGGTGCTGGCTCATGGATGCAGCACTGGGGGCAGCCCAAAGCCCTTCTGGGTGCCTCCCCTCACTTCAGCTCATACCATCTCATAAGCTGCCAGATTCCATCAGGACGTCACTGTGGTAGGCTGCATTATGCCCCCAAAAGATATTCATGTCCTAATCCCTGGACCCCGTGCATGTTACCTTCTGTGGCAAAAAGAGACTTTGCAGATGTGATTCAATTTAGGATGTTAAGATGGGGAGATCGGCCGGGCGCTGTGGCTCACGCCTGTAATCCTAGCTCTTGGGAGGCCGAGGCGGGCGGATTGCTCAAGGTCAGGAGTTCAAAACCAGCCTGAGCAAGAGCGAGACCCCGTCTCTACTATAAATCGAAAGAAATTAATTGGCCAACTGATATATATATAAAAAATTAGCCGGGCATGGTGGCGCATGCCTGTAGTCCCAGCTACTCGGGAGGCTGAGGCAGAAGGATCACTCGAGCCCAGGAGTTTGAGGTTGCTGTGAGCTAGGCTGACGCCACGCACTCACTCTGGCCTGGACAACAAAGCGAGACTCTGTCTCAAAAAAAAAAAAAAAAAAAAAAAAAAGATGGGGAGATCACCCTGGATTGCCCAGGGAGGGGCTAAATGTAATCAGGGGGCCGTTATGCAGGTGGAGGGAGATTTGACGGCAGAGGAAGTGGGAGAAGCAGAGACTGAAGCAAGGGGCCATGAGCCGGGGAATGCAGGTGACCTCCAGGAACTCTGGGTCAGCTTCATCTCCCTGCCTCACTCTTGGTGCTTGCGCACAGCAATTCTTAACTTGGGGTCCATGGGCTGACTTGGACCCCAGATTTTTATGGATATTCTTCACAAGATCTCCCCAGATTTTTATGGATATTCTTCACAAGATCTGTGAACCTCCTGAGATTCAGGGCAAAAGTTGTTGTTCATACATGAGCTCCTGTGTGTTCCTGGGGACAGGATCCACAGGTGACCTGAGGCAGGCTCCTCTGCCCCTAAGAAGATTATACACTAATGACTGTTTCCAATTCCCCGTGCACATCACGTTGCTCACAGCAGCATGCCTTCCTCCTGCTGCTCTAGAAACCCAGATGCCTGTCCCCAGAGTTCCCTCATTTCATTCATGTCTCTACTCTAGTGCCACCTCCCCAGAGAGGGCACTGGGGGAGGCAGTACCTGGAGGGCCCTCACCCTGCCTCTCTGGGAGCAAAGACAAGAACCTTGTCCTCCCAGCAGAATCCATAAACCCCGAGGGTGGGTATTAGAGACTAGAGTTCAAGATATTTTCCCAAAGGACAACGTTTCCCTCCCTAAGAGAAATTCTGGTGTGAGCTGTTAGGTAATAATTTCCCCACCTCGTTACCTAAAACATGAACCTGGGAGAAAAGAATGTTACGATGCTGGTATTAGAGCCATGCTTTGGAAGCGAATTGGGTGATTCATTCCAACTTGGAGGATCATGGCAACTCCACAGAAGAGGTGTCATTTGAGCTGCTTCTCATTGAAGAATGAGGGGGATTTTGATATGGGGAAAAGAAAGAAAGATATGAGCCTGGAAAGTCATGGAGTCAGAGGGTGCTTGGTTTGGGACCAGTGAGTCATCTTGTCCTGTTTGATTCTTAGGGTTTTGGAAGGCGCTGGGACCAAAGAGGTGAATTGGAGGCCTCATTGTGGAAGGCCCTGCTAGTGCACTAAGAAGAACGGGCTCTATTATCTTGGCAGTGGAGAGCAGCCAGGCTTTTGAACAGGAGAATGATGTATTCACAACTTCTTTGTTTTCATATTCTCAGCACCAAAGTACTCGGCACATAATAGGTGCTCAGAGGTGCTTGTGTACACAGGAAGGGATGTGTGCTGGGAGGCTGCCCTGGGGGCATGACTTGGGCTGGGAAGGGTCTGAAGAGGCCCTTTCCCAATAGTTCAGGTTGGAAATGATGAGGCTGACCAGGGTGGAGCACTGAGGGCAGGGAGCGGGGAGCATTTGGAGGGTTATTTTGGAGAGAGGATTGGCAGGGTTTCTTGCTCCTTGAGATGGGGGGGGGGGGGAGATAGAGGGGAGGGTTTGGGGAAGACTGTGGTCTGTGGCTTATGAAGGGGTAGATGTTGGTATCTACATGATTAGATGCCATCAAGGTGGGGACGCCAGGGGCAGCACAGGTGCGGGTGGGGGAGGATGGGAGGAGCGCAGGCTATGGAAAGGCTGCTATACATGCTGAGACTGAGCTCTCCAGGCCCACATTCACCTGGGGGCAGTGGCGGAAGGCAAACTGTACAGGTGATCCAGATTGTGCCCCCACCCCATGGTCTCTCCCCAGACAGAAAACTCTGCACCGTGCCCTCCCCGAGGGCCAGAACCTCATTTGTTCTGTCTCAGAACAAACCAACCTGAAGCCTAGCCCGAAACAGCCATTTCTCATCCTTGTCCTGAGCCACCAGCTCCTCCGGGAGCCCTCACCCGTTATCTCTCAACTTGGCATGACCATCGGTTTGGACTGGGACAGGGACTGTATCTCATGGCGATTCCCCTGATATGTTATCAGCAATTGGCTTTCACTCTGAGTTACAGCATTTCTAAACATCCACGAGAGGACCAGGCCAGCCTGATGGAATGTTAATTATTTGGAGAACTTAAGGATGCTTCTAGATCATAGTTAAACCATAGGCTACCCCTGATTTCTTATCCTGAAGATTCCCCAAGAGCCCTGGAGGAGGCAGTGAACAGGGAACCATGTCCTGTGGCCATTTGGGGGCATAGACAAGACATCCTCGGGGCCCACGGGATGCCAGGGGATGGGGCCCAAAATATCTCCCTGGGGTAAGTGTGCTTACAAGGTAGTGATTTGATTCTATTTCCTTCTTTCCACTCACCCATCCATCCATCCATTTCACAAATTGTCATACCAGGCCCCTAGAGCTACAAAGGTGAGCATCTGTGTATTTTGTTGCTCAGGCAGAGAGTGAACGGGCAGTTATAATGCTGAGAGCTGGAAGTTCAAGTGTGTACCTAATATAGGACTAGAAAGTAGCTAGTTATAAAAGGGTCAAGAGTGAAGTATAAGACAGAAAGGGGCCATAGGAGGTACAAAGACCTGGTGGGTGTTGGGGGGACACATGGGAGGAGAGAGTGAGGTGAGTTCAGGAAGCTGTTCAGAGTGGCTAGAGCATGGTGTGTGTGTGCGTGCATGCTTATGTGTGTACATGTGCATGTACATGTGTGCATATGTGTGTTAGGTGAAGTGACTAGAAAGAGATGAGACTGGATACTGTGGTCAGAGGAGATAATCATAGACTCTTCAGTGCTTAAAAATTAAAGGTAGTAAGGAAGTGTTTTGAAGGCAACTTCTGCCCCTTTCTGGACTTCTTGTCCTCAAACACACCTCCCCCGCAAAAAGGGGCACCGAAGGGCCTGGCCATTTTCATGGCAGGAGCCAGAGGGGAGAACAAAGGGAGAAGAGCTGTAAGTTAATTCAGTACGTTACCCTGCCCCACTCCCATTAATGCAAGAGGAAAGGGCTGAAACATTCCCACTTCCTAACTTCTGCCTTGCTCATCTGTCTCCCCAAGACTGCATGGAGAGCAAAGGTGTCAAGTCTCAGTCCTGGGATAGTTCTCCTAACAAAGGAGAGTGACGTTTGCTAAAGGAGAATTTTCCAGGCCAGTGGCTGAACTACCTAGTCATGCATTTGGGCAAAGAAACAAATGCAGCCCAAGCTCCTGCTCTGCTCTGCGCGTGGCTCCTGCGCATGCAGGTTGATTGCTGGTGCTGGACATTTCCTCCTCTGGGAGCCTGGCTTCCTAACAGGGGTGAGCAGGACTGGACGGTCACGCAGCTCAGCTTCCCCAGCCCAGCCCAGCGGATTGTCAGTGGCTAATTTCAGGCCACTCATGAAGGCTGAACAGGGGTGGGAGGTCCCCACATTTGTACTGAGAGTCAGAGCTCTGGGGTCCAATCCCAGTGCTATGCTCACTCTGCTAAGGTGCTGCCAGGGTCTGGCCCTTATTCAGTGGCATTTCCTGGAACATTTCCGGGGAGCCCGTGTTGTGCCAGGCCCTGTGTAAGGCCAGGGCTGCCTTGCTCTGGGTCACTTTCCTTCAGGAGGCAGAGGTGGGAGAAGAGACCTGTGCGCAGTTAAGTAGCATAGTGTGACAAGTGCCATGGGAGAGAATGATGGGCACAGTGCTGGGGAGGCTCAGTGACAATAGCAATAATATCTAATATTCACCAAATACTTATTTGCAGTAGGTACAGGGTGGGGATGCGGAACAGAACAATAATAACGGTTTATATTTATTGAGCACTTACCAAGTGCTGGACGCTGGGTTTAAACTGTTTACATGCATTATTTTATTGAGTCCTTAGAGACAATCTCAAGATGTAGGTGTAGTAGGCAGAATAAGGCAAAAAGATGTGTGTGTTCTAACCACTGGAACCTGTGATCATGTTACTTTATAAGGTAAAAAGGACTCTGCAGATGTTAAGATGGGGAGATTATTCTGGATAGCTGGGTGGGCTCAGTATGATCCGTGTAAGGGAAAGAGGGAGGCAGGAGGGTTGGGGTCAGAGTGATACTATGTGAGAAAGGCCAGTCGTTATGGGATTAAAGGTGAAGGAAGGGGCCAAGAGGTCAGCAATGTCGGCGACTTCTAGAAACTGAAAAAAGCCAGAAAACAGATTTTCCCCTAGAGCTTCCAGAAGGAATGCAGCCCTGCTGACACCTTGCTTTTAGCCCAGTGAGACCCATTTTGGACTTCTGACTTTCAGAACTGTAATATCACACATTTGTGGTGTTTTATGCCACTAAGTTTGTGGTGATTTGTCACAGCAGCAATAGGGAACTAACACAGCAGATAGGATTCCCCTCACAGGATACCAATATTAAAGACAAATTACTCTGATACTTGTTAAAAGGGTAAGGAAGACTTTACTCACGACTATTGCAATAGGGGTATTGCAACAGAGGACAGAGGCTGGATTCAACCCAGAATACAACAAGGACTAGTCTCCTAACAGATGGGAACCCTCTCGAGCTAGTGTAAGAGGATGTAGACATGGTACTCGCTGTCTCAATCTTGGCTTAGGCTCTAAGACAATTGAGAAATTGTTTTTTTCTAAAAAAAGTTGTTGGGGTGCTGTGGCATTTCCCTCCTGAGCCCCATCCATGGGCTGGGGTGGGGTGCTTACCCTAAGCCTAGCGAGAGGGCTTATGTTACCACTATAGTTGGAGATACACAATGGGGCAGTGTCCAGGCAGTTTACAGTTGAGAGGAGAAAGTGGCTGTGACCACATTGAACTTCCACAGGCCAGAGGGTGTGAACAGGGTCATTTAAAGCAGATATCGCCTAAGATGGTTAATTTTGCATCAACTTGGCTGGGTCATGCAGTACCTAGATATTTGGTCAAATTGGATGGATGTTTCTAGATGTCTCTGTGAGGGTATTTTTGGATGAGATTAACATTTACATTGGTAGGCTTTGAGTAAAGCAGGTTGCCCTCTATAATGTGGGTTGGCCTCATCCAAGCAGTTGAAGGATTAAATAGGGCAAAAGACTGATCTCCACTGAGCAAGAGGAGGTTCCGCAGCAAATAGCCTTCTGTCTTGAACTGCAACGTCAGCTCTTCCCAGGTCTCCTGCCTGCCAGCCCACCCTGCGGATTTTGGACTTGCCAGCCTCTATAATCACGTGAGCCAGGTCCTTAAAATAAATGTCTTTCCGTCTATATACACAACCTGTTGGTTCTGTTTCTCTGAAGAACCAACCACCCAAAGACCTTCCTTCCTGGGGTGAGGCGACCTCAGCAGAAAGAGGCTGGAGGGGCACTGCTGGATGCAGACGTGGGGGCAGTCTTGTGGGCCATCCATGTGGCCGTCTCCTGGAGGGCCAGGTATCACCTGCCTGCATTGAGGGGGCTGCTGTTGTGTGTTCCCAGTGGGAGTATTTCCAAGGACCCCATGAAAACTGCTTACCCAGAATGGTTTGAGAGAGAAACTACTCATCAGGATAGAGGGATGTCTCACAGTCCCCAAGAATAACAAGTACGGTAAGGAGTCTCTAGAGAGAGAGGGGCAGGAACTAGGGTTGGGAGAGCTGTCAGCAGCCCACACTCATCCTCTCTCCACCTCCCTCCTGTGATCTTTTGTGTTGTCTTCTCTGTGGGGTGACTCTCTTTGCAATCATTGCATATTGCCTCAAAATATCTTCCCCACCCCTGGAGCTCAAGACTATACTACCCATTAGCTACCATCAGTATCTACTAGTTCAGGTTTTTAAGAGAAACCTGATTGGCTGGTGGCAAGCCAATGGACTATTTCTCTAGGTCAAGTGCTACCCTTCTCAACAATAAGCTGGGGCTTAGAGGAGGGGGTGCCCTGGTAATACATAGTATTTTGGGCTGCTCCCTCCCAGGACTGTGGGATTAAGCTAGGAGTGCAAGTTAAGTGTGGCAAGAAGATTACCAATGGTAACCAAAGGACTGGTGAGGCTGCAGCCTGAAAAACAGGGAGCATTGTACCAAAAGATGAGGCTGTGATGGACATTTGATGCTGAATCATAGAAGGTTTTCAATGCCACATCACAGAGTTTGAACTTTAACTCCTGTGGCCAGGACCTGTGAAGTCACATTCATCGACAGCTCTTTCCCTTCAGGTTACTGCCAAGTGGCTCATTTACCTGGCTAAGTGGTACGACTTGAAGGCCGCAGATAGCTTTGGAATGCTCTGAGAATGTGCCTTTTTTGATGGACGCTTGAAAAGATGCTCAGGCTTTGGAATGATCCACTTCAAGGACTCTTGGCTTTTGTATGTTTCAACTCTCGATTGCAACACTACACTAATGTGGTTTTTTGCATTGAATTAAAATTAATCTAATACTTGACAACTCTGGCTGGATGCCTGCCAAATATGGAGACTAGAGATGCTTCCTGTAAATTCTGCCACAGAGGATTCTTACGATTCAGGGAACATCTCATTTATCTCACTGCTATGCACTCCTGACCCTAATTCTCAAGGGATTCCTTCCGTAAGATCCTCTTGCATAAACGTGAACGTGTTCCATGGCAGTTATTTTTTCAAATCTGTATAATCTCTGGGGACCAAGATGATCTGGGGTGCAGGGAAAGGGTCATTTAGATGAGCCAACTCTGCTCAAAGTCAGTCTTGGATTTTTTCCAGTAATAATCTCTTTCGTCATTAATGGCCTGCTGGGTGAATCTTATTATATCTCCTTAAAATAATTTAGATGCTAATATCTCCCAGTGACCATCACATGGGGAATGCAGGGCTGGAGGTAGTGGCAAGGAGGATTGAAAGCTGTCTTAATTCTATGCTCCTTTTCGCAGCGGGAGACCCTCGTTCGATGGACTTGAAAAAGCTGCCCTAGCAACCAGGATTTTCACATCTTTACACTCAAAATGCCTCTGATTGGTATTCCAAAAGTTCTACTTTCCAAGATGAGGAGCCAGGATTCTGGATGAGCAACCCAAGTGGATTCTGGGTGAGCAACCCAAGTGGATTCTGGGTGAGCAATCCAAGTGGATTCTGGGTATGCTGGGTAAACAATGGAAGGGCAATTGCAAGTTTGAGGGTGGGCTGGGGGAGGTACAGAGGAAGAGGAAGGATTCAATGGACTGGCAGTTAGGATGTTTGATTTCCAGTCCTAGGTTTGTTACAACTAGCTGAATTCATTTACTCCTTCCTCCTTTCCTTCCTTCCTTCCTTCCTTCCTTCCTTCCTTCCTTCCTTCCTTCCTTCCTTCCTTCCTTCCTTCCTTCCTTCCTTCCTTCCTTCCTTCTTTCCTTCCTTCCTTCCTTCCTTCCTCAGCTACTATTGTCTACATTGTGTCAGGTCTTGTGCTGGTTCTGAGAATACAGAGACAAATAAACCATCATTCCTGCTTCAAGGAGTTCACAGCTTGTTGTAACTTTCTCCTTCCTGTGCCTCAGTTTCCTCATCAGTATGGAGAGGAGGTTAGAGTAGAAGTTATGGGAAGGCTTTTCCAGGGTTTTCCTAGGACTATAGGAGCCTCCATATCCGGCACCTGTTCTTTCACCCACTCACCAAACTCCACCCAAACGCCTCCTCATGAGCCCGTCATGCTCTTGCTCTTGAGCAGTTCAGGGTCAGTTGGAGCAGAAATACACGTGACCTGGTGGTGAACGGGCCGATGGATGTTTGTTGAGAGCATGATGGGAAGGCAGGGGGAACAAAGAGCTTTGCTTAGGGACGGCGATCATAAGGTTGAGGATTCCCAAACTTCATGGTTTTCAACCTCCTAGAATCCCCAGAGAATCCCATCCTGATTCCAGCCAACCCTTAGCTACTTTTGCTGGACAAGAGTTGTGTGGCTCTTTTGTAACCCATTGGAGCCTGGTTTCTGATTCAGCCCCAGGGAATCGAGTAGTAAAATAGGCTGAGTCTGTACTGAGGTTCTCAATTTTGAGCACCAGGGAATATGCCACCACTTAAAAACAAAGTGATAATGTTGTTGACATTTTAACAGAAATATTTCTTGTTGGATGCTACAGAGTACGCCAATGTTGTTTTCTTAGCGCAGGAGGAAGTGTGAGGTGTGAGTATAAAGCTTGATTGTGTAGCATACGGGCCTCACCAGCAGGGGTGGGAGGTCAAGATGGCTTCCCAATGATCGCCCTAAGGATGCAATACCCCTGGTTCTGTCTGTGGGAGCTCCACCTCTAGCTGATTCAGCCCAGTAGGCCCTGGGAGCTCCTGGCTGTCTTGCTTTAGGTTGTCCCACAAGCAGAATCTGAGTCAAAGTGTATAGGTGAGGATTCAATCTGGGAAAAGCCACCACCACTAGGAACAAGCAAAGCCACCATATGATGCTCCTGCTGGGAGTTTGTCTGGACCCTGACTGATACACTTCCTCTCTGGTGTTTCTTCTGGGGGAATATTTATATCCACATTTAAGGGATTTGTTACAAGGATTCGACTTTACACTTGGGGGTAGTCTCTGTCAGGCTGTGGTCATCGTGCCATTGTGCCTGGTATCAGAGCTTGAAGTCTGGAGGGCAGCTGTTTGGGAAGGAAAGATAGATGGAGAGTGAGGGAGGGCAAGGACAAGGTGGAACCCAGAAGTGTGAGCTGGAATTCCGTGAAAGCTAACTGGAACCGATGTCTGTTTGTGTTACCTCTGACAGTAGGGGTGTCCTCCAGAGGCCAGGGCCCTCGGTCACAGAGCCGAATGCATCACTTGACCTGGAAGTCAGAGAATCTACAGAGGGGTCCAGGGGAAAGTGGAGGAGCCGTGGGCCTCATGCCAATGGGGTGTGTCGGCTGGTCAGCCATGATGTGTGAACTACAAGATGGCCTCTGCTTCCCTTTTGCCCTCCAAGTCTTCCACCCGGAAACACACAGGAAACGGAATTTTGCAAATGTAGTATAATCAGACATCATAAAGTCACTAAAGAAGGATTCAAGTCCAAAGAGTTTGCTTGGCAGCTGATCCCAGGAAATGTCGGTGGGGGAGTGGGGAAGTAAAACAGGGAAGGGAGGGCAGCCAGCCAGGTCCACTGTGGTCACCCAGAGCCTGACCCCTAGGGGAACTCCGGGGCACAGTCTGAATGAGTCTCAAAGTGACTCACCTGAGGGCTGAGGAAGCTGGGATGTTTTTTCGCCACCAAATTTCTGTCTGTCGTTGGTTGTCGGTTGTTTCCAGCCAGAGAGAGACTTTTGGGCAGCAAGTTGCAGGTGTGCAGGATATGAAGCCTTGGGGGCAAAGGGAAGGCCAGGGAGCTGTGCTGAAAGGATTCTTTCTGCTCTGGGGCATCCTCGTATGTCCTCAGCCACCAAGGTTCCTGGCATTCTCTTCTACAGTGGGGGCAGCACCTTCTGCGTCACCTGGCCATTTAGGTGCAGGCAGTTCCTTCCACACTCACGGCTGCTGCTCTTTATTGTGTGGCCCTCAAAGTGGGGCAGATCTGGGTTCACTCTCAGGCTTCCCAGAGATTTTAGGGAAAGAGTTTACGATGTATGAATTAATTCTTCCTCGCTTGGCTTTTCCCTGGATGTAGCGGAGCAAGGAGCTGGGCCAGGAGACGTCCGCTGGCTGACACAGTATTGTTTTCAGAACCGAATCTCTTTTCTGATCCAAACTCACTGCCTGTGGCCTGAGGGTGTGCTCTCCTGGCCGGGCTGCAGCTCTTCCCTGGGGTCTGCAGAGCCAGACCCCAGCCTAGCCTTGGGCTCCCAGCCCCCAGAATCCCAGCGTATCAGAGCTGGGCGGGGCCTGCCTGGTCAAACCTCACGACACTCTCACTCCACAGAGGGAGAAGTTGAGGCCCAGAAGGGAGGAGGATTTTTCTGGGGTCACACAACCATTTAATGGGATCCCAGATTGCATGTGTGAACCCAAGGCTAATTGATTTTCCTTGAAAATCAATTTTCTGCACCCTATACCAGGACAAAATGTCTGAGTGGCTTTCCTCTCAGTAGGGACCTCATCACAAGCAATTCTGGAGAACTCTTTGGTGGCTGACTTTGAGCCTGTTTCAAATCCTTGCGTTACGCCAGAACTTTCTTTCCCTCTTGTGGGCAAGTTCTTAGATACACCCTTTGTTCAAGGCAATCCCTCCACACGAGAAGAGCATGGACTCTAGAGTTGGATAACTGGGGCTTGGGTCCAGCTTGGCCATGGTGTAACTTTGGAAATACTAGTTAACCCTGTGTGCCTCATTTCCTCATCTGAAAAGCAAGGATAATAAAACATATGTCTCAGGCTTGTACGGATTAAATGTACTCATGTAGGTTGGACACTTGCCAGTCTCTCAGATGTCGTAACTGTTCAACAAGCAGCGATGGTGACCACTGCTGATGGTGCTGATGTTAAGGCTGTTTGCCTCCACCACGGGTTCAATTTTAAGAAGCTCATTGTTGCTGCACTTCTGAGCACTGCCTCCAACCCTGCTAGTATCGGTAATAAAATTGACACTTTGATCTCTGCCTGTCTTATTCTTTTATATTCTCTTCAGTTAGTTCAGAGCCGGAATGGGTGAAAAGAGGGGTATTTATTGAGTCTGCTCAAACCTCAGTAGTGTTCAGAATGAACATTTTTGAAACTTCAGAGAAGCAGAAAATAAAAATTGTGCAATGTTGTATCACTTGACCTTTTTAAGCTTTTTTCTATCTGTGTCTCTATATTTTTAACCAAAATTATATTATGTTGTATGTTTTATGTATACCTTTTCACTGAGAGAATGCATTCTTTTATATGTCATTAAGTATTTTTTCTCAGTGTGATTTTTAATGGCTGTATACTAGTCAATTGTATGAGTATCCTATGATCCATTTAACCAGTCTCCTCTTGGTGCCAGATCCTTTCTGTTCGCCCCTCAAATATACTCTTCATTCTTTTCTACCCTCTCTGGTCATCCACAGACCCATCAGCTGGCTCCTGTGCCCCACTTGGAGCGCAGCATGTCCCCAGCATGGCAGACAGCAGAGCAGAGGGCGTGTGCTCTGCAGCTGGCAGAGGCTGATGGGGAAGAAGGGAGAGGCTGGGCTCTGCAGGGCAGTTCTTCTCCTAAACTCATCCAGCAGGGTGGGCAGGGAAGAAGGCCAGGCAAGAAAACAGGACTATTTAGACAAACTTCTTCCTAGTAGAACCAGAAGGAGTAGGGAAGAAAAATATGTCATGTAAAAAACTCAAAATACTGTCTTATATCTTATCTCGCTTGATCCTCACAACTAGCCTGTAAGGCAGGCAATGTTACCGGTTCCTACTTTACTGGTAAGGCTGAAGCTCAGACAAGTTAAGTGATTTGCCCAAAGTCACAAGGCTAGTGGTTGACAACCCCTGGACCAAAAACCATGGCTCTTGTCCCCAAGATCCTCTCTCTGTGTGGATTAGAAAGGCTTTTTAATCATTGCAGGAACTGTGGCAGGGTGTGGTGGGCCAGCTCTTGGCATTTCTAATACTAGGCTGCCTTAGATCCCCAGGTGAGGGGGAAAAGTAACGGTGGGGAACAGAACTGCAAATCATGTTCAGAATCTGCGAAGGCTCCTACTGGAGCCTCACTGGAGCCCTGCACACACTGCAAGCCTGAATCTTACCCCTCCCAGTTTCCCCACATACCTCCTGTGCTCCACCCACCTCTGTGCCTTTGCACATGCTATTCCCTCTCCCCAGAATGCTCTTTCTACCTATCATCCCTTGGGTACATTTTCTGTCCTTAAGGGAACAATTGGAATGCTGTCCTCTTCTCCACAAAGCCTATCCTGACCTACAAGTGAACATGCTATCTCCTTCCTCTGAATCTCTTATTCTGTGTTGTGCTGAACCATGGACCCCACAGGGGCCTCAGGCAGGGCTCTTCCCCCTGGCCTCGAGAGCAGCTTGCCCTTAGAGGGTGTGCAGCTGTTTGTCAAGTCACATCAGAAGCAAGGAATTTTGCTTTTTGGCATTGCCCTGTGCATTCCAAAATACAGAACTTGTTCCTGCTCAGGATCTGCTCTGATTCTGCAGCAGGTCTTCTAGGAAGCCCCACCCCTACCCCAGATTCTGTGTACACAATCTTCATGATGGTTTTCTCCCCTGTATCCTCATAAGTGTCTCTCTCATCCTTCCCCACTGCTCCATCTCTCCAGGTATCAGTTAGCTATTGCTGTGTAACAAAGCACACCAAATCCAGTGGCTTCAAATGGCAATTTATTATTTCTCATGATTCTGGGGATTGACCATATTCAGCTGAGTGGTTCTTCTGCTCCCTGTAACCAAGGTCACACATAAGCCTGCATCTCAGTGCCCAAGATGGTCCATAGTCTAGCTTGAGTTTCTTTACATGGCAGCTGACTTTCAGAGGGAAAAGTAGAAGCTGCCAACTCTCTAAAGCCTGCATTCTACATTCAAAGCAAATCACAGGTCTACCCAGATTTGAGGGGAGGGAAAATGGTCTCTGTCTCTTGATGTGAAGAGCAGCTTGTGCACAGAGCATTGAGAGGAATTGTTGGTGGCCATATCTAGAGACTATCTATCTACCCTCCCTCTCCTGCCTCAGGTACAGCTTTATCACGTAACAGCTTCCTAATAGTTCTGCTGCTCCCTGCCTCTTCTGCACTCCAGTCTTCAGCCAGAGGGATCACTTCTGGATGCAAATCTGACCATGTGACTATCTTACTATCCTTCTGTGGCTTCCATTGCCCATTGACTTATGTCCAAGATCCTCAGCCTAACATATGCATCTCCAAAGCACCCTTCAAACCTCAAATGTTGTCAGTTTCCTCCTGCTTAAGCCTCACCAAAGGCTCGACTGTTTGCCAAACATGCCTTGATGCTTCAAGCTTCCATGTAGGGCACAGTCTCTTCCCTCGATGTAGAACACAATCCCCTCACTTTATGGTGCATCCTTTTCATGCTTCAGGGCCACCTGTTCAAAGGCCACCTCCACCGAAAAGCTGCGGAAGTCAATTCTTCTACAGCTTCTAGCACTGTGTAAGTCTAGTTAGCCCAGATCACACTAAAGTGCAACTACCAAACTACTGTATTTCATCACGTCTAAGATTTTTCATAGGTTCATATCTATGAAATCGGGATGCATTTTTGCCAGCCATGCCATTGTCACAATTACTGTTGGACAGGTTACTGTCGCTTGTGCACACTGGAAGTAGATAGTTATTCCTGGTGGCTTGACCAGACAACTGCAGTCCCTTGTTGTTTCGGTCACAAACCAGTTAAAGGCCATTTGAGGAAGGAATATGAGCCTGGGTTTTTGTCTACAAAAAGACCAAGAAAGTCCAGAATCAAAACTTGCAAAGTGGGTGTCAGCAGCTCGGAATAAAATCCCCGAGACGGGAATGGAGCCCTTTCTATAGACATGCAGCGTCACTGTGCTCTTGCTGTCACAGACAACAGCGTTACATGAGAAAACCCAGCCACAAACCTCACTGCGTAGAATAGTGATTCAGATGGTTGGATTCTGAATGTGAAGAAGTTTTAGAGACTGTAAGCAATTAATTTTGCTTATCATTTTCTTTTTATGTGGATGGCCAAGAGAGATACGTGATTCAAAAAAACCACCATGTCTAATTAACTTGAATAGAGCTCTTTTGATGAGAATAAAATAAAAATTCTGTGATAAAAGCATTGTATCTTAGTTTCATTTGCAGCATTTTTTTCTTACTAGTACAAAAAATAATGATGCATCTAATAATCAGTGCTATCATTTATTAAAGGAAATATGGTAGTTATTTGTGCAAGTATCAGAATTCTCCGACCAAATTGAGCCCCTCCAGCACAAGAACCACACCATTAATTTTTATAGCATCAAAATTAGGTATCCATAAATATTTTTCACATGAATGAGCTTAATTTCACTTCCACAGGAAGAGATGGAAAAGATGAGGCTCAGAGAGCTGATGCTATTTGCCCAAAGTCACACTGCAGAACTGAGATTTGAACTTGAATCAGTTTGAATTTCAAGATCAGTGCTTTTTTTTTTTTTTTTTTTTTTTGAGACAGAGTCTCGCTTTGTTGCCCAGGCTAGAGTGAGTGCCATGGCGTCAGCCTAGCTCACATCAACCTCAAACTGGGCTCAAGCAATCCTGGTGCCTCACCCTCCCGAGTAGCTGGGACTACAGGCATGCGCCACCATGCCCAGCTAATTTTTTCTCTATATATAGTTGGCCAATTAATTTCTTTCTATTTATAGTAGAGATGGGGTCTTGCTCTCGCTCAGGCTGGTTTGGAACTCCTGACCTTGAGCAATCCTCCCGCCTCAGCCTCCCAGAGAGCTGGGATTACAGGCGTGAGCCACCGCGCCCGGCCTAAGATCAGTGCTTTTTTGACAACATGTATCACTTAGGATGTTTTCAGTTATGAGAAAGATAAGATCCACCTCAGAGAAGTTTAGCCAAAATGGATCATTTAATGCTCATAAAATAAGAAACCTGGAATTAGGACAATTCCAGGGTTGGTTATTTCTGCCATCTAATAACTTCTTCAAAGAATCAGGTTCTTTCCATTTTTCTTCTCTGACATTCTCCATATGTCAACTGTTTCTCTCATGGCCACAAAATGGCTGAAGCAGCTCCAGGTATCTCTCTTTAAGATCAAAGATCTAGAAGATCCCAGAAGTCCTCCAGTGGACTCTCCCTTGTGTCTCACTGGCTAGAATTGCATCCTCTGCCCATTCTGAAACAATCATTGGCCAGAGGGGCAGTATCACCCCAAATTGGCTTAGACTAATCAAACAACACTCACATGAGCTGGTGACCTCCCGATACCATGACAAAATCAGGCTTCTGTAAGCCAGGGAGAGGGAAAATGACAGCAGATAGTTAAGCCATAGAGAATGCCACACCATGCTCAGACTTGCTATGCCCCTTTAAGAGGGCTCACATTTTTGAAAAAGAACAGAACATATCCCCATAGTTAGAGCCCCTTACCAGCTTCTCTGCTTTCCTTCTGTGTCCAGGGAGTTCTGGTTTGGCCTGGCCAAGGGGACAGCGCTGCCACTCCCATGAGCATGCCTCCTGGGTACAGAGGGAGGAGGCACTTTGCTCTCTGGGCTTAAACATTGTAGAGTGAAATCTTCATTTCCCCCTCACTCTGCTGTGCAGGCGTGGAGGTCAGACTTGTCTCTCACCTTCCTTATCTTTCAGGCTTCCACACTTGAAAAGGGAAGATTTTACTTTCCTTCTCTGGCTCAGATAACAGGTGATATGTGAGGCTCTGCTTCTTTAAGGTGACTGATTGGGGTTTTATGTGAATATATTTTAAGAGTTTCAAGATTAAACTTTTCCTCCTCCACATAACTCACTTTGGAGATGCAACTTCCTGCTCATTTTATTTCATAGCAAACTCGGTCTTGCACACGGAAGATCCTTATGGCCTCGTGACTGTTCCGGATCGTCCCAGGAAGTGGCATGCTGTATTGCCTACAAGTCCAGCCTCTGGACTCAGCCCTGAATTCAAATCCCATCACTGTCACTTACTAGCTGTATGAACTTGGACATATTGCTTCTGCTCTCTGACTCTCAGATTCCTCAAGAGGGGCTAAGGACAGCCTCTACTTACAGCACTGTCATGAAGATCAAACGGATTGCTGTCAGGTGGCCGGCCTTGGAGTGCTCGTGCTGCCACTCCTTGGGGGCACTGAAGGCAGTTTTTTCAGTTGGCTTGGTAGGGACTGGGTCACAGCTCCTATGGGACATAGGCATCCCCCTTTTCCTCCTGGCCTCCTTTGTCTCTTTCTTACTTTTTTCATCAAATATTTATTGACTCCTGTTATGAGTGAGACACTGTGCTTGGAATCAGGAATACGATACAGTGGAGAACAAGACAGCCACGGTCTCGGCTCTCTGGGGATTTAGAGTCTAGCAAGGAAGACAGAGATTTTATATATACATGTAGATGGGGAAGTTCAAGAACAAGGGCAGTAAGGGTTCCACAAGGGAAATGTAGGTGCTATGATGAGCTAAAACAGAGAGCTCATCTGAGACTCAGGATGGGTGGGGGATGGTTGGGGAGGACCTCTTGGGGTAGTGATATTTAAGATAAGATTTAAAGTATTATAGAAGTTAGTAGAGTTGGGAAGGGTGTTCTGGGTGTAGGGAATAGCATGTAAAAAGGTGCAGAGATGAGAGAGTGGAGCATGCTTCGACCAATGGAAAGAAATCCAGGATATTTGTATGGGAGAGGCGCAAGACTCAATCAGGGAGGACCTGTGGGTCATAGGAAGGAGTTAAATTACATTTTAAAACAATAAGGAGCCATTAAAGGGATTTAAGCAGAAACATGATCACATACACATCCATTCAACAGATTTATCATGGTTGCCTCCAGGAGAATGCATGAAGTGAGGGGTAGGGATGAGAGCGGGAAGGGAGAGAAGTGAGGTAGCTATGGCAGTGGGGTGAGAAGTGATGGGTGTGTGATCTAGGACAAAGGAGGCTAAAATGCTATGGTGAGAACAGTCTGGAATTGGGGAACTGGAATTAGAGACCACTTTTGTAGCATTCCCTCGTTGGCCTCCAGTTGGCAGGACTGGCTGGATTTGGGGGCTGGAAATCCTTGTTGGATTCTGGGACGCATTCACTGTGTTATGTATGGTCCCCCAGGACTTCTTGTAGAGTGAAGGAGTTATTGTGGCTTCCCAGAGGCCATATTTACCTGCAAGGTTGAGCTAAGTTGACATGGTACCAATTGGTACCAGAGTGTTGTTTCTTTGTATGTGTCGTGGTCACTGTGTGCAAAGACAGCTCAGCCACTTTGAGCCTCACTTCCTGCATCTGGAAAATGGGGGTAGTAACAGTTCCCCCCTACAGGATTACCATGACAATAACAAGAGGTAGTGCCTTGGTACCCAGCAGGAGCCATAATGATTTTGGCTGTTATGATGATTGATATTGTAGCTGAGTATGTGTATTAGGGGACTAGAATCACACCCTTTTGTTTAGTAACTGTATCATAAACAAATTTTGTTCTGGAAGCTTGTGGGGGTCCAAAAATAGACTCCAACCCATAACACTTAGGGGACATGGAGTGTCTTAGTAGAAAGACCATCAATCAGAAGTCAAGAGCCTTGGGTTCTAGTCTTAGATCTATCACCATGCCATCATGTGACTTAGAGTTAATCCTTTCCCTGCCTGGTTTCAGTTCCGTCATCTGAATGATGGGACTGAAAACTGCTGCCTTGTTGTGTACACTCTATATGTGCCTCCATCCCTCCCTCTTCTCTGGGGACTGGAGACTACCCTGGGGCCGAGGTGGGGGAGCTGGTGCCCCCACACTGCGAGGCAGGTTTGAAAGGAAGCAGCAGCAATGCAGTGAAGCTCTGTCTTGCTCTCAGACGCGGAGCACTTCTGCTCTTCCTCAGAACTTCTCAGTGGGCTCACAACAGGTCTCCTGGGGCCCCTGCCCTATGTGGCATCTCTCCTGCTGTGGGGCACAGCTTTGAGGGGTTGGGTTGTCTTTATAGGGTATTCACTGCAAAAGAAAGTAGAGGAGGAAGCCCCAAAGGCATCATATGTTCTGGTTCTGAGTGTGGATAAAATGCAAACACCCTGGCACAGCCTCGCACTCTTCACAGCCCGCTGTCAGCTTCTGTTTCTCATGCTCTCCTTCGCTAGGAGCGACATCAGTGTTCCAGCTCCATCAGAACCCCTAACATGCCCTCCCACCTCCAGGCCTTTGATCGAGTTCTTCTTGATGAGTTCTTCTATCTGCCTGGCTTGTTCTTCCTCCAGCTTTACCTCTTGAACTCCTACTCACTCTTCAATGCCCAAGTCACGTACCACCTCCTCTCAGAAGCCTTCCTTGACTCACCAGGGAGCATGTATTATTTCTCTCTGTGCTCTCCATGGTACTTTAGGCAATGACTAAGGAGCATTTATTATAATTTCTGGTTCATCTGTCTTCACTTCCATTAGGATGGGAACTCCTTGAGTGCAGAAATGGTGGTGATCCATCCCTGTATTCCCGGGGACAAATGGTAGGTCCACAAGAGGTATCAATTAGCACGAGTTGTGTAACCCCAATGTCTCCTGGGACCTCACAGCCTTTGGGTGCAAATGAAGTGCCTTTACTGCACAGACCTTGCTCTCTTGTGACCAAGAGCCCGTGTCTGCTGAACTATAAGAACTCAGACCCTGTCTTTTCTGACCCCCACCCCTTACCCGCCTTAGGGTCTTCAGTAGATCCTGGGGCATTGTGCTGCATCCCACGTTGTCCATCTAGTTTTCCCTAGCTCAGTGCCACCGCAGCCACTCTGCCTGTCCCGATGCGTTGCCATGGCTCTGCCGAAGGTGCGGCAGCTCTGCTGCAGGGGTGCTGCTTGGAGTTGGGCTCTCCCACCACTTCTCTGGAGACCACCATATTTGACCCTTTAGGACCACACTTGCCACTCTGCTGCAAAGCCTGTGGGGAATTTGACCCCTTTGCTGTGTGGTGATTTTTGAGAGGGCCCTGAAGCAGGGTTGCTTGGGCCTCAAGGGACTATGCTTCTTTTGGTTTTCTGCTTCCCAGTCTTTCTCTCTCTTCCAGTTGGCTGGGTGGCAGCAGCTTGGAGAAGCAGCCACAAGAAGCATCACTTCTCCCTGGTCCTCAGACTCTTGATGAGCCAGACTCTTTCTTCAGGGAGATTCTCTCCCAGGACCCCCTCAAACCTCCTGGGGATCTGACCTCTGCAGGGACTTGACTCCTAGGCATGTCTTAGACGGCCTTCAAATATCCACACCCCAGCTGCGGACATTCTTTGAGCTCTTTTTCCAGACATCTCCTTATCGCTGTGTATTAATAAATCAGATGATGCAAAAGGCGTGTGTGCACGTTGAGCAGCCCTGGATCACACGCCCAGGTTCTGCTGGAAAATCCTGTTACCACGGATGCTGCGAGAACGTCTGGTATGGGGGTGGGGGGAACAAAGGAGACGTTACTGGTTTTAATCGACATCTTTAACACAGGCTCTGTTTACAGTTTTTTTTTTTTTTGCAACTTATGATCTGGGTAATCTTGGACAAATTACATAACCTCTCTGAGCTTTGGTTTCCCCTTAGGTAAAACAAATGAACAAGTGTGGTGTGTACAGCCTCTATGCATGGTTTATGAAATGCTCTTACTTCACAGGCTTGTGGTGGGGGGAGAATGGGGTACTGAGGGGGCAGAGGTTTCCCAGGGGAACACCGGCATGGAAAGGTCTGGCTCTGGGACAGCATCAGGAATGTGGAGCCAGGAAGAGAGAGGATGACATTGGGGCAGGAGGCCAGAGGGAAGAGGCATTTGCAGGACCGTGGGGAATCCCTGTCGTGGTCCTCTGGGCAGCTCCCTGCGACCAGACTAACGACTAGCACCTGAGTCCAAGTTCCTGAAGGTGTGAGCGGAAATGGAAGGCGAGCTTTCTTCCTGAGGAGAGCCAGGAGGCCCCAGCTGTTCTCAGCACCTCCACCTCTGTCCTTCTGGTGGCTGCTGTGCTTCCCGAGGCAACTTGGGTTGGGGTCTCTCCTCTGCTCCCATCTCCTGCCCCTCCATCTCGAGGTCCTCAGCCAAGCACGCCCGGCGCAAGGAGGGGGGACTGCGCTCTTGGCAATGACCAGGGACGCCGCAGATGATTTCGGGGAGTTTGGTCTTACTCCGCTCATTGATCATAAACAATTTTTCCTAATTTAGTCAGATGAGTTCCTTAAGAACATTCGTGTTTATCCAAATGCATACATTTGCATAATCTATCCCATTGTGGCCTCCCCAGCCCCTCCGCACCTGCCCCACCCGCACCCACCCCTCTCCGCCTCCAGGAAGCCAGACAGCGTCTGGGCTAATTTGATCGGGATGAGTAAAAGCAAAACCATCTGGTTTTCTTCGACAGCTGATTCCAGAAGCGCTGTTGTAAAAGACCTGTCTTCCAGGTGAGCCGGCGATATGAGGGGGCATCTCTCGGAGCCGAGATGAAAGGGCTCAGCCTGCTACAGAATGCCTCGGCGCGCATCAAGCTTCCAGCGCGTCACATCAAAGGCCGCCCTGCCACCGCTCGCCCCTTCCAGCTGCGGGAAAATGGGCTCATTAGAAGCCGGAAGAGTACATTGTTTACACTAGGCGCCGCCGATTTACAAGCGTGGAGCTGCCACTTCCCCCTCACCTTGAGCTCCGGCTCCGGGGAGCCCTCCAGTCGCCGGGAAGGGCTGCTTTGAAGGTCCCGCAGCCCCCCTCCCTGGCCGCGCTCCTCCTCCGCTAATTAGGTTCTTACCAATGGAGCACTGTCTGGGCCGGGCAGAAACGAGCAGGGGGACTGTGGGCAAAGGCCTCTGCATAATTGTGTTGATTAAGAGGTACAAGGCTGGAAATGTTGTCTTCCTTCAAGATCAAGTCCCTGTGCTTGTGGGAGCCTTGATTTTCTGGGCCAATTTGTTTGTGTTGGCCTAATTGCTCAGGAGGCATCTTTCGGAGGTTTCAGCAAAGATGGTTTTGTGTAGTTGTGCGGCCCAACCCCACGGCTCCCAGACAGGCCGCGGGAGGGGGCCCGAGGTGTGGTTACCTGTCCTGGGGCGTCTCTGTGCGGACGGCTTTGGTGCCCGGAGTCTGGAGGACCCTGTCAGGCCAGGTGGGGAGCTGTGTTCTAGGGCGGGACAAATAATCCCCAGGATCCTGGGCTCTGGGCTCCCGTCCAACAGCCATGGCTCATTGGTGCCCTGGAGAAAATTCCAAGAAAGAACTCTGGCTCAACTATCATTTGGATATTTAAAAAAAAGAATCCATGGCTTATAGCAGTTGGTGCTCCTCCAGTATTCATGCGCATGCTTACGTTTCGCAGCCTCCCTTGCAGCTGGGTTGGGGACATGTGACTGGTTCTGGCCAATAGGCTTTGAGAGGAAGTGACGTGTCACCTGTGGGCAAAGGCAATTAGTTGCTGCTGTGCTTCCTCCGTCTCTCTTTTTGCCTTTGCCACAGAGACCTTGGAGCCAAATATTCTAGGAAGAGTGGGGCCGATGACCCACATCTGACTTTTTGTAAGAAATCAACTTTTATTGTGTTAAGCCCCTGCCCTTTGATAGTTTAGTTCTTCCTGCAACCTAGTGTCACCAGCACTAGGAAAATGGCTCAGATTTGCGCTGAGGGACACTCTGGGTGAGGCTAATGTAGGAACCAGAAGCCCCCTTCCCCAACTTGCCACTGTGCCTTTCACCTGTACCTTGGAGATGTGGGTTCTGGTTTAAACTATGGTTTTCTCTTGAGCAATTGGGAAAGTCAATCTGCGTGGGTCATGTGTCCACCTCTCAGATAATCACTTTGAGTCCAGTGGGATTAGGGTATCTTGGTTGGCCAGCCTGGGCTGGGGAGGTGGGGCCATATGATTGATAATCCCAATTTGTGGGTATGGGTCAGTTTTGGAAAAGAGGAGATTCTAAGCAGGGGGAAATGTCTACTATTAATACAAATACTGTTTCTTGGACCATTGTGAGGTGGCAGGCTGGAATGGCTCAGATACTTCAAGGCCTTACTGCCAAGGCTCCAGGAAAGCCGTCTGGCCAGGTACAAAGGAGGTGTGTGCATGGCGGGCTGCTTATGACCTAATTGACTTACCCTATCTGCTTGTAGCTGGAGGTGTGGAAAGAATCTTTGCTTTGATGGTTGCATAGTTTGGAAGTGCTGGGCAGGGACAGTAGAATTGAAGGCATCTCTGCAGTGGGCTTCTTCATTCTTCTCTTTCTCTACAGCTTGACTTCCGTTCACATGTCTGCTTGTGTAAAACCCACTGTGGTCTTTTCAAAATGATGGGAGCATCAGCTCACAAGTCTCCTGACCTCTGAGCTCCACACCACAGTGTGAGCCACCAAGGGCTGCTGTGACTTCTCAGAACATCCTCTCTTTTCCCTGGGAGCTGTTATCACATATGCTTATCTGTAGTAATTTGGGTTAGTCATTTTTCCCTGTGAGCTGTGAGGTCTGGGAGGTAGGGATAGAGGGGTTTCATTCACAGTTGTCTCCCTGGTGACCAGGACTGGAGGCACCACACATGTTCACCTACTCATGTGGTTCTGTCATTTGTGGCTCTGGGACCTCTTTGTGGCTGTAAAGTCTTAGCACCTGAGCTCCTTGCCCATGGCTCGGGTTCTGGAGGTGGGTTTCATGCTGACAGGTGCATCGGGCATTAGCCCTGCATCCCTGGCCTTTGTTTCTGCAGAGGAGGGTGGGGCAGACCCCTGACTTATTCAGACAGGTGGCCTTCCCTCTGGACTCTGTCACAGATCTGGAGGGAGGCCTGGGGCTTGACGCACCTTTAAGCTGTTCTTCTACCTCCTTTGGCCAACAAAGACCTCCTGTGTGACTGGGGAACAAAGATGGCTTGGCCAGGTCTGAGAAATTGTGTGTTGACATTTTGCACCACGAGGTATCTGCCGGGTTCAGGCAGGAGATGCTAATGTTATTAAGTCAGTTTTTAAACTGGACAACATTCTTGACATTTCAGCCAAGATGCCTGAGCATGAAAAGCTTCTCCCTCCCGTTGTGATCTCCAAACAGTAACTCTGTAGCAATATGACTTGACTTAAAAGCCCGGGGCAGTTTGCTCATAATTCTAATAACCATCCAGAATTAGATCACTTCACATTCACCTTATTTCTTCCCTCATTCATCTTCTGGTCAGGTCATTAGGAACTCCTTGATTCTTCCCCCAACCTCAGCGTTCTATTATTTATATATTACACACATTTCTCTACAGAGTCCCTGGAAAATGGTGAAATGGCCACAAAGGATGGGCTTTCTTCCCTGGTGACAGCTCAGGAAACATTCTTTTCTTCATCCACTGATCCATTTAATCCATTGGGATTTTAAAACTTCCAACTAAAAATATTGCCAAAGGGCTGGTTTTGGGGGTCCGGGTGAGTTTGGGACAGGTCAGGGGGATGGGCCAGTGGCCACAGCTTGGAGAGAGGGTCGAGAGCAGCAGAATGCTTGTTCCTCAGCTCTTTCAGTGTCCCTAAGCAGGACTTTTGGACACTGCCTGGTTGATGTGGCCATTCTGTGGCAAGAGATGTTTTAACGTGGCCTTATCAGCTTAGCGTGACAGATTGGAAAACTACCATTTAAAGATGACATTTTTCTTTGTGTGTTTTTCCTGATAACAGAAGAAATACTTGCTTACTGAAAAATTCAAACCTTACAAAATTATACAATGTAGGAAGTGAATGACCCTTATAATCCTATCACTCTTAGAGCTAGATGACAATACTGTGTGTTATATCCTAGATTTTTTTCTATGCATGTACAAATGTAAGTAAGAATAAATAATTACATACAGTTATTTGTCACAAAATAATGTGAATCACAGACATCCAGGATCCACACTCCATTTCTGATCACTCAAATTTCACTGAATTTATGGGATAGTGGTTAAGAATTGGGCAAGGATGCCCACCACACATGGTGCTGATAATAAAAATGGTGATCTATTAATGGTTTGTGTTTTAGTCTGTGTCAAAATGTCCTTTTGTGCAGAGGCCAAGTCAGGAATGCTTCATGTCTCACCCTGTCCTGCCCCATCTCCTGCGGGCTCCCTTGGTGTCCTGTGAGCACCAATCTGACTACATACTTTTTTTCTCCAGATTGCCTCATGTGACTTCCAATCTCAAGATTCATCTATCTTAAATGTCACCTCTTCCAGAGAGATCCCCTGGTCCCTCTCACCCTGCACTGTTCCCAGTGTGCTTCTGAGGCCCAGAAAAAGGCAGTGCAGAAAGAGGCAAGGTACCTCTGAGATTTAGCAAAATTATAAAATTTTACAAGTTCCAACATTTTTCTTTGTTTCCATTGAACTTCAGAGTTGCATTTTTAGACAGTCTTCATAATATGCAAGGTTAAGATAAATGATATTTGATCTTGGCTGCAAGGACCAGATTTTTCACCTCTTAAGTTTTAGTCCACGTGTCAAGGTGTTAATTTAATACTCTGAATGGCAGAATGGATGAGCTCACCACTCACAATCTTTTCTCCAGGGGCAAAAAGTATTAACAACAACAACAAAAATAAGACAAATGACATGCAGATCAGTAAGTTTATGAAGTATAGTATCTAATGATTGTGATAGCTGATCCTCTTCCAATAACTCATTCCTCAAATGAGACACATTTGTTGTCCATGGTTCACAGACTCAGACCACAAACAGTTCTGAGTGGCAGAAAGGGCTCATCTCTTCATCTAACATGGGTTTGGGAAGTCAGTTGCTCTTGCTGAGCCTCAGTTTCCCCATCAGTAAGATGGGGACTAATCTGATGCTCTGCTACCTTCTTAGGGTTCTTGTCAAAGTCAAATGAGGTAATAGAGATGAAAGGGGTGCACAGCAGATATTTGCCTTTTGGGATTGCCTAACATCCGTTTGGGTGGTAGGTAGGAGGGAAAGCTTGTCCTCCCATATGGAAGTGGAATGGGGTTGGGTACCCACGTGCAAGGGCACATGGTCATGGTCAGCCAGTCTACCAGTGCAGTCGTTCTTGACTGAGTGGTGCACAGGTCAGGTGGTAGGTTAGAATGCATCCTGGTGGCCGTGGAGCCAGCAGGTGGAGGTGGTGGCTCCAGGAGTGGCCGAGGTGGTGTTCCACCCAGACTGCTCCTGACTTCCTGGGTTTCTATCTGCTTCCGAGCATGGATCCTTTCTAGATACTGCGAGCTGCCGGGTAGTCTCCTTTGCTTTGTGCATTGCCTACAATGGACTTCGGTAGTTATAATGAAGAGTCCTGACCCCATAGATCCCTTTGTGAGCTGTGCACCTGTGAGGGATTTCTATATATGGGATGTGGCACAGGTGCAGATGCCACTTGAGATTCTGAATCAGCCAATCACGGGGCGTTTCGGTTTGTGCGGTTCCTCAAGCTGGAAAGGACTCAGAAATCATCATCATGGTCCCACCTCATTATCTGTCCAGGGCACAAAGGAAATGTCTTCTTTTAGAAAATGTGCACAGATATGTTCATCTCCCTCAATTGCTTACTCCAGAATTCCCCTGAGCTAGTTAAACTGATATATGAAAACCACTTTATGCACAGGAATATTCATTATAGCATCGTGGATAATT
The DNA here is from genome assembly GCF_040939455.1 of Microcebus murinus. NCBI lineage: Eukaryota > Metazoa > Chordata > Mammalia > Primates > Cheirogaleidae > Microcebus > Microcebus murinus. The sequence goes on along the minus strand of NC_134105.1, from coordinate 28,159,482 downwards.
TAACAACATGGAGACAAGTCTGATCGCCCAAAAGGAAGCTAATGGTTAAGTAAGCCATGGTCAGGTCCTTGAAGGAATATCATGCAACCACCAAAAGTGTGTTTGGGCAGAGGTTTTTAGTAATGTGAGAAACTATAAGTTAAAGCTGCAGAACCAAAATGACACAAGAAAACCTACCAAAATATTTATAGTGCAGTGTCGCTTTTTACAAAATGTAGTGTTCTCCTTTCCTCCTTCTTTGTGACTCTTGACTCAGTCAAACTGGTTTGTGTGTGTATGAAATTTCTATTAAAGTAGTTATGGAGAAATATTGACTGATAGGACAGTAGCAATTTGAAGGCCAACCAAAAGGTTTAAAATAGTCTTGGGCTGATTACTTTCACCTGGACATGCTTTGGGGTAGCTGCCACTGATGAATGGACAGGTGAAAGTGTCGTTTGCTGTGAAGATTGAAAGTCCAGGCTTGTCCTCAGTGTGGAGACCGTCAGGCTATACAACATGCTCCAGTTATTTTATGATTTCTGTGTAGAACTTTTTCTTGAAATGAAACAAATGTTTGAATCATACTCTTTTTAGCTTATAAATAATATGTCAAGATAATAATAGAGACTCCTAGGTACAATGTAATAGCTCTAGTTACTAAAAAATTATGTACTTCCAGTCTTAGCTCTTTCTTTTGTAAATCGCCATAAATAGATAGAAAACATTCGTTCACTGGTTTGTTCATTCATTTGTATATTCATTCACTCATCATGTTTACTGAGAACAGAACTGGGAACATCCTTTATTTATTTGCATCATTTCCTAAGGTCAGAAGCTTCTGGTATTCGTTCAGGCTTAGTCTCAGCTCTTTGAAGCTTTTGCATTTTGGTTTTTGCCCAAGGGTTCCAGTGTTTTTAGTTCATTGAAGGGATTTTGTCCACCCTTCTCCTGGTGCTTAGCTGAGAGGGGCTCTTCAGTTAGCTTGTTATTCTCATGGACACCTGGCCCATCTACCCACAGCCTTTGACAGAGGAAGACCTGCCAGCCACTCCTCTCCCTTTTGAATCTGCATGTTAGGTACTTTCTATAGAATGGGAAGCCTGTTTCATTCCATTTCAGTATATTCCAGTCTAGCTCATTAAACAGGGAGGTATGGCCACCATTTCGCCCTGAACCCAGGCCTGTGCTGGAGGTTGAGGTGTGTATAAAATAAATTTAGGAGCTCTAAGCATTTTATGGAGGCAAGATAAACATACAAGCAGCAAGGTGCTATGGAACCCTCAAAGGATACTACCAGGGACCCCGCCCTAGCAGCTGCCACCACTCTTGGTTAGTGGTAGTCACTCAATCATTCATTAGTTTATTTTTCAATACACCTGCTGTGTGTTGGGCCAGCACTGTGCACAGGAATGAGGTAGAGCGTCAGAGGCTCACAATCTTGCAGGAGAGGTAAGATAGCTATGCAATAAAATGAGAAAATTGTATTCCCCAACTTTCTGCTGATTCTATTAATACTTCTTTACTAACTTTTAAAATCTTTTCCTCCCAGTCCTTACTGCTGTTGCTTTTTCCTCTTGGATGACCACATAAATGTCCTAACTCACCTTTCTGCCTCCAATCTAGCTCCCACTTTCCCATCAGGTGGATTAGTCTAAGATCTGGACATACAATTCCCAACCCCACGTCCTCCCATCTCTACACAATGTACAGTGACCTCCACCTCCACTCCCCAACCAGCTCTCATGCCACAACCAGCCTCACAGTCTCTGCGGTGTTTGCACTATGTGTCTCTGTGCCTTTGGACCCTCTGTCATTCCCTCTGCCAGGAATGCTATCCCAATTTGTTCTCCTAAAAGGTTATTATTTGTCCTTTGAGACTCAACTCATGTACCAAATCATCTGGCAAAACTTCCCTGGCCTCCTTCACTCCATTCATTCATTTGCTCTTTAGTGCGTGTCCACCCTGTGCCCGGCATGGTGCCAGGATGATGAAGGAAAGTAAAACCAACATGGTACCTGACCTCATAGCTCTTCAAGCTGAGTGGTGGAGAGAGATGCTCATTAAACAAGTTTAAAATAAATGTAGGATTATAAATTGTAAGAAGCAGGATGAAGAAGAATGCAGGGTGCTTTTAGGGAGTATAGCTGGGGCTCTTCTCCAAGAGTGTTGTGCAGCTACAGGGTGTCAGTCCCTACTGGGTGCCAGTCTCTTGCACTAGGGAGACAGTATGGCCAGAGGTATAGTGGGAATCATTTGGCTTGACCCGGGCTCCACGTGCTGGGCTAGTTCACTGGCCTCTGGTTGTGACAATCAGTGATTTACTGAATACCTTCTGGGGGTTTCTGCCTAGCTCACGGTGATCTTCCTGAATCGCTCTTCCCATTCTTGGGTACATACCCTGTTAGTCATGTCTGTACCTTGTGACCTTCCACTTGGCCATGGTTGAATGTATCAAAATGGATATGTGACCCAAATTTGGCAATTCACATTCTCTCTCCTTAGAATTTGAGGCCCAAAGATTCCAGGACTAGCTGGGATATCTCTAGAACAGACCAGATGGGAACTTGGGAGCAAGGGGTGGACATTTCTTTCTGCTTTATGAACTGAGAAGCAAATGTGATGAGAACAGAAATGAGACATGGAGCAAGTTCTTTCTTGAGGTCTGGTGCCTTTCATGCCCTTGAGTTCAGGAAACAGTTCTACATCCTTTTAATGAATTCCCCTTTACTGCCTCAGCTTAGCTTATGCTGGTTTCTATTTCTTGCAGCTTAGCAATTCTAGCCCTACAGATCCCTAACAGCCGATCATCAATGCGAACAAGTTGAAGAAAAATTCGTCACCCCTGCCAAGACTTGGATGCAGCTACTCAAGACACATCAATCAATGGAGTGAAGTGGACAAGACTGGCAACTTCTTGGCTGACCTTGAAATGTTTAAGGGGTAGTTTTGGCAACTTGTGCACCCCAAATCTACTCCAAAGTAAAGCTGCCCATAGAGCTGTCAACAAACCCATTAGTAATTTAGTCTATCTAGCTCTAAATAGACTGGGCTGGTACCTGTGTATATATCTCCTGTGTTTACCTAGGTGGAACCTTCAGCCTTTTGGGAGTAGTAGTGAGAGCTGAAGAGGATGTAGTCTTGTTCTCATCCTTGCAGGGATATTGATGTTAAGTAGATGCATTTCTGCTGGATCAAAGTTGACTTTTCCTATTTATTTTCTTTTTAAAAACCAAGTGCCCCAGCCATATCACAAAGAGAATGTTTTTCTCTGACTAGATTTTTGATAGGCCTTTATGATTAAAATTAGCTGCCTTTGACTTCTGGACTTTCCTCTTTGGTTAATTTTAGCTAATTAGTGGCAAAATAATTCTCCTAAAAATCACACTTCCTTCCACAGTCTTAGAAAAATAAATGGAAAGAGAGGCCCCATTTGAGTGACCTTGTTATTTTTCCCACTTGATTTGCACAGCGTTAGCCTTCTTGCTTATGTCCAGACAGGCATAACAGAAAGGTCACCAAGACCCCTGGACTTATCTCAGTGTGGCAGCAGCAGCGCTGATGTGAACATGGGGTTAACCCACATATTTCACAGTTTGGAGATTTTCAACTCATAAGAGGAATAAAACACTGTATTTGGGGAAAGATTAAGGTCAGTGGCCCTCATTTGAGTTGATCGGTCTCTTGAAATGAGATGTTAATTGTGAAATTGATAGGCAGATTTCCATCTGATTTGACCCCCAATAGTTTATAATTAAAATAATAAGAATGGAAAATGTCCAGTTCAATCAGCATAACCTCCCATCTATTCTCGAGCAGCAAAACTGAAGCGAGCTGCATCTGTGTGTGTAAGTCACAGATTCCTTTTGTTTTGCCTCTGCTGGCTGGAAAGAAGGGAATGAATACATTGCTTAAAGTCTAGATCTGTTGACACCTTCTCAGAAACAGGAGAAGACCAACCACAATGTTAGAATTAAACAAAAAACAACCAAAAAAGACATAGGTCCACTTTTCTATAAATAACAGAAGGTCTTTGTTGTTGTTTGCAATAAGGTTATTGCTGATTCATTCATGTAAATAATATTTACTGAGTACCTACTCCATGCTGGGACCTGTCGTAGGCACTAGGGATATCAACGTGACTATGAAAGTGGGACCCCAGATCTCGTGGAGCTTGTATGCTGATAGGGAAGGGTTTTAAGCAGGGGAGTGGTGTGATCTGATGCTATGTCCCATGGCTGATTGCCCTGGCTGCCTTGTGGAACATGCACTGGAGGGGGATGAGTAGGAGGAAGGCTAGTCAGGAGACTTACAGTGGCCCTGGAGAGAGGCAATGGTGGCTTAGACCGGGTGGTGACAGGTGTGAAGGTGAGAAGTGGTGGATTTAGCATTTGTTTTGGAAGTTGAGTGGAAAGGACTTGCTGATAGACAAGATGTGGGAGATGAAGGTGGTGCCTTACCGCAGGTAGGGAGACTGGAATCAGGAGCGCCACTTTGGATATCTTGACTGTGAGTTGCATCCAAGTTGATTGACAGATTCCTGGTTGCCTGGATTCCAGTGGGGGCTGTGGCGCTCTGTACTTGACTAAGGGAGGCAGAGTCATCCTATTTGTGAGAAGCACTAGAAAAATGATTTGCATTCATGACAATTTAGAATAGGAAAACAATCTTGAAAAAAGAAATTCAATAAAGATGAATGAAAGGCTCTAAATCCAAAGACAGAAAGGAGGTGGGGGGTGGGGAGAAACACTGGGCTTAGAAGTACTTTGCATTATAAAAGGAGGGGTTTAGGGCAAGAGTTATCTTCCTAAGAGCCAAATAGGAAGAGGATGACAAAATGCGTGTGTGTCCTGGAGCTGCCTCCTTAGTGGAAAGAGTCCTGACCTCAGGGTCAGACAGATCTGGGTTCTAATCCCGATGCCATCACTTCTAAGCCCTGTGTCTTCTGGCCAGTTACCGAATCTGTCTGTGCACATATTTTGAATGTTTTTGTCTCCCCAGAACATTGAAGTCATTAAGTAAAAACTAATTTGTTTGCCTAGGTTTTGTTGAGCAAAGATATATTCAGCTGCAGCTTGAAATGTCAGGTCAACTTGAGAGAGTGTGACCACATGAATCGAAATAATTGCAGCCAAGAGCAAAGGCATTTTTCTTTAGGCACAGGTCTTATCTTGCATGAATGGGTCATTTCAGCTGTGATTTTTAAAACCTAAGACAAGCTCCTGTACCCTTGAAGCTGTTTTTTCACTTTCCAGGTTAGGGGTCAGTGTGCTGTTTCCCAAGAGTATCCTAGGTGATTAATCTCAGGTATAGCCAGTAGCCTTGACCACTTCTGTAATTGAGAGGGGATCCAGGGAAATAGAGGTGCATTCCTTCTAAGAATTAAAAGACCTTCACATTTTAGGAAGAGGTATGTAACACTTTTCATGTCTACATTCTAGGAATGTCTTTAGCAAACGGTATTGATCATCCATCCCTTCATCTCCATCCACTTTTACATCCATTCGGAGTGGGAAGAAACTCTCCATTGTGGGAACTTCCTTGGGTTGTGTATGTGTGATGTTACAGCATCTCACCCTAATTCTGTGTCTAGCTGTTTGGTCCACATGATGCCAAATAATACTTGATACTTTTTCACCACTGGGTTTTCTGGCTTGATGGCTGGTATATGGACACAGTCTGTGATGAATCCGCCATGTTTCCCAGTATGTATGCTGTAGACCAGTGCTTCTCAAATTTTCATGTGTCCATGAACCACCTGGGCATCTTGTTAAAACGCAGACTCTGATCCTACAGGTCTGGGTTTGAGAATCTGCATCTCTAACTAGCTGCCAGGTGATGCCTGATCCTGCTGGTCTAGGTGTCACACTTTGAGTAGCAAAGTCATAGAACCCTAATCTGTTAGTGGAACACCAGTTGCTCAAGAAAAAAGAAGGGGCAAAGGGTCTCTGGACAAATAGGTTGGGGTGAAATTACATATCTTACATCTTAAAGGCCCTGAGGAGTTCTGCAGTTAAAAAAAACTGTTTATGTGTTTTATTCAGTGTCAAACTCATTTGATCATTAAATCTCTCCCCCCAGCCCCCGCCAAGGAGAACTATTAACATTCAGCAGCTGATAGGCCTAAGGTGTTAAAAGTGGTGAGGCTCAGACTTGAGCCCAGGTCCCTCTGTACCCATCCACATCCTAAACCCCAGTCTTGTCTCCAGACACCCCAAATGGCTGTTACCTCCTAACTGGTTTCCAGGTGGGGAGGCTGGGCAGAGCCCTGGGAGCACAGGTGAGGTGCTAGGGTGGATGGACAGAAACATGGGATCTTGTGACAAAAGGAGGATCCAGAAGAAAAAAACAACAAAAAACCTTGCCAACACCTTAACCACATAATGCTGACATGGGAATACATGGTTCTTTCACATGCAGTTCTCATTTCTTCCTTACAACAACCTCATGAGCAGGCAGGGCAGGGTTTCTAATTCTCCTTTTTACAAATGAAGGAGCTCAGGCTCAGAGTTGGCCTGACTTGTTTCCAACAAGTTTGCAGCGGAGCCTGGACTAGAACAGAGGGCTCTGGAATGGCCCGAGCTGTCCCAGGAACTAGACTAGAGGCTACCACTGCCTTGGCCCATGCTCCTCCACCACTGCCACATCCAGGAAAAGCCATGTCCCCTAAAACAGCTGTGCAGCACCATTCTTCTCAGAACTGCCCGCTGCTCTGTGCCAACAGAAAAAGCCTGAGGTTTGCGAGTCACCTTGCTGCAGCCCAGGACTCAACCTGAACCACAGTCAGCCTGAATGTGTGTGTGTGTGTGTGTGAGTGTGTGTGTGTGTGTGTGTGTGTGCGCGCGTGCCTGTGCATGCATAGGGGCAGGAGGGGGCAGAAAGAGCCCCGCCGGGCTCCATGCCCAGTCCTCAGGATTTCCCAGGAGGGAAGCAGACCTCCAGGCAGGAAGCCAGGAGTCTCCCTCATTGCTCCAGCAAATGGGTCCTGGAGGAGTCGTCCCACCTTCCGCTGCTGATGGGTAGCGTGGGGGTGAGCAGAAAGGGCATGACTGTGCCCTCCCCAACTCCAAGGACTCCCACCGAATCCAGGAATCCAGGAGGAAGTCCATGTATTTATCTTATTTCCTGTGCACCATTTTGACTTATTTTCCCGGTCCAAAGAAAGAGCTGCAGCGTAAACTAAAGCTCTGTTCGAGGGGGCCTGTTGGCTCCTTGGAGTCTGTAATTGGGGCATTGAAAGGATACAGTAAAAAAAAAAAAAAAGCCCACAGAGGAGTGGATGATCTTTTATACTTAAAGTTCCCCCCTCTATAAAAGCGACATATTACAAACCTCTTTCTCCTCTCGAACATTTCTTGCTAAGTGCATTCTGATGCCACATTGAAACGCAAAATAGCTGGAATCAAGCAGGCACCGAAGGCTATTTATATGCTAATCTCTATTTCCCAAGCTGAAGCAGGAACCTCGAGCTTGGTGCTTCTTCTAATGATGGCTCGGCTTTAACCTCTCTGGAAGAAAGAAAAGTATTTTCCTTAAGAAAACAACTCAGTTTCTTTAAGATGAAATGTAATTATCTATTATCAGATGTCCCTTAAAATGCAAGGCCTATTAAAGCTGCTAAAAATATTGAAGCCCTAATTTCACCATAATAGCATTTTAATTTCAGCAAATCACGCTTCTATTGTTACAGGACATTTTGCGGTAGGAATGTGGTAAGAGGTCCATCTTAGCTTTTTTCTTAACATTTTCCTTTCTTTGAGAAGTACAATTAAATCATTGCAATCATCTAACCTTGCTCGACACAAAATTTTACTTATCAAGTGTGAAAACAATGGTCATTAGCATTTAAAAGAATTTGTTTTAAAAGTAGCTAAAGTTTAATTGCTTTAAATATTCTTGTTGGAATGTGCAGCCGCTGTTGGTTCAACGTTCTTATTAAAGAGAGACGGTGTTTAATTGATCGCTGAATTTCATTGAAAAATATTTACTTTCTTTCTGGGCAAAGTATGAAAGAGATGTCTTGGCGGACCCTCAGGGAGGGATGGTTTTGGGGGAATCGAATGCTTTGTGGGGAGTTGCTGGCAAAATGACCCAGCTATGTACTCATCTCTGCACTAGATGCATTTTGGGGAAATTTTCTCATGAAAGTTTCCTAAGCAAAGCACACCAGTCCCCTTTTTAGTACACAGCAAGAGGAAGTATCTGTGCCTCCCTTGCAAAATCCTGGAACTCATATCCCTGTTTTTCCAAGACTCTGTGGATATTAAAGATAGTAAAGAGGGGGAATTTGATGCAATGAGGACCAGCCTGTCCACTTCTAAGTGGATTCCACTTTTCAACTAGGGGAAGGGCAGGGCTGGGGTGCAGGGTGGTGCCACTCTCTAAAGGGTCTTCTGTTCACACCTTTGGGGGAAAGCAAATGCTTTCACAAACCTAAATTAATCCACATCTCTCTCCTCTTACTTGACATTTTAGGCCATGCTAATGGGGCTGCGTCACCTCTCAGTGTTGTAGAATTTCTGAGTTCCTGGGAGAGGCTCTGACAGGCAGGAAGAGCTGTGATGGATGGGGCGGGGCATGAGGAATCAGCTCAATAGGCTACTGATTGGGGTTGGCAAAGGAGGTGTAACTGGGACCCTAGTAATCAGTACTATTTGTTGAGCACTTACTATGTGCTAGGCACTGTATTGAATTCTGTTTTCTTTTTTTTTTTTTTTTTTTGAGACAGAGTCTCACTCCATTGCCCCAGGTAGAGCACAGTGGTGTCATCATAGTGCACTATAACCTCAAACTCCTGGGCTCAAGTGATCCTTTTGCCTCAGCCTCCCGAGTAGCCAGGACTACAGGTGACTGCCAGCATGCCCGGTCAGTTTTTTCTATTTTTGGTAGAGACAGGGTCTTGCTCTTGCTCAGGCTGGGCTTGAACTCCTGACCTCAAGTGATCCTCCTGTCTTGGCCTCCCAGAGTGCTAGGATTATAGACGTGAGCCACTGTGCTCAGCCTGTATTGAGTTCTTTATAGGCATCATTATCCTTAGTCTTCACAATAACCTTATGGAGGCTATTGCCCCATTTTCCGAATAAGGAAACTGAGGCTCATAGAGATTAATTTGTCCAAGCTTACGCTGTTAGCGAGAGGCAGAACTCTGAATCAACGCGAAATCTATCTGGCGACACGCTCCATGCTATACCACCTCCTTCCACTCATTTCTGCTCCCAGCCATCACCTTAGCTCAGGGCTCCAGCCCAGATCCTGTTCACACAGAAGGCGAGATCCTCTGGCTCCATGCTGCTTCCTTCCTGCCACCTTTGCCTGGGGGTCCTCTGGGCCCACATATACATGGAATTTGAAAAGTCTCACCATTCCAGCCCTCTTTGGGTCTCAGTTCCCTACCTGTAAAATGAAGAACTTGGACGATCCAGTCTTCAAGAGCTCTTCTAGGTCCAGGTTTCTGTGGACTAAGTTGAAGTGCACAAGAGTACTGAGCACCTACTCTGGACCAGACCTGTGCGGGCCTTGGGTGTGCAGAGACGGTGACAAGGCTGAATGCCCGAACAGCCAGCTCTGTGTAGCTGACGGTCTCCGCATGTGCGGTACAGCTTGACAACCGTGACCGCACCCGGCACAACGTGGGCAGGGTCACTCAGGGCTGCAGGGAAATCTGAGATTTTGCTTGGTTTTTCCTGTGTTTGCTGGACAAAAATCTGCTTCTCTTTTAACACCCAGCTCAAGAGTTACCTCTGCTGGGGAGACTTTTTGGCTCCCTTCTAAGCCTAGATTTCAGTGGCTCTTCTAGCATTTCTCTCTTCTAGCATCTCCTCCTTCAATAGAGAAGTAAGAATATAGCCCAGGTCAAACTCCTGGCTCCACTGCTTGCTAGTGTGTGATCTCACAGCTGGTTTCCTTGTCCATACAGTGGGGTAATAACAGCATCTGCCTTACCCTCTGGTTGTGTAAGTGCTAAATGAGATATGTATAAAGCTATAGAACAGTGGCTGGCACATGCAAGTGCTTAATAAGCATTACTGATTATTAATATAGTAAAGGTACTTAGTGATGAGCATGTGTTCCGTTTGCTCTGCCAGTTCTGGCACCATAAGATGGTCACTTTTATATCCCTGTGGCTAGCACAGCAGCTACCGCAGAGCAGAAATCACTCTATAGTGTCCAAGAACAGGTGTTCAGATCCATTTCATACCACCTACTGGCTGTGTGACCTTGGGTAGGTTCCATGACCTCTCTGGCCTATAGTTTCTTCCCTTGTGAATGGGGATGATTACAGTGCTCTCTTTGTGCAATTATTGGGAGGATGAAACGAGGGCAGACTGGCACAGTTAAGTCCTCTCCTGGTAGCAGTTATAAGAGATCAACCCATGGTATCTTTTAGGTTACCAGACTCTCGTTAATAACTGACATCTGTATTCCACATGCATGTTCTTATCTCATTTAATGCTCACAACAGCTCTGGGAGGGGCCTCCATTGTCATCTTTGTTTCAGGGAGATCTCCTCGCCAGGCCTCACATCCGGTCCTGCAGTTACTACCCTGTGATGTTCTTCTCACATCGTCAAGTCAGAGGGATGAGGGATTGTTCCTCAAATAGCCCAAATCATCTTCCATAAAAGTTCGGTGAGGCTTGGACTCAGCTCATTAGGAATTCCAGCTAAATTGATTTCATAATGGCAGGTCCTGAAGTGACACCTCCAACAGGAAGCTGCACTTGGCTTTTTATACTCTCCAGGGGCTGTTATAAATTTGATTATATCTGAAATAGCAGATTTCAAGTTGAAGTCCCCTTTGTCCACTCTGGAATTCAGATTTATTTCTGAGAGACCAGTGCAATTTTCTTATCTTTGTTACAAATTACTACAGTCTGGGTTAATCTCACACAGCAATAAAGCTGTTTGCCTAGGAAGCTTCCTGCAGTGTCAGAGCTGATGAATGGCTCCCTCTGGCTATAATAATTCAGTCTAGAACATTGGAAAAAAAAAACCCAACTTGGTGGTTCTGCAGGAAGCTCCACCGTGCGCTTGGCTGCTCAGGTTGTCAGGGATCAGAGCTGCTTGCTTGGGTTAGGGCATGGGCACTTTGAGCCCAGGAGAGCTGAAGCGCTCCCTGATGGAATGGCAGGCAGCACCGCCCAGAGACTTTGTAAAGGGGGCAGTCCTGCCCAGAGGTTTCTGCTTGCAGCTGTGGATCTATGATAGAAGCCAGGACAAGCAGAAGGTACAGACTGATTGGCCTCAAGGGACAAGGGAGTAAGTGGGCTGGTCTCAGAAGCAGAGAATACGCCATAGGAGAGGGGCTTGTGTTTCACTCACTCAACAATTACTGTATTTTTAAAAATCCAGCATGCACACTGATCAGACAATGCACTATTGACTTAGTAGGAACAGGAGAATGAAACAACCACCTTTAATTGATGTCATGACTCATTGCTGTGGTCCTAGAAGGCATTCTAGTGAGATTGAGATCTGAAGACTAGTAAGAGATGGTCAATGTGTGTGTGTGTGTGTGTGTGTGTGTGTGTGTATTTCTGAGAAGCTGGGGGTGTCTGGGAGGAAGAGTGTTCAGGCAGAGAGAATAGCATGCCCAAAAGATACTGAGACAGGAGGACTTGCTGGAGAAACTGAAAGAAGGCTCCCGTGACTTTGGGGGAAGGTGTTGTGGGGAGATGAAGCTGGTTCTCAGCAGGGGACATGAAAGACCTCATAGGCTGGCTAAAGAGCTTAGTTTAGATGTTATTCTGAGGACAATGAAGAGCTGTTGAAGAGTTCTAAGCAGCGGATCAATATGTTCTGTATTTGGGGTACGAGGGAGGCAAGGCAACCCCCAACCTGGGAAGACAAGGAAAAGGGGCTGGGGGTGCTGTTGGGAAAGGGGCTCACACAGCCTGTGCCCACCTGGGGCAAATGTTGGCTAAGGGGCTTCAGGAAGTGCCTCTTGCACTTGGAGTACAACTCTAGAGCTAAGTGGTGGCACCCTTCTTTTAATTCTGTAAGTCAGAATTAGCCTGTTCTGAGTGGCCATCTCTCCCAAGATCAAGTCTTCACATGGGTTTCCGTTCCTCTCCTTCCTTCCGTTACTGAGTTGTCCAAACCTGAAAGGTGCTACCCAGCCCATTCTGGTCTTTGGTCCACTCTGGTCACTGCGGATTAACTTCCTGTCCAAGCTCGCTCGGTGTCTAGAAGGTGAGGTGCTCCCCAGCTAATAGCGCTTATGTCAGGATGAATGAATTATGGTTTATTTTCATTTTTTTCCTACTTTCCAATTGTTCTGTAACATAGGTATATTATTTTTTATGGTGAAAATTATTTTTTTTTTAAAGCTGACGAATAACTCTATAGCTGAGCCTTTTTAGCAGCCAAAGGTGACCTTGTTGAAGGACAATGTCCTCCAGGCCTTGGATCAGTGCCAGGAGGGCAGGGCAGTGAGTGGCACATGCCCTGGGGTTGTGGGGTGGTGGACACCCATGTGCGTGTCCTGCCACGCTGGAAAACTTCAACACGGGGCTGACCCCGGGTCCCTGAGGATGCTGCACACGGGGAGGGTAACCTGGCTTTCCGGGTAACACAAGCACCTGGACCTCCTTTTCTGACAAAGTGTCCCTGCTCTGTGCATGGCTGTGACTCCCCACTGGTTGTAGCCAAGAGCTGAGGAGCAAGTTCAAAAGCCCAGGGAGGAAAGAAACTGCATAAAGCATCTTCAGGTAGTAGAGCCCTCCATATTTAATTAAAACCATAACAGCAACAACTAAAACCAAAGCTGGGAGACTGTACTAAGGATGTGATTGATGGTTTGGAACATTTCTGTCATCTGCCCAGTCAGTTGACAGTTACTCTGTGGGTTTTGACCACGTTCAAGGCCAGTTTAGCTCTCAGCCATTTTCAGTTCTTCCCCAGCCTGCGGAGCTTTGTGAAAAGTTAAGAACAAAAGTGAAGGAAATGGGTTTATGATAACTGCCTTGGATTCCCATCTGGTCTGGGGTTGTTGACACTATCCTCAGTGGGTGGGCCCATGCTGCCCTCTGGTTCGAATCCTATTATAGCTACTTCCTAATTGTGACTACATTATTTGGGCAAATTCCTTCATCTTTTTGAGCCTCAGTTTCCTCATCTATAAAACGAACGAGAATGATGGAGCCTACCTCAGAGGGTTGTGGTGACATTAAATAAATTAAGGGATTTCAAATATGTAGTGCAGACTTGGAGCATTCTTAGTGCTCCACAAATATCAGCCCTTGTTATTGTTGTTATTATTATTAGTTAATGAACATCCCTTCCATGGGCTTCCCAGCTGAGATAAGGGGGCTTTTTCTTTACTAAGAACTTTACTAAGGGAGAAAGAAAAGGAAATGGGAGAAGATACAAAATAACCCAAAGACTTCCTAAGACCTTTAGGTTTCTGAGCTCAGACCCTGTCCCTGCAGAAATTCTCTTTCCCAAACATCACTGGGTTTTCCTGGGACTTTGGTCTGGTTTCCTGTTGACGCCCGGTTGGCCTGTGTGGGTACCAAAGACACTTCCTTATTTCTCACCAAGAATAGTTGGTCCCCTGGCATTGCCTCCTTTCTGCCAAGGACTCAAGACCACGGTTTATTATACACAAGGCACTGTTCTAAGTGCTATATATACCATTTCAAATTTAATTCTCACCGTTTTTGAGGTAGTTATTATTGTCATAACCCATTTTACAGTCACATTGCTAGTAAGAGGCAGGGCAAGTATTCGAATCTAGACCTATATTATCATGAGTCTGTGTTCTTGAGCACTGCAGATGTGAGATGGTGACATTAATACCTACTGTCTGGGACGCTGTAGTGGGAATTATTAACGGACGTGAAAATTATATTGTAACCTCTAATGTGCTAGGCAAATGGAACAGTGTAATAATGTATAATAACATAAATAAGATGAAGTACAGCTTATGGTTGTAAGCTTGTGTTCAAGTCCTGTTCCATCACTTACTGACCTTTTATCATGTAAGTGACCTTGGGCAAATCACTGAATGTCTCCAATACTCAGTTTTGTTTTGTTTTGTTTTGTTCTTCTCTGTAAAACAGGAAAAACAGGATGGGATTTTGATGACAATTAAATTTGGTAGCATGGGTAAAGTCCTTAAAACAATGTCTGGCACATAATCGACAATTAATAAACTCTAGAATGTGAAGTCCATGATGGCAGAGAATGCTGTCTGTTTTGTTCATTATCCTATGCCTAGTGCCTAGACCAGCAGCTGGCATACACTATGTGCTCAGTCCATCTCTGCTGCATGAATGAATGAATGAATGAATGGTCTTATGATCTTAGTTGTTGTGGCCATAATGTCTCCAGTGTGAACATTCTCTTTTGAGGGACACCAGCTGTGTTGGATCCCTATAGCTGACAGAGCTGGCTCTGTCACTTTGGCAGATAATTTGATGCATGGGTCTGGACAGCTCATAGATACTATTATGACCTGAGTGGCTGATCCAGAGGCAGGACCTCGGGACAGTCACAGTGATACCCCAAGGCATGCTTCCACCTGCGATTTCATCATTTTCCTGTGAGCAGAGTCCATCCAGGAAGTTCTGTCTGGGCTAATTGGAATTGCTTGTCAAAATTTATTGGCTAGAGTCAAAGGGAAGACCCTTATCAAATTAGGATTACATAGGGCTGGCAAGACCACTGGGGCTTGGACCACCCTGTGGCCCTACATGGGGCCTCCTACCCCAGCCCTCCCTAATAGGAGGCCAGGAGTAGTTAGAATTCAATTAAGCCCTGGTGAAGGGAGTCTTCCAGGCAGAGCTGGGGCAGGCCCATGTCTGGGCTGAACAGAACAACCGATTTAAGCTAAATCAACGCCTACTTAAGTGAGCCGTAATAAGCATTCTGGGGGCAACGCCAGCCTGGGGGCGTCATTTATCACCAAGTAATAGAAAACCGTAATGAATAATAACTTGGGCCCAGCAGCCGGAGCGTGCATACATTACGGGGTTCGAGATGTGGCTGTCCGCAGAGCTGGGAGGGTGGGGTCTGAGGCCAGGGTGGTCAGGTTTGCATATTGAATTCTGCCGCTGCGCAGGAAGGCCTTTGTTGTACAGGAAAGCCATTAATCTCACACCTGCTTGGCCAGTCTGCTGTTGGCATGGCGGACACACGGTCTATTTGCTTGTATTGCACCGAGAGGGAACAAGATGCCCCTGAGGAGAAAACCTGCTCTTTAGAGATGTTGGTTTTGGCCTCTGCCTTGGCCAAGGTTGGAGAACACAGATCTCAAGCCGGCTCCCCTCTGAGGCCTGATCCCGGGGTGCATGCCTTTCTCACGGGGCCTTGTTGAGCAACACAGTTTGAGTAGCAGCAGTGCCCAGAGTTCTGTGCTGGGCACTGGTGGGGGCTGGAGACAGCGTGGACCGGGCGTGCGAAATTCCTTCCCCCGCACTGTGGCATTTCCAGTACTGCTTTTGAGATAGGTGTTAGCTATGTGCCCCATTTTATAGACGAAGAAACTGAGAATCAGAGGGGTTAAATGGTTTGCACATGCAACTGGGGAGTGGGGACTCTGGAATTTGAATCCAGGGCTTCTGATAAAAAGAATGAATCCTTTACCTTTCATTGCCTTCCCTCCCAGGAACAAAGGCTGCAAAGCCTCCCCTTCTGCTCTCTTGCCCCGTTCCCTTTGGACTCTGGGTCCTAGAGACTCAGTCACTTCCCCTGCCCACTGTGGCCTGGCACATGACTCCCTCCCCTTGGGAAATTGTCCTTGTGTTCCCATCGCATGCCTTCTGCCAGTTTGCCACGGCCTCCTTAATGGGATTGGTACTTCTCACTGCCATTGTGAGGATAATTTGTCATCCTGTACTAATCCAAGATTTTTCTGGTCCCATAGCTTAGGGGTAAGAATAGGCCATTGGAATGATTAAAAAACAAAACAAAACAATGTCTTCCTGACTCAAACCCTACCGCAGGCTTATTCCCAACCCTTCCCCTTGTGTCATTTGAGGAGTGCTGGGGTCCCTCATCTCGCTGGCACCTGCTGCTGCTTCCAGGCAGCCGCCATGGCTTCCTCCCATCTAGCTCCTGGCCCCATTGAGTGGCTCCTAGTTCAGCACTGACCTCCTCACCTACCTCCAACACTGGCTTCTTGGCGCTGGGTCTCTGGAGGTTGTCCTTTGCCCTCTTGACTAGGGGTGGCTTCTCTTTTGTTCCCCCAAAGTCCCCAGTGAAATGGGGTGAGGTTGCCCTCTTGCACAATCACTGATTCATTCAACAAGCATTATGTGTTCCTTCTAGTGGCTGGAAATTCAAAGGGGACATAGACCATGTCCTTCTACATCAGAAAGATGCCTTCCTCATGGCTGTTCCTCCTTGCTCACCTCTGGATTTCAGTTTTGACCATATTTCAATGTCAGAGCTGCATAGTTCTGTGTTCTTTGTTTCCTGAAGTATCTGCTGCTGATGGTTTTTTTTACTTGACTGGCTCTTTACCATAAACTTAGCTCCTTAGGACATGTAATGAGTTCAGGGGGCCTGGAGCCAAGCATGAGCACAAAGAGCCACACTGAGCAGGCATCCCTCCTGTCTGCCCCCAGCCACTGTCCTCAGACCAAGGTGGGGCAAAGTGCATTGACCAAGGCTGATTTGAGCTAGACTGGCATCTTGAGACTGAACAGTCAACTTCAGGAAGATACCTCTGCAGCATTCCTCTTAAATCATTGTAAATAAACTGAAAAGGGTCAACTCGCTCTAATCAAGTGTCTTATTTGAGGTGTAGTAGCTTTGCTTTGACCTACTCTCTCCTAGTTTATTCTCAACTATTACGGATTTGTAATCCCTTTGACTCTTTAATCCCTTTGCCACCCATTTAATAAATCCTCTGAGAACAAAGCTTCTTTATAATGAGATCAGTCATGCAACAGTGGCCATGGAGGTGGGCCACTCAGACTTCCCTTCGGAAGGACTGGCCGGGAGGAGAAGAGTTGGCTGACAGTTCCAGGTGCTGTACCTTTGGATCTCTGCCATGTCTGGCCAAGGCCTCGTTCTCCCTGGGCTGTGCCTGGCCTGCCGCTGAGCACCACGGGTGACAGAGCTGGGCCATTTTCCACTTGATGCAGGACTCCTTCAATGAGCAGTCTGCTCCGGGGCTCCCTCTTGGCCTGGCTGAGACAGTCTCAGAGCTGTGCTGTGGTCCGATGCCCTTCTCTTCCAATCCTGCTTCCTTCCCATCTCCGTTCCGTTCATAGGGATGAGGTCAGTGTTGCAGATTGGAGGTTTCTCTTGCCCTTTATCCTTCACGGGCCTTTCCCCATAATAAATGCCTCGTGCTTCTAATTCTGTCCCTGTGTCTGCTTTCCGGAGAACCTGAACTGACACACATGCTCAGAGAGAAGTGAACAAAAATATATTCATATATCATATAAGCATTTAAGGTGGCTCAAAGGGACTAGAGGAGAGGCTCCATGAAGGATGGTGCTGTTGGTGCCACATTGGTATCCCTGGTGTGTCTGGCATGGGCCTGGCTTTTGGCTGGGGCTCAGTGAGTGAGGGGCACTAGGATTCTTCCAGCTGACTGCACATGGCATGAGTCGGTTGTGCACACGGGCAGAACCGAGAAATCGGAAGGTTTTGCTTTGGCCTGCCTTGCTCAGCTTCCCTTCCTATGCTGTTGTCACCAAGGACTGTGTCAATCATCGTTATGTAAGTGGTTGCCTGCGTGCTGTTTAGGGACCAGTGGATCTCAAAAGGGGACCTTCAGGAACAATCTCCCAGTCTCAGTTCTAGCTTCTGGAAGGCCCTGACCCCCGTGGCTTGAGGAGCTGTCGGTTCTCATACCCTGAGAATGTGCTACTCCACTCCCCAAATGCCCCTCACCAACCTTTCGGAAAGTCTGTACTTCTAAACTGGAGGTAGGCACTGATCAATATCTGTCACAGCCTCAGGGTATGCTGTGACCTGAATGACAGTTGTGGTGGGTGGGAGCTGGGTGAAGTGGCCAACTGGCTGTAAGCGGGGTGGTGGCCTGGGAGGTTGTGAAGGAACCATAGGAACGTCCAGGTGGCAAAGCGACCTGAGTGTGGAGGGTAGGAACATTGGAACTCCATGTTGCTACAGTCAACAGGGACTTCTCTGTCCGCATTCTCTCTCAGCACAATCCCACACAGTGGGCAACCGCCTTGCTTGTTAAAGATGCTTGTGTCTATGTTCATGAGGGATATTGGTCTGTGGGGTTTTTTTCCCTTGTAATTTCTTTATCTGGTTTTAGTGTTAGGGTAATGTCTACTTCATAAAATGAGTTGGGAAATGTTCCTTCCTCTTTTATATTCTGGAAGAATTTGTGCAGAATGGTTATTATGTCTTTCTTTAATTTCTGTTAGAATTTAGCACTGATGCCATGTAGGACTGGAATATTCTTTGTAGGAAGGTTTTTAGTTATGAATTCAATTTCTTTAATAGATATACGACTATTCAGGTTATCTATTTCTTCTTGGGTGAGGTATTTGGTAGCTTGTGTCTTTCTAGGAATTTGTCCATTTCATCTAGGTTGTATAACTTATTAGCATAAAATGTTTTCTCTTGTATTGATTTCTGTTCTTATCTTATTTACCCTTTCTGATTATTTGGGGTTTAATTTGCTCTTCCTTTTTTAATTACTTAAGGTGAATGCTTAGATCATTGATCTGAGAACTTTCTGCTTTTCTAACATAAACATTTAATGCTATAAATATTTCTTCTAAGCATTGCTTTAGCTACATTTCACACATTTTGATGTGTTGTGTTTTAGTTTTCATTTAGTTCAAAATATTTATAATTTCTTTCATGTTTTTTTTAGATCTATGCATTATTCAAGGGTATATGTTGTTTAATTTCCAAATATTTGAGGGATTTTTAGATAAAAGATATATTTTTTGTTACTGATTTCTAGTTTAAATTCATTGTGGCCAGCAAGCAAACTTTGTTTAATTTTAATCATGTTAAATTTACTTGAGACTTGTTTTATGCCCAGATATGATCTTGGTGCATGTTTCATAAGAACTTGAAAATAATATATATTATTCTGTTGTTGAGTAGTATGTTCTATAACTGATTTTTCTGATAATCTACTTGCTAAAACATTTTTTTATTAGTGTTAGTATGGCATATCTTTCTACATCCTTTTACTTTGAATCTATTTGTTTCCTTATATGGAAAGTGGGTTTCTTGTAGATAGCATACAGATGAATCCAAACTGACACTGTCTGCTTTTTAATTGGATTGTTTAGACCTTTATATATTTTTTCTTTTTCTTTTTTATTTTTATTTTAGCATATTATGGGGGTACAAGTGTTAAGGTTACATATATTGCCCATGTCCCCCCTCTCCCCTCGAGTAAGAGCTTCAAGCGTGTCCATCCCCCAAATGTTGCACATCTTACTCATTGTGGTTGTATATACCCATCCCCTCCTCCCCACTCCCACCCTCCCGACACCTGATAAATGTTACTCCTATATGTCCACTTAGATGTTGATCCGTTAATACCATTTTGCTGGTGAGTACATGTAGTGTTGGTTTTTCCATTCTTGAGATACTTCACTTAGTAGAATGGGTTCCAGCTCTATCCAGGAATATACAAGAGGTGCTATATCACCATTGTTTCTTAAAGCTGAATAGTACTCTATGGTATACATATACCACATTTTATTAATCCGCTCATGAATTGAAGGGCACTTGGGTTGTTTCCATAGCTTTGCAATTGTGAATTGTGCTGCTATAAACATTCCAGTGCAGGTGGATGCCCAGTAGTGGAATTCCTGGATCAAATGGTAGATCTACTTGTATCGCTTTGAGGTATCTCCATATTGCTTTCCACAGAGTTTGAACTAGTTTGCAGTCCCACCAGCAGTGTAGGAGTGTTCCTCTCTCTCCGCATCCATGCCAGCATTTGTTGTTTGGGGACTTTTTGATAAAGGCCATTCTCACTGGAGTTAAGTGATATCTCATTGTGGTTTTGGTTTGCATTTCCCTGATGATTAGAGATGTTGAACATTTTTTTATATCGTTGTTGGCCATTATTCTGTCTTCTTTTGAGAAGTTTATGTTCATGTCCTTTGCCCATTTTTTGATAGGGTTGTTTGATTTTTTTCTTGCTGATTTTCCTGAGTTCTAAATAGATTCTAGTTATCAGCCCTTTATCAGATGTGTAGCTTGTGAAAATTTTCTTCCATTCTGTGGGTTGTCTGTTTGCTCTCTTGACAGTTTCTTTGGCTGTGCAGAAGCTTTTTAATTTGATCAGGTCCCATTTGTTTATTTTTGTTGCTGTTGTGATTGCCTTTGGGGTCTTCTTCATAAATACTTTGCCTAGGCCAATGTCTAGAAGAATATTTCCAACATTTTTCCTCTAGCATTCTAGTAGTTTCACACCTAAGGTTCAAGTCTGTTACCTGGCGTGACTTGATTTTTGTGAGAGGTGAAAGGTATGGGTCTTGTTTCAGTCTTCTACATGTGGCTATCCAGTTTTCCCAGCATCATTTATCGAATAAGGATTCGTTTCCCCAGTGTATGTTTTTGTCTGCTTTGTCAAAGATTAGTTGGCTATATGAGGATGGTTTTATATCTGGGTTCTCTGTTCTGTTGCACTGGTCAATGTCCTTTTCTTGTGCCAATCACAAGCTGTTTTAATTACTATAGCCTGGTAGTATAGTTTGAAGTCTGATAAATTGATACCTCCTATTTTGTTTTTATTGCCTAGGATTGATTTTGCTATACAGGGTCTTTTCTGGTTCCATACGAAGTATAAAATTATTTTTTCTATATCTGTGAAAAATGATGATGGTATTTTGATAGGGATTGTGTTGACTCTGTAGGTCACTTTGGATAATATAGACATTTTAACAATATTGATTCTGCCGACCCATGAGCATGGTATATTCTTCCATCTGTTTACGTCCTCTGCTATTTCCTTCTTCAGTGTTTCATAGTTCTCCCTGTAGAGGTCTTTTACCTCCTTAGTTAAATATATTCCAAGGTACTTTATTTTCTTTGTTGCTATTTTTAAGGGAATTGAGTCTTTGATTTGGTTCTCACTTGTACTGTTAATAGTTGGCGTATATGAATGCCTCTGATTTCTGTGTATTGATTTTGTATCCTGAGACTTTACCAAATTCATTTATCATATCAAGGAGTCTCATGGCTTTATCCTTGGGGTTTTCTAGGTATAATATCATGTCATCAGCAAAGAGTGAGAGTTTGATCTCTTCTGCTCCCATTTGGATGCCCTTAATTCCACTCTCTTGTCTGATTGCTGTAGCGAGGACTTCCAGCACTATGTTGAATAGAAGTGGAGATAGTGGGCAACCTTGTCTTGTTCCAGTTCTAAGTGGGGATGCTTTCAATTTTTCCCCATTCAGTATGATATTGGCTGTGGGTTTGTCATATATGGCTTGTATCATTATTAGGTAAGCCCCATCTATGCCTATTTTGTTGAGTGTTCTTACCATAAAAGGGTGTTGAATTTTGTCAAATGCTTTCTCTGCATCTATTGAGAAGATCATATGGTCTTTGTTTTTGCTTCTGTTTATATGGTGAATTACGTTTATAGATTTGCATATGTTGAACCATCCCTGCATCCCTGGGATGAAGCCCACTTGGTTGTGATGAATTATTTTCCTGACAAGCACCTGGATTCGATTGGCTAGGATTTTGTAGAGAATTTTTGCATCTATATTCATAAGGGATATTGGTCTGTAGTTTTCTTTTTTTGTTGCATCCTTTCCTGGTTTTGGTATCAGGGTTATGTTCACTTCATAAAATGTGTTGGGGAGGATTCCATACTTCTTGATGTTGTGGAATAATTTCTGCAGGATAGGCACCAGTTCTTCTTTGTAGGTGTGGTAAAATTAGGGTGTGAAACCATCTGGTCCAGGACTTTTCTTTTTAGGAAGGTTTTTTATTGCTGTTTCAATTACAGTACTTGATATTGGTCTGTTCAGGAATTCTATTTCTTCCTGGTTGAGCCTAGGGAGGCTGTGTGTTTCTAAGAAATTGTCCATTTCCTGTACATTTTCCAGTTTGTGTGCATAGAGGTTTTTGTAGTATTCATAAATTATATTTTGTATCTCCATGGCATCAGTTGTAATTTCTCCTTTATTGTTCCTGATGGAGCTTATAGAGTTTTTCTTTTCTGCTTTTTGTTAGTCTAGCCAATGGTGCATCAATTTTGTTTATTTTTCAAAGAACCAACTTTTTTTTATTAATCTTTCGTATAGTTTCCCTGTTGTCAATTTTGTTTAGTTCTGATTTGATCTTAATGATTTCACTTCTTCTGCTGGGTTTGGGGTTGGTCTGTTCTTCTTTTTCCAGCTCTTTGAGACGATTCATTAAGTTGTCTATTTGTGATCTTTTCAACTTTTGGATATAGGCATTTATGGAAATAAACTTTCCTCTCAAGACTGCTTTAGCTGTGTCCCACAGGTTTTGGTAACTTGTGTCACCTTTGTCGTTTAGTTCAAAGAATCTTTTGATTTCCATCTTGATTTCCTTGTTTATGAAGTGATTATTGAGCAGAAGGTTGTTTAGTTTCCATGACTTTGTGTAGAAATGAGAACTCCTGTTAGGATTGACATCTACATTTATTCCATTGTGGTCTGAAAAGATACATGGTATAATTTCTATTTTTTAAAATTGTTTGAGATGTGCTTTGTGTCCTAGGATATGGTCAATCTTAGAGAATGACCTATGAGCTGATGAGAAGAATGTATATTCAGTGGTTTTGGGGTAGAATGTCCTGTAAATGTCAGTCAGGCCCATTTTTTCTAGGGTTCTGTTTAAGTCCATTATTTCTTTGTTGATTTTCTGTTTGGAGGATCTGTCCTGTGCTGTCAGTGGGTGTTAAAGTCTCAACTATTATGGTGTTGTTGTTTGTCCATTTGTTTAGATTCAGTAGAGTTTGATTTATGAATCTTGGTGCACCATGTTGGGTGCATATATATTTAGAATTGTTATGTCTTCTTGTTGAATTGTACCCTTCACCATTATATAGTGACCTTATTTTAGACCTTTATGTTTTATAAAATTATGGACATGATTGGGTTTAACTCTATCATCTTGCTATTTCTTTTATATTTGCTTATCTGTTCTTTGTTTCTTTTCCTCCTCTTCCCCTCTTTTCTTGCCTTCTTTTGTAATAAATAAGTTAAAAAAGATTCCATTTTACCTTCAATATTGGCTTACCTCTTTGTTGTATTTTTTTAGTGGTTAATCTAGGGTTTATATATGCATCTTTAACTTCTCACAGTCAAATACTTGAAATAACATTGTATCACTTCATATAGTGTAAGTGACAGTATACCTCCATTTCCCCATCCTGTTTATTTTTGCTATTGTTTAAAAAATTTTACTTGTATGTAGGCTATAAATTCAACAATATATTGTTGTTATTTTTATTTAAACAGTCAATTATCTTCTAAAGAAATTCAAAGTGAGAAAAAATGTCTTTTGTATTTATCCACACATCTACCATTTCTACTGTTCTTTGTTCTTTGTGTTGCTATAAATTTCCATCTGGTATTATTTCTTTCTGCCTGAAGAAGTTCTTTATCATTTCTCACAGTACAGTTCTGCTGGCAATAAATTATTTCAGCTTTTGATTGTCTAAATAGTTTTTATTTCACCTTTAGAATTGAAAGACATTTTCACTGGGTAAAGAATTCTATGTTGACAGTTTCATTGTCTTTTAGTACCATAATGATACTTTCTGCTTTTTTCTGGCTTCCATAAGTTTCTGACATGAAATTTACTGTCATTTTAATCTTTGTTTTTCTGTATATAAAGTGTCTGGCTGCCTTTAAGATGTTTTAAATCATGAGTTTCACCATTTTGATTATGCTACATCGTGGCATGGTTTTCTTTTGATTTCTTCAACCTGAAGTTCATTGATCTTCTTAGATTGGCAGGTTTATAGTTTTCACCAAATCTGAAAAAATTTTGTTCTTCTTTTCTTCAAATATAATCTCTGGCTTTTTCCTCCTTGGGACACCCTTTTTTCCCCTTGGGGCTCCAATTATACATATTTTAGACTGCTTGATATTGTTCTAGAGGCCACCAATGCATTTTTTCTAGTATCTTTTCTTTTAGTGTTTCATTTTGGATAGTTTAATTGCTATGTTTTCAGGGTCACTGATCTTTTCTTTTGCAATGCCAATCTGTTAATCCTATTCAGTGTATTTTTCATTTCATATATTATATTTTTTAGTCTCTAGAATTTCCATTTGTGTTTTTAAAATATCTTCTGTTTTTCTTCTTATTGTGATCATGTTTTTCTCTACCTTACTGAAAAATGGCATATATTTATAATAGCTATTTTGCTTTCCTTGTCTGCTAGTTCCACCATCTGTGGGTCTGTATTTAATGACTGATTTTTCTTCTGGATATAGAGAAAAAATTTTTCCTATTTCTTTGCATGCCTGGTAATTTTTGATTCAGTGCTGGATATTGTTAGTTGCACATTGTTTGTTAGTTGCTGGTTTTATTTTATTTAATTAAATAGTGTTGGATTCTTTTATGGTGCATAGTTACTTGGAATCAGTGAGATCCTTTCAACTCTTTTAAGTTTGTTATGGCAGGTCCTAAGAAACTTTTAGTCTAGGCACAATTTAGCATGAATACTGAGGCAATTCCCTTCTGAGTATTCTACCCAATGCACCATGTGTTATGAGGTCTATTCCCAGTCCTGTTTGAACTCTGGGAATTGTTATACCTACTTTTTTTCCTGATGGTTCTTTCTTCATTTTTGAGTCATTTCTTCTTATGTATGTATAAATCAGTACTCAGTCACTGACTTTGGGGATTCTTCTAGAGATGTCTGAAGGTCTCTCTCTGTATAGGTTCCCGTTATATGGTACTTTGCCTTACAAGCTATAGCTTTCTTGGCTTCTCTGAACTTTCATCTCTGACTTCTTAACTTGTCCAGACTGCTGGGATTTGTTTTGGTCTCCACTTTCTTTGCTAAGGCCTGAAAATTTCT
The DNA here is from genome assembly GCF_040939455.1 of Microcebus murinus. NCBI lineage: Eukaryota > Metazoa > Chordata > Mammalia > Primates > Cheirogaleidae > Microcebus > Microcebus murinus. The sequence continues at coordinate 28,134,528 of NC_134105.1, read as the reverse complement.
TCTAGGCAGTGAGCTGGTGCGGTGAATGGTTTGCTTTGCTTATTTTTTCCTCAGGGATCAAATTTCTGTGCTATTTATTGTATAATGAATTAAAACTGTTGTTATGGGCCGGGCGCTGTGGCTCACGCCTGTAATCCTAGCTCTTGGGAGGCCGAGGCGGGCGGATTGCTCAAGGTCAGGAGTTCAAAACCAGCATGAACAAGAGCGAGACCCCATCTCTACTATAAATAGAAAGAAATTAATTGGCCAACTGATATATATATAAAAAATTAGCCGGGCATGGTGGCGCATGCCTGTAGTCCCAGCTACTCGGGAGGCTGAGGCAGGAGGATCGCTTGAGCCCAGGAGTTTGAGGTTGCTGTGAGCTAGGCTGACACCACGGCACTCACTATAGCCTGGGCAACAAAGTGAGACTCTGTCTCAAAAACAAAAACAAACAAACAAAAAAAACCTGTTGTTATGAAACAATACTTTGGTGTAATTGTTTAAAGTGTGAGGGTACCTAATACTCCATCTTGGCTGGAGCAGAAGTGATCACTCCCTCATTCTTGACACACTTTCTTTTTCTTTGTTGTTTTCTTACTTTACACTGTCACTCAGTCTCCTTTTCTTTTTTATCTTCCCTCCAATCTACTTATGAATGTTAGCATGCTCTGTGATTCACAGACCCCTTCTATTCTCTATCCCTTCCCTCCATTGGTAGATTCATCTAGCCTTATGCTGGATATACCTGGAACCCCAGATTGATATCTCCAGCCTGGCCTCCCCCCACCCCCCCCACTGAACTACAGACTCACACACCTGACTGCCTATTTGACAGTCTGTGATCACATCTCTGTGATGTCTACTAGACCACTTAACATGTGCACAGTAATATTCTTGAATTACTCTTCTCTCTCTCAAATTTGTTCGTCCCACAGTCTTTCTATCTGGTTTATTCAGTAACTCATTGTCTTAGTCTGTTTGAGCCACTATAACAAAATATTATGGACGAGGTGCCTTATAACCAACAGAAATTTATTTCTCACAGCTCAAGATTAAGGCACCAGCAGAGTCAGCATCTGATAAGCGCCTGTGTCCTTCATACATGGACATCTTCTCACTGTAACCTCACATGGCAGAGGCAAACAAGCTCCTTTGGGCAACTTTTATAATAAAGGAGTACTAATCTGATTTATGAGGACTCTGCCCTCATGACCTGACCACCACCCAAAGGCCCCACCTTCTAATACCATTGCCTTGGGGTGAGGGTTTCAACATATGAATTTGGGGGACACAGTCAGACCATAGCACTCATCATTCACCTAGAAACCCAAGACAAAAACTTTGGGGTCATCTTTACTTTTTGCCCCCTCTTTTCCTCTAACATCTAGTCTATCAGTAAGTCTTGCAGGCTCTGCTTCAAAAATATGTTCCAGATTCCCCACCTCTTACCACCTTCACTGCTACAATGTGAGTCTCTGTCAGGATCAGTTCTTGCCTGCACTGTTGCAATAGTCTCCTACATGGGCTTCCACTCTTGCCTGTTCCCACTTTATAGCCTATTCTCACCTCAGCAGCCAAAGTGACTGCTTCAAAAAAATTTTTTTTTTTTTTTTTTGAGACAGAGTCTCGCTTTGTTGCCTAGGCTAGAGTGAGTGCCATGGCGTCAGCCTAGCTCACAGCAACCTCAAACTCCTGGGCTTAAGCGATCCTTCTGTCTCAGCCTCCCAAGTAGCTGGGACTACAGGCATGAGCCACCATGCCCGGCTAATTTTTTCTATATATATTAGTTGGCCAATTAATTTCTTTCTATTTATAGTAGAGATGGGGTCTCGCTCTTGCTCAGGCTGGTTTCGAACTCCCGACCTCGAGCAATCCACCCGCCTCGGTCTCCCAGAGAGCTAGGATTACAGGCGTGAGCCACCTCGCCCGGCCTTGCTTCAAATTTTTAATCACATCATTTCATGTCTCTGTGAAAAACCCTCCAATGGTTTCCTATCACAATTAACATAAAATCCAAATATCTTACAAAACCTCTGAGACCAAACATGATTCTGCACTGCCTATCTCTCTAACTTAATCTCCTCACATCCCCTCATCCATCTGTCTGCTGCAGTAAGACCCAGCTTTTTTCTGAATCCTGAATACAAGTAAGGTTTTTCCTGCTCAGGACCTTTGCACATGCTACTCTCTCTGCTTTTTGTGCTCATCAACCTAATCTTTGAAATGTGGCTGCTCTTATTACTCGGGTCTTATTTCATCATACATATTGTTTCTTCTGAGAGGTCTTCTCTGCCACCTAATATAAAGAAGCTCACCCATGTTGCTTTTGTATCCCATTCCTACCTTTTATTATAGCCCATGTCATTGATTGCAAAAATGGCCACAGTTTTCCATCCCTCTCTCTGTCGATGCCTCCTTGCATCATCAATGTGACTTCACAGCACTTTCCATCAAAAAATGGGCCCTATTTCCCCTGTTCCTTGAGTCTGGGCTGGACTTATGACTTCCTTTGGCCAATAGAACGTTTTAGAAGTAAAGGGGTGCCAGCATAGAGCTTTGCAGACTTCCACTTGGACCCCTGCAACTGCCATGTGAAGAAGCCTGAGCTAGCTTGGGGGAGGATGAGAGAGCACGTCAAGGAAACCTGAGACACTCTAGCAATAGCCAGCCTTCCCCAGAAACAGAGCCACCTGGAGCAGTTGCGGATACACAAAGGAGCCCAGACAAGACCAGTAGAACTACTGAGCTGGTCTGTAGTGAGAATAAATGGTTGTTTTAGAGTGTTAGCATGGTTGGTTATGCTGCAGAGCTAACTGATCCAGGCCGTGCCACTCTTTGCAATTATTTCATGTACATGCTCACTTCTTGATTGTGTCTCCCTTGCTAAAATACCTCAAGGATAGGAAATTTTGCTCATCATTGTACTGTAGTGGTTATAGCATTGGACCAAAATGACAATATGGCATTTTGAGAAAGACAAAAATATTAGCATTTTATTAGAAGGGTGAGATATGGACACCAAGGTCTTCTACACTTTGTCCTAAGTCCTCCCTGAGAGAAAGCCAGGGTAAGGGATTGAGGCAAGTTTGTTCTTCCAGGAAAATGAGGGTTGAAATAAACTAAAATAAACTATCCTAGAGGAGGTGGCACCAACAAGGGATTCGACCCTTTTCTGGGAGAGGAGTGGAGGGAATCTAGCCCAGGGGGAAGAAGATGGGAAGTCCTGGGAATTTCCTCTCCCCTTCTCTCCTCCCCTCCCCTTCTGCCAATCCTGCTACATATCCTCCTCTCGTTTGCCTTAATGTGACCCCTCATCCCTATTCTATTTTGTTGTCCTTGGAAGAACAGCAGAACCCAGACTAGCTTTGGGAGGAGTATAAATTAGTAATAACATCCAAACTAACGCACCAGAGAAAAAAAGCAAACATCGACCAACCAACCAACCAACAAAAGGAAAAAGCAAACAATGACCAACCAATCAACTAACCATCCAGGTTATGGGATTTTAACAGCAACAGGGGAAAAATATGGACAGATGGGTTTCTAAAGGAGTCCTCCCAGGGTCAATTAGAAATTTTGATCTAGCATAGAACTTTCTGGGTATCTTTTAAAGTATAAATAATTCAGATTTCAAATTTAAAAAAATACTGGTTGTGTTACACCAACAAATATATTAATATTTTGATACTTAAAGCTGGCATAGTGGAATGCCTGAACACCTACAGCTTATATCACAATCACCACCATGTTGCCAGATGCTATAACAGCTCCTGGCAGCTCAAGGCAGGAATGAATAAATGAATGAACAAATGCTCCCCAGGATTTGGCTGTGAGAAGAGGCGGGTGGAGGTCCAGCCCCAGGGGAGGCAGCTCCCTTCAAATCCCCCCACCAACCCATACACACGTGTCACCTCCCCAGAGCAGGCTTCAGCTCTGACAGGGGAGCAGAGGGATGCTGTGGACTCCCCCAGAGGGGCATGCAGCCCAGGGCTAAGGCAGCATGTCTGGTGGAGGTGGCGGTACAAACCCTCCATGTCCTCATCTGGCAGGGCTGAGTCTTCTGGCAGAGGCTCCTGAGATACTGGCAGGGTTGGAGCTGGGGAGGAAGACAGTAGGAATCAGTAACAGTAATGACTGCCTCCTTGATGCTTCCTGTGTGCCAGGCACTGTGATAAGCTCTTTTATATATTACTTTAATCTTTGTATCAGTCCATTTTGTGGATGACAAAACTGAGGCTGAGTGAAGTTAAATCAGTTGTCTGTGGCCATACATCTAGGAAGTGACAGAGGCCAGGATTTGAACCCAGGTCTTCGTGTGCCATACTTCCTGGGGCTGTGCTGGGTGAGTGCCTCCCTTGTCTTTCTGTTTTGAGGCACCCCTTCTTTCATCTTTCCCAGTGAGGGGATAGACCCCCACTCTGAAGCCATACCCCCACCCCCAGGTGTCCTGGGTCTAACCCTGACTCATGATATGCTGCTTGGGATCAGTCTCTGTCCCTCTCCACTGGGGCCCCCTTTCCAATCACTCATGATCTTACCCTATGTCTGCATTTGGCAGGCCTAATAGGACCAACTGAGTAACATCAATGTGGATTCCCATTTCTCATCCCCTCAAACATGCATGGCCACCTCACCTATACGCGTGCATGCCACCTCCCCAAGGAACAGAAATGTCTTATATTGCTTGCAAGCTCAAACGGCGAATGTACTATATACCAGAGACCCACACCCTACACAGGGGAGTCATTGGTTTCCACACACATGCAGCATACACTCCACACACATGTGCACATGCACTCAAACACCATCCACACAAGCGAGACACACCACCCACATGCGTGGACACAGCACACCCTACCCTATGCCTGGGGCTCTACACACACACACACACACACACACACACACACACACACACACCTGCACCTGTCAAACTTCACACCTGCCCACAGAACTACCCATCCCCTGCCTCCGCTCTACCCCGTACCTACTCTCTCTGGCTGCAGGTGGACGGTCATTTGATGTGGCAGGTGGCCGAGGTGGGGCAACAATCTGCTTGCACCTTCCAGAAACCCTAGTAAGGCCCCAGGTGTGTATGGAAGAAAAGTGGGAGACGGTGGAGCTGAAGCAAGCCAGGTAGGCACGGGCTCAGCTGTGGGCCAACCCGGGCCCTGGTCCTGCAGGGTCAGCAAGCCTGTGTTCGTGGGAGGGGATCTTGGTGATGTGACTGAGACACTGAGGACAAAGGGCTGGCGAGCCAAGGGGCTCCTGTAGCCTCTGAACGCGAATGAGTGGTCACAATGTGATGAAACAGAGACCATGCGAACGAGACTACTGGGGATCTTTGACTACAGCAAAGCGGGAATGCAGAACAGGATTCCCAAAGGTGAGCAAGCGCCTGTCCATCCCCTGCGATAATTTACAGAGCTGGAAGGGTAGCTATGTGGAATGGCCCCAAGTGGTGGGGACTAGGCTCATAGCAGCTTCTGGGGGCTGGGCTGCACTGTCCAAAACACTCCTTCCCCCTGCCTAGATGTTGAAGAATGATCATTGTGCTGCCAGTAAGCCTGAATGGAAATTGGGGAAATTGGGTCATGTCTGAGCCTGGGTAGGTCACGTCTTGGACATCCATCCAATTGCATGAGTTGATTGGCCTGGGGCAAGGTTTGTGTGTGGAGCTCCAGAGGCAGAGGAAGGGGACCAAGGGGGTCGCTGGAGTTCGGCTGTCTCAGGCCAGACAACTGGGCTCTAGGGGGTGAGCTGTATTTTCTAGTGACCCTGGGACAGAAGGCACAGGTGGCATGGCTTTGTAGCCTGTGTAGCACAGAGTGGGGGACAACAGCCTCCTTCCCACCTTTCCTGGGAGCACATGTGCCTTTGGGTTAGGAGGGACCAGTGGGACTGCAGCGTTTGGATTCCTGGAGCACAGCATTACGCAAAGTGCAGGATGCTCTTCCCGGGGGCACTGGTGGCACGGGCAGTGGTGAGGCTCCGCCCCAGATGTCTCTGAAGGTGACAGGGGCAGAAAACGCAGGAGCAAGGCCGGGCGCTGTGGCTCACGCCTGTAATCCTAGCTCTTGGGAGGCCGAGGCGGGCGGATTGCTCAAGGTCAGGAGTTCAAAACCAGCCTGAGCAAGAGCGAGACCCCGTCTCTACTATAAATAGAAAGAAATTAATTGGCCAACTGATATATATATATATAAAAAAAATAAGCCGGGCATGGTGGCGCATGCCTGTAGTCCCAGCTACCCGGGAGGCTGAGGCAGAAGGATCACTCGAGCCCAGGAGTTTGAGGTTGCTGTGAGCTAGGCTGACGCCACGGCACTCACTCTAGCCTGGGCAACAAAGCGAGACTCTGTCTCAAGAAAAAAAAAAAAAAAAGAAAAGAAAACGCAGGAGCAGCACTTGTGAGCACATGTGAGTCTGCATGACTTGGACATTTCCACAAGGCAAAGGGGGGACATTTGAGGGGCCTGGGGTCTGCAGTAGGCACAGCGGTGGGGATGCGAGCAAGAGAAATTTGAGTGATTCTATGTGCCACCTTGGCCAAGTCTGTAGGCCTTGTCAGTCCTGGAGACACCCAGTTGACATCAAACCACACTGGCCCCTGAACAACAGTAGCAGGGGCCCAAACACCAGGTGACCCCGAGTGAACCCTTTCCTGCCGCACCCCCGAGGGTTGCCCCCTGTGTCCACCCTGCCTCGTGGGGTGGGGGCAGCTCTGCACAGGCGCAAAGCTGTGGGAAGGCTCTGGGCCGCACAGGTAAGTGCCTGCGTGGGGGTGAAGGCGCCATCTCGGTGGGTCGTTCTGGAGCGGCTCCTCCCCCAGGAGCCCAGGAGAGGCTGATGGGAGGCCCCCGCAGGAGGGAATTGGAACATGTGGGTTGGGTCTAGCAGGGTTTGATCAGCAAAAGGTGAGGGTGGGAAACTGCTTTTAGGTAGAAGGAACTGCATGAGTAAAGCCAGGGGGCCGGGGAAGCCGGGCTTATCTGGGGGTGGGGGGGAAGCTGGCTGAGCCAGTGTGATGGTGAATTTTGTGTCAGCTTGACTGGGCCATAGGGCGCCCAGATGTTTGGTCAGTGTCTGGGTGTGCGTATGTATGTGTGTGATGGTGTTCTGGATGGGACTGACATTTGGATTGGTAGGCTGAGTAAAGCAGGTGGCTCTCCCCAGTGTGGGTAGCCTCATCCAATCCGCTGAAGGCCTGAATAGCACATAAAGGCTGAGTGAGGCAGAATTCTTTCTCTTTGCCTGTCTTCAAGCTGGGACATTGGTCCCCTTTTACCTTCAGACTTGGACTGGAATCATCGGGGCTCCTGGGTCTCCTGCCTGCCAACTGCTGAGCTTGAAACTTCTCAGCTTTCATAATTGCATGAGGCAATTCCTTATAATAAACCTCTTTGTATATATATCTTACATATATATAGTATGCATAGCTCTCCTATTGGTTCTGTTTCTTTGGACTAATGCAGCCGGTGCAGTGGTCTCAACTCTGATTGCACTTTAACATCACCTGGTAGGGGGTGGAGCGGGAGTGGGTTCAAAAAGTACGATTCCCTGGTCCCCATCCCCAGAGGCTCTGATTCCCTTGGTCTTAGGGAGAGCTGGCTAGATATCTTTAGTTTTTAAAAGCTCACCAGGGACTCTGTTGTGCATCTAGGGTGAAGCTCCGAGCTGGGGCATGCAGAAAGTGACAGAGAGGAAGGAAAAGGATGTGGACTCGTCCAGGGCATCTATGCGTTGCAGGCATGTGCATAGGTTTGCTTGTTTAATAGTATGCAGGACAACTCCATGTGGCCGCGATGATTATTCTCCCTGCTTGTCTTGTAAAGAAACCAGATACACATGGTTAAGTAGATGGCCCAAGGTCACTGGGATAGTAAGCAGCTGAGCTGGGATCCACACCCAGGTCTGTGTACCCCCAAATCTGGAAGATGAGCCTGGAAAGGTTTGGCTTGGAAGTGCCATCTGCCTTTTACTCTGGAAAACAGCAGAACATGGGAACCCCTACTCTGAGGTCATTCCCTCATCAATAACCCCACGATGCTGCCTGGGAGGAGATCTTCAAGCTTGGGGAGTACGCAGGATTTATGAGTCCTGTGGTAATGTCTCTGCTTTTTAATGTTATTAATGGAATATTAGCATTGGGCTGGACCTCAGAAATCAGAGCATTCTCTGGTTCCTCTGCCTTCCTTCCAGGCAGGCAGTCTCATTCATAATACATGTCTCATTCATTTCTTTAGTCCCTTGACAGCAGTGTTTGGCACACAATAGGCACTCAATTAATGTTTATGGAATTCAAGTAAATGGTTTTAGAATTCATAAAATGGATGCAACAATGCCCAGAGAAGTTTATTGTCTTTTGTAGGTCACAGTTATAGCAGAGCTTGGACTAGAATTGAGTTTTTTGATCCCAGCCAAGAGTCCCTTCCATGTTGTTGTTCCACAGTGTCGTTAGTTTCAGAATCGTGGGCATTTGGGGCGGACTGGGCCCCAGCGAAGGTTGACACAGCGTTTACAAATGGTCTCCACGTCTGGGGGCCGCTCCAGCGCGGCGGCCGTGGCTGCCTAGAGGCAGCGCGAGTGCCAGACACTCGCTGTTCTTGATTTCTTCCAAATCCTTTATTTTTATGGTTAAGAAAACTGAGGTTATTTTTGCCTTCCATAAAACTTGTCACTGGACACCAATAATGGTCACCCTTCCACAAATCCCAGGCCTTCTAGGGTCCCTTAAGGAAAGCCAACAATGGGGTTGGCAAAGATTCTGGACATGACCTTGGATGAAGAGATTGGTGTATCCACTTTTATGCTTAATGACTCTGTGATCGTGAGCATTTTTCTTCTTTCTGAGTTTGAATTTCTTTATTTGTAAAATGGAGATATAATCACTGTGTCTCAGGGTTATTATGAAGAAGAGTAAAGAAAGGAAAGTGTGAAAAAGTGTCCTGTTGACTATGAAACACTGTGGGACTTATTCCCGTTGTAGGTTGCGTTATTGGTCCCAATTCTTTACCTCTCCCTGTCTCTATGCCCTTTCTGTAGGACTTTACGGTTCTTCCCACTGAGGCAAAGTCTATCAGCCTTGCCTTTAACTCAGGGCTTGCCCACGTGACTTGGTCTGGCCAACAGAAAGGGCCAGAAACCACAGGGTAACATCTCGAGCTAGGCCTCGAGGGGCTGTCACTGCCATGAAAAGAACGTGCTCCCCTAGTCCGCTGGGCCAGGCCCAGGATGAGGGAGATGTGTAGCAGACCAGACCGAGCCTGTAGCTTGGAACTGCCCACCTATGCTCCCCTGGCTCAGAGGATCCCCAGCTGGCCTGCAGGTGCCTGAGCTGAATGGATGCTTGTTGTGGAGTGCGACTGACATTGTTTCTTATGCAGCAGTCGCTGACTGAGGGACCTCCAAAGGCCATTTCTGGTCACTCTCTCTGGGCGTGTAGTTTTATTGAGGAGTGAGTAAAGGACAAAGTGCTCAGGAGAAGAGCACTCTGGATGCCGCTGACACTGGAACGTCCCAGTGCTTGTGTGAGAGCCTCTCCGCCAGACGTGCTCCGTGGCTGGGGACGTGAGCCGTCCTTGAGCTCCACGCGGAAGGTCAGTTGCTTTGGTTTTGTTCCATCTGCCTGGCAAACCACACCTTCCCTCCAACCACCTTGTGCCCGCACTCCCCTTCTGGGGTTCTCATTGCCTATTCCCCATTCTCCACCGCTTCTCTGCACCCCACTTTGGCGTGGCCTCTCACTGTCTGCAGGCGGGGTGGAGGAGGCGTGGGCAGGGCGGCTGCCCCAATTAGCTGTGGAGAGAGCGGGCCTCGCCGCAGCCGGGGAGCAGGGCAGGTCTGTGGTGGGCACCTCCAGGGCAAACAGGACCCTTTGGGTCCAGGAGAATATGCAAAATCATGCATTAAATAGGCAAAGGCTTAACTTTCCAAGTCCTTTGCTCTGAAGTTCAAGCAGAAAATGTGAGAACAATTGATATGTTAAATGGATGCAAGGAAAGAAATTCTTCCAGCAGATTCCCTGGCCTGAGAATGTTTTTTCCTGCAGATGAAGAAATGGAAGGTGACGCATGCTTTAAAGCGTATCTCTCAGAGGCAGCAGCTGTTTAACGTTGAGGTCATTGGGTTGAAAGAAAGAAACTAGGGCTGGAGATGGGTGAGGATGTGCGTAAAGTTTGAGGGCAGAGCAGGGACAGCAATCCAGGTGTGCTAGGTCCTAACTGGGCTCTTCCGTTGCTGAGCAGGTTTTTAGGACCAACCTGGTCCAAGACCAAGGCAGGGCTTACCTACCACCCATGTGGTTCAATTTTCTATGGCCTCGGTAGCTATCACCTATCTTCCTGCTGGAAAATGCCACTCTGCAAGGGTATAGCTCTTCTCATGGGGCGGGCCTCCTTTCTTTGTGTCCAAAGAACCACTCCTGGTTGTCCCTATTGATAATAGGGCTATGCCTCTGTTGCCCCAGATGCTGACTTCCCTGAAGGTGGCTGTCTTCCCACCTGCAGGTGCCTGGGCTGCTGCAGTCCCTGACGCCGCCAGTGAAGCGTGGAGGCTGCTGTGCTGCTCTGTCCGGCCCACGGTCAGGGCGGCCCACTCTTCTCCAGCCCTTCCACGCTGCAGTTTGGGGCCCTCATGCAGTGGCAGAGGGAAAGGAATCCCCTCCCCTCCATCCACAGCCCTGGATCATTTATTTCTTTTGTATTAACAGGACCTTTACTCGCTTCTAGGCAAAATCCATTCCTATCCTTGGGGAGCAATGTTTCTTCTGTAAGAAGACAATCACAAAATGGTCCATGATTGATGTCTAAGAGGGTTTTTCAGTTAGTTTTATCCATGGTTGCTATATTATACCCATGTAACAAATGGGAAACTGAGGCCCAGAGAGTGTAAATGGCCAGCCTAAGGTCACAGTGCTGGCCATTCATTGGCTCAGTGGCGGTGTTATGGAGTAAATGTTTGTGTTTCCCCAAATTCATATGTGGAAACTCTAATCCCCAAGGAGGATCGCAATAGGAGGTGGGGCCTTTGGGCAGTAATTAAGTTTCGATGAGGTCATGAGGGTGATGCTCTCATGATGGGATTAGTGCCCTTGTAAGAAGAGGAAGCAGCAGGATCTCTCTCTCTCTGTCCCCCTCCATGGGCACACACTGAGGAAAGGCCATGGGAACACGCAGTGAGAAGGTGACAGTCTACAAGCCAGGCGATGGGCCCTTACCAGACAATGAATCTACCAGCACCTTGACCTTGGACTTCCTAGGCTTTAGAACTATGAGAAATAAATGTCTACTGTTTAAGCCACCCAGTCCAGGGCAGCCCGATGGCCCTATGACAGGAGGTGAGAAGCCAGGCCTCCTGACTGTCAGCCCAACTTTCCTTCTCCTCCACAGTGTCTTTGGAGAAGACAGACCGTACACTTAGCTGGCTTAACGCACTTCTGTGGGGAGCAGGGAGTAGGAGGGCGAACAGTATCATTGCTGTGGCTTAAGGCTTCATTTAACCAACTACTTTAAGGTGTAGAGTGCAGGAAGGTAAACTTCATTCTGTCCTTTTGCCGGGGAGGATGGTGTGGGCTTGGCTGAGATTCAATAGCCTAGTGACAAAGTTGGAAAAATGTTTTTCTCTAAGAACACTTGTGGCAAGAGAGCTGGAACAGACATCTTGCTGTCCAACAACCGAGGTCATTAATATTCCATTAACAAGGCCATTACAACTCCTGAATAGAAATATACTTCATCTTAAGGTGCAAAGCCTACTTCTAAGTGAGGTGTAACAGCTGAATAAGCATACCTGCTGATTTATGTCCATAAAACTTAATTTATTAGCAATGTCTTAATTGTGATGGTGCGTACAGTCCCTGAGCCATTAGCAAAATCCTCTAAAAGCCGCTGACGAGAATAATATGCACAATAAATGGGATGAGCAGCACTTTTTCTGCTTCTGAGGCTATAGACTTGCTAATAAGGCTGGGCTGGTCTTTTAATGGAGTGGCAGGAGGGTGCTCCAGCACAGGGTGATGGAAAGCGGCCTCATCCTGTGCCCTGGGACCGGCCCCACTGCTGCATCTGGAAATACAGGTGTCATTTGGAAATGTGGAGATACTGGGAGAGGTGAGGGCAGGGAGAGGCCTCTCTAAGGCATAGCGAGCGTGGCATTGACGTGGTGGGCAGTGGGCCTGGAGGAACAATGAGTTGTTTAGCTCGGCTGGAGAATAACTCAAGTTTCCTGTATTGCCTTCTCCCCTCCCTCCATCCTTCCTGTGCTCCCTCCCTCCCTCCCTTCTTCCTTCCTTCCTTTCCTTCCTCTTTCCTCTTACCATTGCAAAGGGCTTGGCCCTGTGTTGGGCACACCCAGCACACTAGTATTTGGGTGTCTTTGTGAATGCCAAGAGGTGGACCCTGGTCCCCTGCTCACATAGACTCAGACATGCTGCTCCCCTGGAACACCTGAACTTGGAAGAACAAAAGCCCGGTAGAGCCAACAACCTATAGACTTCGACAGGAATTATTTTGCACACTGAAGTATCCATCTAGATGAATTTAAGTTGCAAAACAGAATTTTCTATTTCTTCTGGTAACTCTACTAGTCAGAGAACTGTATTCCTTTCTTCCCTTCTTCCCTATTCCCCGTCTTCTCCCCACATGGGAAGAAAGGTCTTAGGGTCCCCATGATGGGAGAAGCAATTCCAATGGCTGCTGCCAAAGGCTGACACTCAAACGCTCTTCCCCATTTCTTTCACTGATGCCGTTTTCTGAAAAGGACAGATGAGAAAGATGGTTTGAATAGCTACGCTCCCAGACTGCCACAGTGGCAAGCTTCATTCCCAGGCCATCTCCCCCTTGCAGCTCTGCACGGCTCCTTCTTATCCTGCCACTGTCTGGGCCTGGGGCACCAGCGAGTCCAGGGCTGCAGCACTCTTGGAATGGAATGCACCGGACAGCCCTGCAAAGTCGCACCACTGCTAGCTCTACCCAAGATACTTGTTCCCGTCAGCTAAACTTTTCTTAGACTAGTTTGAACTGGATTTTGTTACTAAAAGCATCTTAATGTAGTCATGCCATGTATTGTCCAATACTTTTCTTACTGAACAACGGGAGGGGGGTGATTGGGAAGCAGAAAAAGAACAAGTAACATAAGGAAAAGATACTGGCTTTGAGAGGCTGTCAAAATCATGTTCTAATACTTTTTAATAAACTTTTTTGAGGTGTAATTTACACATAATAAAACTCACCTGTTTCAAGCATATGGGTTGATATGTTTTGATAAATAAATGTATTCCCCATGTGACTATCACCTCAATCACCATACAGAACATTTCCATCTTCCCACAATGTCTCCTGTTGTCCCTATGCCAAGTCGCTGCTGTGCAACCACTGTTCTGATTTCTATCACAAGAGATTAGCTTGTCTGTTCTAGAGATCATATGAATGGAATCGTACAGTATGTATCCCTTTTTATCTGGCTTTTTTTACTCAGCATAATTGTTTGGAGATTCATTCATATTGTTGAGTGTATCAGGAGTTCATTTTTATTGCAGTGTACTGTTCTGGGTACCACACCATTTGTTTATCCGTTGGCCTGTTGATGAGTATTTTGGTGGGTGCTATTACAAAGAGAAGTATATGAATACATGTGTACAAGTCTGTATGTGTGTGTGCATATGTGTAGACACACACACACAATTTCTTCTGAATAAATAGGAAGGAATGGAATTTCTGGGTTGTATATGTTTAATTACCTCAGAAACTGCCAAATTGTTTTCCAAAGTGGTTGTACCATTTTATATTCTCATCAGCTGCGTATGAGAGTTCTACTTCCTCCACATTCTCATGACCCCATCTTGGAACTGTCTTTTCAAATTTTAACCATTCCAGTGGGTGTGAAGTGGTGCCTCACTGTGGTTTTAATTTGCTCTGGTGACTCATGTTGTCGAATGTCTTTTCTTGTGTTTATTGGCCTTTTGTGATGTGTCTGCTCAAAATTTGCCCCAGTTAAAAAATTTGAGTTGTTTGTCATCTTGTTAGTAGTCATAAGACTTCTTTGTGTATTCTGGATTCTTTATGTAAACTCCTTGACAGATATATGTGATGTACATATTTCCTTCCATTTTGTAGCTTGCCTTTCCTTGATTATCTCTTTTAGAGAGCAGGAGTGTTTTATTTTGATAAGTCTAATTTATCAATTGTTTTCTTTTATGACTAATCATTTTTCTTTTCTATCAAAGAAATTGTTGCTTAACCAAAAATTTCAAAGATTTTTTTCTATTATATCTTCTAGAAATTTTATAGTTTTATGTTTATGATCCATTTCAAATTATGTATGGTGTGAGATAGGAATTGAGTTTAATTTTCTTTCATACCACTATCCAGTTGTTCCAGCTCCATTCGTTTAAAACACTATCCTTTCCCAAATGAATTAGGTTGGTGCCTATGTTATTGAAAATCAATTGGTCACATATAGATTGGGCTATTTCTGGACTCTGTAGTCTGTTCCATTGATCTATATGTTTATTCTTATACCAATATCATTCTGTACTGATAACCATAGCTTCATAGTACAGTAGTTCCCCCAAATCTGTGGTTCTCCACAGTTTCAGTTACCCATGGTCAACTGTGGTCTGAAAATATTAAATAGAAGTTTCCAGAAATAAACAATTCATACGTGTTAAATTGCATGCCATTCTGATTATTGTGAAGAAATCTTGCCCTGTCCCATTCCATCCTGCCTGGGACGTGAATCACCCCTTTGTCCAGTGTAACACACTGTAGATGCTACCTGAGTTAGTCACTTAGTTATCAGAGTGACTGCTGGTATTGCAGTGCTTGTGTTCAAGAAATATTTTTAAATTTAATAATGGCCTCAAAGCACAAGAGTAGTGGTGCTGGCATATTGTTATAATTGTTCTATTTTATTATTAGTTGTTACTTATCTCTGTTTCTAATTTATAAATTAAACTTTATCATAGATACGTGTGCATAGGAAAACATATAGTATAGAGACAGAATTTGGTACTATCTGTGGTTTCGGGCACCCACTGGGTCTTGGAACATATCCCCCGAGGATAAAGGAGGACTACTGTATAAATCTTGAAATCAGGTAGTGTAAATCGTCCAACTTTGTTCCTTTTTTAGATTTCTTTTAGCTATTCTAAATCTTTTACATTTCCATTTAGTTTTAGAGTCAGCTTATCAACTTATACCAAAAACTCTCTAGGAGTTTGATTGGGATTGCATTGAATTTATAGATCCATTTAGGGAGAATGACCAGCTTAACGGTACTGAGTCTTCTAATCTATAAATATGGTGAAAGACTCCATTTATGTAGATCATGTTTAATTTCTCCCAGTAATATTTGTAGTTTTCAGTGTAGAGATATTGCAGTTTTTTTCTTAAATTTATTCTGAGCATTTTGTTCTAGAAGCACAACTGATTTTTATATAACATATTGTTTTGTGATTTTGCTAAATTTTTTTATTTTTTCTATTAGGTGATTTTGGTATATTCCTTGGAATTTTGTGCCATTTTCTTGTTTGCACAAAAGACCATTTAACTTCTTCCTTTCTAATTTTTATGCTTCTATTTCTAATCCTCTTATTGTACTGGCCGGGACCTTCAATGCAATGTTGTCTAGAAAAGATAAGAATGGACATCTGCGTCAGTCCGTTTTGTGTTGTTATGAAGGAATACCTGAGACTGTGTAATTTATAAAGAGAAGAGGTTTCTTTGGCTCACAGTTCTGCAGACTGTTCAAGAAGCATCATGCCAGCATCTGCTTCTGGTGAGGGCTGCAGGGAGCTTCCAATCAAGGCGGAAGGGGAAGGGGGTGCAGGTGTGTCACATGGCAAGACAGGGAGCAAGAGAGGGAGCAGGTGAAGCCAGTTTCTTTTAAACAACCAGCTCTCTCGTGAACTAATAAAGTGAGAATTCACTCATTATCCTGGGGAGGATACCAAGGCTTTCATGAGGGATCCACCCCCATGACACAAACACCTCCCACCAGGCCCCACCTCCAACACTGGGGATAGAATTTCAATGTGAGGTTTGGAAGGGCCAAACATCCAAACCATACCAACATCCTTGCTTTTTTTCTGATTTTAGGGGAAGAGCTTTAAGTATGATTAGCTGTAGTTTTTTGTTTGTTTGTTTTCATAAAATGCCCTTTATGAGACTAAGGAATTTCTTTTCATTTTTTAGTTTGCTAGGAGTTTCTATTTTGCTTATATATATTAGCAATTATAATTCCATATTTGTATCTATTTAAGTATCTTCCTGTCTGTTAAAATTAATAAGTATGACACTAAGAGAAATTTTGGAAGGAAAAGATTTAAAATGTGAAAATCAAAATTTCAGGATTACTGAAAGAAAATTATCTGGGTAAATTTCTTTCTATATTTTATAATTTAGTGGTGTTGAAGTGATCTCTAAGTATGTCCCCAAAGCAGAAGCTATAAAGAAAAAAGTTATTAGATTAGATTATATAAAAATTATAAATTGCTGTTAATAAAGAAGATTGGTTACCCCCTGATTAAAGATGTATGTAACATACATGATAGATAAAAGATTGTACTTTCTAATATATAAAGAGTTCATATACATCAATAGGAAAAATTGGAGCAATCCCTTAAATGAGTAAAGAGCATGAACAAGTAATTTACAAAAGAAATACAAATATCCAACAAAAGTATAAGATATTCAATATCAACAGTATTAAAATAAATGCAAATAAACAGTAACAAGTATTATTTGGCAGATTGACAAACATTAACAAAATTGATAATATTTGGTATAAAACAGGATGGGAGAAAATTTTCATGTTGATAAGCTATCAATTGATAAACAACATTGGAGCATATTTGTTAATAGTTATCAAAAGCACAAAAGTGCTTAACCCCACAATTTCACTTCCAGCAATTTATTGTAAAGCATAATTGAACAAATGAGAAAACACTTATATATAAGGATGTTTACTGCAAATGATAGATAATATCGAATTTTGGATATGACCTAAATATCTATCAGTAGGGATCCGATTAAGTAAATAAACTACATAAATTGTGCTATAGCCATGCAATGGAATACTACGTAACTATTTAAATGGAGTAAGTGGATCTATATTTATTGAAATAAACATACGTGCCTTGTTAAATTAAATGTGAATGTACCTCAATTCTTATGAGACCCTTGGTGAGAAGTTAAGAAAATAACTAGGGTGATAGCTGGAGGGAGATGCAAGGTTAAGGAAGATATTTTTTACTAGGAAGGAAGAGATTCGATCACATTCGTAGGCCCAGGGGAAGGAGGCAGCTGAAAGGGTCATCCAGAGACACAGGGGAGGAGGAGCATGGCTCCACACAGGGATCGGAAGTCAGAACTGGAGGAAGGGACAAGGTCCGTGGCACCAAGAGAAGGATTACTCCTAGAGGAGACGACCGGCTCCCGCTATGGGGGGAGAAGGAGGAGAGGAGGGGGTGGGTGCAGTGGGGGCTGGGGGCAACAATTAGAGGCCGTTCTCGCTGGATTTTCACCCTTGGTGATGTTTCATCATCTCACTACAGGAAGACCAGAGTTTTAAGGTTCCCGCTTGATGAAGCTGGCTTGACGCAAAGCAATAATGAAAGTTGCCAATGGAGGATGTGGCAGGAATCAGCCCGGGTGTCAAATTCACTCAGCCCCTGTGTGCAAATAGATAATTACGAGGCCCCTCTACCAGGCGAACGGATCAAGATTCTCCTCGTGCCTAAGCCGGCACATGTTTAAGATTTCCAGAATACAGATTTCCGAAATAATGATTCTAATAAACAGTGGTTATCTTAACTTTATTTTCAGGCCATAAAACACATCCTTTGATAAATTATTTCGCCTTCTATCCCCAAGTGCACCCCTCCATGCAAGCCTCCCCTCCCCCGGCCGGCAGCCGCCGGAGCAGCGGCTCCATATATTATTCATTCCAATCAAATAAGACACAGTGGTGCCTCAGTAAACTTGCTTTTCATATCAGAATTGCTCTTATTGAGTAATACATACTGCAGACCCCAGCTTCCAGCACCAGGCCTGAAATGAGCAATTCTCTCATTGTAATAATGTGCCTCTGTCATCTCCTTATTATCAGCATGATAAAAGATGAAATATTCACAGATGCTGCCCTCCTAACCTGATCACAGCTTGATATTTGAGCTTTGGAAATGAGTTTTATAAGCTTTAATATACTCCTTGGCGGAGTGACCCCTGAAATTAAACATTATTACAGAGCGGATATTTAAAAAGCTGGGGCCGCAAATTACATCAAAATGAAAATATTAAGGAGTATTACGAATATACCAAGTGGGAGCTCACAGCTCTGGAAGCTGTGAACGCCAGAGAACTCCACACGCGGGTGTCAAAAACATCAGAAAAAATAATAACAGCAGAGACACCTTGACTTCGGTTATTTTATACTTAGGACTAAACGAAATTATTTGAATGGATTTTTTTTTCCTCCTGTAGGCTAGCTTTCCAGGAGGGGAAAAAAAAAGCCCATTATTCTCAACTTTAGGTTCCTAATACATTTCACGCTTGGTTTAAAGGGGCACCCTTCGTTTTTTTTTTTTTTTTTTTTTTCCTGGTGCATGGATAAATAAAAGAAATACCTAAATATAATGAAACCAAAGATCATGCTAAGAAAAAAGTGAGCAAACATGACTAGAAAGAGCCTCTGGATTCAATTTCCCCCGCGATTGGCACTCTGATGGACAGGCTCCCAGCAACACTGGGGCTGCTGGAAACCCAGGAGGAGAGACACAGGGTCACCATCCCGTCGTGGCGCCGTGGCAGTTTCCAGACGGGGACCTGGGGATGCTCTGGAGCACAGCACTGTCTGCTCCAGCCTCACACAGGACTTCTGTTTGCCTGGCGGTGGGCTTGGGTACCATGCTGCCAACCGGTGATTCCTGGCCTCACGCCTGAATCCTGCTGGATGGGAAGCTTCACAAGGGCAGGGACTGTGCCTGGCTTGTTCCCACCTGCATTCCCAACATTTACTCCAGGATTCACATGGGTGGTCCTTAATGAATACTATATTTATTCAATGAATAAATGAATGAATGGGAAAGAACAAATGACTTCCCAGTTTGTTGCCTTCCTAGCTCCCAGAGGGGTTCTTTCCCTCCATGGACTTGCAGAGAACACACAGGGAACCTCTCCAAGGCCCCATCTTTTAGTATTTACTTGGGGCTGTAAAACTGATTTGCACGTTATACTTGGAGGCTATTCCAAATACTTAATTTTGATGCATTATACACACATTTTGCTCTCTGGTTGACATTGAAAGCTTCTTTTTCTGGTTGTTGCTTTTTTATATTCATCTCTCTGAGTCTCGGTTTCCTCAGCTGCAAAATTGGTACACTAACACTCAACTTGCTGGTTGCTGATAAGATGGAATGAACACAAAATGATGTGTTAGTTCTTCCCCTTCACTTCTTCTTTTGTGGCTGTGGGATGGCACAGATGTATCGATCCATTCAAAATAATATCTTTTATTTAAAAGCAACAAATAAAAATCCTTTCCCTTAGTGGCAGATTGATGTTTTTATTTGCCAAGATTTTCTATTACAAACCTCAAATGTATTTGTGTGGTGTGAAGGGACAAGAAATCCATAGCAAAGGAAATAAAAACATGGATTTTGGAATGGCAAGACTGGGGTTTTGTCCTTACTTTGTCCAATTCTAGCTGTGAGACCTTCAGCAAGTTACTTAACTTCTCTGGGGTTTGGTTTCCTAATTTATAATAGTGGGGATAATGGTTATACTTACATGATTTGCTAGCTTCAAAAATTAAGTAGGTCATCCCAGGGATGCAGGGATGGTTCAACATACGTAAATCTATAAATGCAATTCACCACATCAACAGAAGCAAAAACAAAGACCACATGATTCTTTCAATAGATGCAGAAAAAGCTTTTGACAAAATTCAACACCCTTTCATGATACGAACACTTAAGAAAATAGGCATAGAAGGGACATACCTAAAAATGATACAAGCCATATATGACAGACCCGTAGCCAACATCATACTGAATGGGGAAAGACTGAAATCATTCCCACTTAGAACTGGAACCAGACAAGGCTGCCCACTATCTCCACTTCTATTCAACATAGTGCTGGAAGTCTTGGCTACAGCAATCAGACAGGAAAATGGAATCAAAGGTATCCAAATAGGGGCAGAAGAGATCAAACTTTCACTGTTTGCTGATGATATGATATTGTATCTAGAAAACCCCAAGGATTCAACCAAGAAACTCCTGGAACTGATCAATGAATTTAGTAAAGTCTCAGGATACAAAATTAACACACAGAAATCAGAGGCATTCATATACGCCAACAACAATCTAATTGAGAACCAAATCAAAGACTCAATTCCCTTCACAATAGCAACAAAGAAATTAAAGTACCTAGGAATATATTTAACCAAAGAGGTAAAAGACCTCTACAGGGAGAACTATGAAACACTGAGGAAGGAAATAGCAGAGGATGTAAACAGATGGAAATCCATACCATGCTCGTGGATCGGCAGACTCAATATCGTCAAAATGTCTATACTACCCAAACTGATCTACAGATTCAATGCAATACCTATTAAAATCCCATCAGCATTCTTCACAGATATAGAAAAAATAATTTTACGCTTCGTATGGAACCAAAGAAGACCCCGAATATCAAGAGCAATTCTAGGCAACAAAAACAAAATGGGAGGCATTAATATGCCAGATATTAAACTATACTACAAAGCTGTAGTAATTAAAACAATATGGTATTGGCACAAAAACAGGAATATTGACCAGTGGAACAGATGTGAGAATCCTGATATAAAACCATCCTCATATAGCCGTCTCATCTTTGACAAAGCAGACAAAAACATACGCTGGGGAAAAGAATCCCTCTTCAATAAATGGTGCTGGGAAAACTGGATAGCCACCTGTAGAAGGCTAAAACAGGACCCACACCTTTCACCTCTCACAAAAACCAACTCACGCTGGATAACAGACTTAAACCTAAGATATGAAACTATTAGAACTCTAGAGGAAAAAGTTGGAAACACTCTCCTAGACATCGGCCTGGGCAAAGAGTTTATGAAGAAGTCCCCAAAGGCAATCACAGCAGCAACAAAAATAAATAAATGGGACATGATCAAACTACAAAGCTTCTGCACAGCCAAAGAAATAGTCATGAAAGTAAACAGACAACCTACAGAATGGGAGAAAATTTTTGCATCCTATGCATCCGATAAGGGACTGATAACTAGAATATACTTAGAACTCACGAAAATTAGGAAGAAAAAATCAAATAACCCCATTAAAAAGTGGGCAAAGGACTTGAACAGAAATTTTTCTAAAGAAGACAGAAGAATGGCCAACAAACATATGAAGAAATGCTCAACATCTCTAATCATCAGGGAAATGCAAATCAAAACCACAATGAGATATCACTTAACCCCAGTGAGAATGGCCTTTATCAAAAAATCTCCAAACAATAAATGCTGGCGTGGTTGCGGAGAGAGAGGAACACTCCTACACTGCTGGTGGGACTGCAAACTAGTTCAACCTCTGTGGAAAGCAATATGGAGATACCTTAAAGCGATACAAGTGAATCTACCATTTGATCCAGCAATCCCATTGCTGGGCATCTACCCAAATGATCCAGTGACACTCTACAAAAAAGACACCTGCACTCGAATGTTTATAGCAGCACAATTCATAATTGCAAGGCTGTGGAAACAGCCCAAGTGCCCATCAATCAAAGAATGGATTAATAAAATGTGGTATATGTACACCATGGAGTACTATTCAGCTCTAAGAAACAATGGTGATATAGCACACCTTATATTTTCCTGGTTAGAGCTGGAACCCATACTACTAAGTGAAGTATCCCAAGAATGGAAAAACAAGCACCAGATATATTCTCCAGCAAACTGGTATTAACTGAGTAGCACCTAAGTGGACACATAGGTGCTACAGTAATAGGGTATTGGGCAGGTGGGAGGGGGGAGGGGGGCGGGTATATACATACATAGTGAGTGAGATGTGCACCATCTGGGGGATGGTCATGATGGAGACTCAGACTTTTGGGGGGAGGGGGGGAAATGGGCATTTATTGAAACCTTAAAATCTGTACCCCCATAATATGCCAAAATAAAAAAAAATAATTAAAAAAAAAAAATTAAGTAGGAAATGTAAAGATTAGGGAGAAAAGAAGCAAAAATGTTGTTATTTGCATATCTATGATGGACTATGTAGAAAACCCAAAAGAAACCATAGATAAATTATTAGAAGAAAAATGAGACTTTAGCAGGGTTGCTGGATACAAAATCAATATACAAAAGTCAATACAACTTTTATATACCAATGGCAATTAGTTGGGAATTTCATCTAAAATAAACCATTCACATTAGCAAATAAAAACATAAAAGTACCTAGGAGTAAATAAACACAAGCTATGAAAGTTTTTTACGGAGAAAATTATAAAATTTTATTGAAGTACATTACATTAAGACCTATATAAGTAGATATATCATATTCTTGGACAAAATACCCTACATTATAAAGGTATAAATTCCTCAAAGTACCCTTCTGATTCAATGCAATTCCAATAAGATTTACAATACAGTTGGAACTTGACAAGGTAATTCTTACATTTATATAGTGTAACAAATGGCCAAGGCCCTGTTAAAGAAGAAGAATAAACCAGGGGGATTTTCCCCTGTCAGATAGCAAGATTTATTATAAAGCTATAGTAATTAAGGTAGTGATAGATGAATAGGGCAATGAAACAGAAGAAACAGCCCAGAAACTGCATACATGGAAACTTGATTTTTGATTGGCTGGACATGGTAGATTGGAGATTGGTGGGAAAATAATGGAATATTCAATTGATAGTGCTGGAAATATTGGTTATCTTTACTGGAAAAAAAGAATTTTGTCCTTACATCACAATCTAAACAAAGATAAATTCCATGTCAATTAAGTAATTAAAAGGAAAAACTAGAAAACTCTTAGGACACAATGTAGGAACACATCTTCATAACCCTGAGGTCATTGAAACATGCATAGTATAAAGAAAAGGTTAATAAATTTGACTACATTAGAATTAGAAACTTCTTCCTCCTAAGACACTATAGAGTGAAAAGACAAGCCTGGCTCTGGGAAAAGATATTTGCAACACATATAACCATCAAAAGATTAATATCAAGAAGATATAAAGAATGATTGCAAATGTGTCAGAACAATACATTTTTAAAAGACTAGTGGGCAAAGACATATGCAGGTATTTTCTAGAAGAGGAAGCACAAATAGGGAATAAACAAATGAAGAGATGCTCAACCTCACTGATAATCAGGAAATTGCAAACTAAAACCATAATGAGATACCGTTACATGTCCATCAGATTGCCAGAAATGAAAACGATGGCAATACTAAGTGTTGGTAGGGTTGTAGAGTAGCACAAACTCTCATCTACAACTGTTGAGTGTGTAAATTTGTACAAAAGCTTTGGAAAACCTTTTGACCTTGTCTAGCCAGCTTGAACACACACACACACACACACACACACACACACACACACACACACACACACACACTATGACCCAACACTTCCATTCCCAGAATATGCCCTAAAGAGACTCTTGTATGTGTATTCCAGAAATGTACAGAAATGTTCCTAACAGCTTTTCTACAATAGCAAAGATAGTGGACTTAACCAAAATGCCTATCTACAGTATAATGGATAAAAAGATTGTGTTAACTTACATAAGGGAATGCTATTCAGAAGTAAAAATGAATATATAACTGATATATATTAACTAGGATGAATTTCCCAATCAATATTATGTGACAGAAGGCAGTCATAGAAGAATATCTGTAGTATGATTCCATTTGTAAAAACTTCATTGACAGGTAAATAAAATAATATTTTGTTTAGGGATCCATACATAGAAAGTAAACTATAGACAAAGTCCAAGGAATGATTAAAACAGAATTGAAGCTGGTGGTTACCTTAGGATGAGGCAGGACTGATAGGAAAGGGTATAAGATGGGAGGAGTACATAGCCGAGATGCTGGAATATTCTATTTTTCAGCCAGGGTTGTGGGTACATGAATTTTTATTTCATTATTATTTCATTAACAGTACATGCATATATTAAACCTTCTTTTGTATGATACATTTTTATAATAAGTAACAAAGAAACAAGCTCCGAGATGGGCAGTGATTTGCCCAGAGTAAGACCCAGAGCAAGTGTATAAACTGCCATGATCCTTGGGCTGGTGTCCTTCCCTGGAGAGTTAACCGGTGGCCTGTGCCTTCTGCCCACGGTGGCTCTCTCCACCACACCTGTGTGCTCTTGACTCCTGAATCCTGCAGCTCCTTCTTCTGCTGTGTAGGCCTCCCCCATAGCATGAGAAACTAAGTTAGGAGGCCTTATTTCCAAACAGGACTGTACATTTTCCTACAATCCATCATTAGGAGACAATATTGAAACCTAAATACCAGATGTGTCAGTTATCAACAAAAGGGCCAGTTTGCAAGTCATATTTCTTGAGCATTTATCAAATGCCAGAAATTTCTGGCATGGCAGAAAGGAGTTGCCAGAAAAGCTGACATCAGAAAGGACTTTGGAGATAATATTGTCCAAGCCCCTCATTGTGCCTGAGAGCTAGAAACTTACCCAAGGCCAAAGAGCCAGGAAGTGGTGAAGTTGGAACTAGATTGCCCAACTCCTGAGCTCCCTGGGAAGCTGCTTCCCATGCCCAGTGTCAGCAGCAACATCCTGCTGTCGCCAGGTTCCTGAAAACCTTTAGAATCCTTGAGAGCAAATGGGCTGTGTACATGTGGGTTCCCACGATTATGGCCTCTGGGTTGCAATAACATCAAGAATCTTCTGAATCATCAGAGAAACACCTTAAAACGTTCTGAATCATTTTGGTGTTAACGGCATTCTAGAATCTAGAATGTGGGGTATTCCAAAATCTTGGCTAATAAGAGTATTCATTCATTCAGCAAATATTTGCTCTTGCCTATCGAGTCAGGGAGGCAGGCAAAAACCAAAAGGAAAGAGGCCTGTTTTTAAGGAGAGGAGACCCTTATGGAGTTGGATGGAGAAAGGTGAATCAAGACATTGGTGTAAAGGTGGTGTGTTAATTTTTTATTGCTGCTGTAACAAGTTACCACAAACTGAGTGGCTTTACACAGCACACACATTTATTATCTTGCAGTTCTGTAGGTTAGAAGTCTGGTACGGATCTCACTGGGCTAAAATCGAGGTCAGGGTGGCTGCATTCCTTGCTGGAGGCTGTAGGGGAAAACCATTTCCTGGCCTTTTTCACCTTCTAGAGGCCACCCACGTTCCTTGGCTCATGGCCCCTTCCTCCCTCATCAAAGCCAGCAACACTGCACCTACATGACCATTCTTCCATAGTTACATCTTCCTCTGACTTTCCTGCCTTCCTTGTTCAGTTTTATAGACCCTTTGGAATATGTGAGGCCCACCTGGATAATTCAGGAATTATCTGCTAATTAGCTACTTTAATTCTTTGTCATTTAATGTAACATGTTTGCAGATTCTGCAGTTAGGACCTGGACACCTTTGGGGACCATTATTCAGCCTACCAAACCTGGCATGCATGGCAATTCACTGTAACCAAATTTCTTGAGTAAGCAGCATTTCCTAGAGGAACTGAACCTAATTTCAAGGAGAATATCTCAGAACACCTCTAAATGATCTATATCTGTTTCTAACGTGTGGAGTTAGCTGTAATTGCCTTTTTGGGTTCCTCTATCATAGCATCTATGTAGGTGCTACACTTAGGTGGCAGGCACAGTGTACACAGTAGGGGCATAATGAATGAGACACAAACTTCTGCCCTCAAGGAGCCCACAACCAAGTGAGCCCACATTGCAAGAGTAATTGCTGCACAACAATGATCTTGGATTTTAGTGGTATAAATACAACCACCACTTCATTTCACAATCAGTCTTAGTGGGGGCTGCTGTCATCTGAAGGTTCAGCTGGGCTGGACACCCAGAAGGCTCCCTCAGGGGCACTGAAGCAGCCCTCAGTTGATGCTGGTCACCAGCTGGGAACTTAGCCAGGGCTGCTTTGACTGGGCACCAACAAGTGGCCTCTCCAGCATGGCCATCTCTGAGTAGCTCTCCACGGTGGCTAGCGTGGAGTGAGCTTATCAAGAGAACCAGGTGGAAGCTGCATGACCTTTTATGACCTAGTCCTGGAAGTTATACAGCAACATGTCATGAGAGTGTGACACTCACAAGCCCTCTCAGACCCAAGGAGAGGGGACACGGCCCCCACCTCTCAATGGGAAGCAGGCAAAGAATTTGTGGCCACTGTTTGGAAACCACCACACCCACCAGACAGGAAATCAGTGAGGGCAGCTCTGGCGCATGTCTTGTCTACCACCGTGCACGGTGACCGGCACGCGATAGGAGGTGTGTGAATGTTGACTGAGGGATAATCATGGCATCTAGCATTTTATTGAGGGCTTGTGAGGTCGTGAACTCCTCTACTGGCCACAGCCACACTGGGAGGCAGGTGCTCTTACCCCCATTGCACAGAGGAGGAAACCGGGCATGAAGTGATTGGGGACGTGCTGTAGTCCTGTAGCTGGGAAGTGGCGGAGCTGGGATTTGAACACAGGTAGTTTGTCTCCAGAGTGCATGTCTTTAACTGTGGTTTCATGGCAGCAGATACATAAATAGTCCATTAAGACTCACAGTGACCAGTGCTGCTAGTGAGGAGTGTGCAAGACCCTGCAGGAGCACAGGACCACGTGGGCAGTGGGGGTAGAGGAAGGAAGTGTTTCAGAGAGGGCCTGTATCTTCAAGGCGGTATTTTTGAGGACAGAGTTGCAGAGAGGGCATCTTAGGAAAAGCACCAGCAGGAACAGAAGTCTGGAGGCATTAAAAAATGAGTTATGGCTCCTGAGAGGGTCACTGGGCTGTGCACAGGTGGAGACTGGGAGGAGATGAGGCTGGGGAGGTGGGTGGGGCCCAACACCCAGGTCTGGAGTGCCATGCTTACGGACTTTGGCCTTGAACCTGGAGGGAGCTGGAGACTCACGTGGTTTTGAGAGGTCAGTCTAGCCTTGTGCTGGGTGGGCTGGCTAGCAGGGAGAAGCTGTTGGAAAGGAAGCCCTTCTGAAAGCAGCCCCCTCTCCTGTGCTTGGCTGAGTGTATCTGCACATTGACGAGCGGAACCTGAGGTGGTGGCCAGTAGGCTAGATGGCACCAAGAACCTTTAAAGGACACCTCTGAGGATGAGGCACAGGGAGAGGAAATTGGTGGTGGCAATAAATGTTGGGAGCCATCTGGTGTCCCACTGGATCCCACAGCAATCTGGGGGAGAGGGGGATGTTGTCACCATTTGACAGATGAAGTACTGAGTCCCAGAGACAAAAGTAACTTGCCTGTGTTCACAAGGCTGGTAGGTGGCACAGGAACTAAGAACAATATCTGACTCCAAGGCCCATGAGTCCACTCTGGGGCCATTGGATTGGTCACCTTACTGGAGGACCACTGTCAGCTGTCCCGCCCCATCTCCAGCTGCCCAGACCAGCCCCAAAGGCAAAAAGTCAGAGGGAAGGGCCATGCCTACAGGCCACCAGGGCTCAGAGCAAAATGAAAGTGTGAGGACCCTTATTTGAAAATGAGAATTTCACAGCAATGACAACAAAGCAATAAAGCAAGCAGAGGCCTTTCTAAGAGCAGGGCCATGTGCGACCCCACAGGTCACATGCTGGTGAAGCTGGCAACAGAGCAATAATTTGTATGGCCACTGTGGATGTGCCTTCATATCTACCAAAGCTCAGGGCAGCTCAGACTCAGCTCAGCTGGGCTGAGAAGCACCTGGAGTCTTGGCCCTTTGGCTGCGTGCTGGAGAAGGGGGCCGCTGTGGGAGGGGGAAACATGGTCTCAGCAGGGAGCTTGTCCATCTCCAGATCTTTCTGAAGCTCACTGCTGACAGCACATCTTTCATGTCCTGTGGAAAGGAAGTCAGACAAGAATTTTAACTCCCTGTGTTGGAGGTGTTCAGCTGAGCACTGAGGCTGGTGAGGGAGGATTAGGAGATAAGACTCCAGTCACCCAGTTCCAACAGGGCCATTCCACTCCTTTCGGTTTTATGTCCTGGGTCCTTTGTAAGATGTTCTCCTGGTAAAAGGTCTCTGTTCTGAAAACACATTTGGAAACTACCATGGTCCTCACTGATAGGCATCATTGTGTCACTTTGTCATATGATGACGGGGGCCATAGAGGAACCCATCTAGGTATTCTCACTCCATTGTTCCCAACATGGATTATGTTAAGGTGCAATTGGATGGCATCTTGTGATGGTGCCAGTTTATGTCCAGCCACTTAATTGGCCATAAAATGTCAATGAGAGTCAATTCTACGCTTACCCAGCCCCAGAGAGAGCATGTTCTGGATGGCTGCAAGGCTGATAAACAGCCTCTTCTCCAAAACATGAGCCTGTGCCTTTCTGTGCCTTCTGTTTGAGTGGCACTCACGGAGGGCAGTGCCCACCCTCCACCATGCCAGGGCACACATGTACACCAGTGACCCCAACTGAACAGTCTACTCGTGTCCCCCTCAGCCCTCCTGCAGACATAGATGGGGCGAACAGCAACAAAAAATACTGATATTCACAAACACTTATTCAGCACTAATTTTGTGTTGGGTATTATTGCACGTGCTTTCATTTACTCCTTCCAACAGCTCCTAAAGGGTTCTTTTATTGTTATCCTCCTGGATCTGAGTTCAAATCCAGCCATTCTGATTCCAGAGCTTTAACTAGTCTGCACATATTCAACTATTTATTATGTGCCACTATGGTCTGAATGTTTATGTCCCACCAAAATCCATACGTTGAAACCTAACTTCCAATGCGATAGTATCAAAAGGTGGTGGCTTTGGGGGTGATGAGATCATGAGGTCTCTGACCTCATGAATGGGATTAGTCTCCTTATAAAGAGGCCTGAGGGAGCTTGTGAGTCCCTTTTAGCCCTTTTACCATCTGAGGACACATGGAAGTCACCCTCTATCAGAAACAGGTCCTTACCAGACAGCCAATCTGCTGGCACCTTGATGCCTCAAGGCTGCACCTTTCCAGCCTCAAGAACTGTGAGCAATAAATTTCTGCTGTTTATAAATTACCCTGTCTAAGGTATTTTGTTATAGCGTCTTGAACGGACTAAGACACACGTCTATTATACTTAATATGTGAAGTAAGTGCTGATAAAACAGACATGACCTCTGCCATTATGAAGCTAACCATCCAGTGGGGAAGTTGGGCATCAGTCATTCACCCAAATATGAAATCACAGGTGGTGACAAGGCTGTAGGGGATGGGTGTAGGGTGTAGGGAGCCATGAGAACATATGATGGGGAACCCAGTGTAGGTTGGGGGAGTCAGGCAGAGCTTCACGAGGAAGTCACTTTCAAGGTGAAGGTTGAGTGGGCATTAGCTAGCTTGGGGGATTTTGTTTTTACCCCAGGGAAGGTGGGTGTAGGGCAGAGGGAGACCAGGACAGTGCAGGGGGAGGACAGCAGGGGCTGGAGAGGCTGGAGAGAGATGACAACAGGACTGTTTTCACAGGAGACTTCATGTTTGCAGATAGCCCCAGAGTTAGCAAGAGAAATTAGGGCAGCTGGAGAAACATTTTATCCCAAACCACCCAAATGGGCTGATGAGTTAAGCACAGTAGTGTGCGCCCTCTTGGGGCAGAGGCCTATTTATTTGGGGTGGGCTAAGAAGGCAGGGCTGATAACCTGTCCTTCTAATTCCCATTCCTTAGCTCAAGGGACCCGCTCTCAAAATCTGGCTTTCTTCCTCTGAGATAAAGGTGGCTGCTTTTGGACCACGGCTAAATTACTTCTTGGCACCTGACTTTAGGAATTTGCCAATTCAGGAAGCCCAGAAATTCAGCTAGGTCTCAAAGTGTTGTCCAGTCAAGATGTGCTGGACTCTGTCTTTTATCTTTCTCCCCTTTCCTTTCATCAGCAACAGGGTCTGCTTATCATCGGTCTGTCTGTCCCAAGGTTGCTCATTTCTCATTTTCTTTATATCAATTAGGACCAATGTTTCCAAGTGTTATGAACTCAGTTGGGGCTAGCAAAAAATGTGCGTTTACCACTAGGATGTTAGGGTATTTTATGAAATCCCCAAAGAGACACGTGGCTTGGCCTTAGGAACACACAGATTCAGGTGGTGGAGCATCGAGCAGAATTCTCCCCTCCGTTTCTGCAACTGGCAGGGAGGATGGGGCTCTGCCTCACCCTTTCAGTCGAGGGTAGTGTAGATAGAGCTTAGAGATGAGCTAGTCCTGCCCAGGAAGCAGAAAAAACCCGCTGTGCAAGACGAAGGGAACGCCCTGCTTTTTGCCATTAACCACCGAAACTTTTCCCACTAATAAAATGAGGTCCAGTGAATGTCTAGACTGAACCAATCAGATCAGCCACGTCTCCTGCATCAAGAGAAGCAAGTGCAGGGATGCAGAGAGGAGGTGGCGTGTTGCTAGGTGCAGCCTCCTTCTGAGCCGAGTTAGAAATGTGAGGTGAAGGGAGACGACTTCCCCTTACTAATGACTGATCGAGTTGGGTCTCAAAATGTCACCTAAATGGCAGGTCACTCACACATCCTATGTCCTGGCCCATGTGCAGGTCTCATTTCTGTGTTTCCCTGTTCCTGCAGTCAGACATAGACACTGGCTCCTTATTGGTCCATCTCTTCCAACATGGCTCCTTCAGAAGGGGATGTTTATTTCCTATTGGCTCATGTTGCTTTAGCAAAAGAGAGAGCTTACTGCTCATTGGTCGGGCTGCATGTATCTCAGTACATCAAAACATAGCAATGCTAGAAACGAACACATTTTTGTATCAGCATTTGCCATTGGAGGTAAAGTTACTTTTGCTTTCTTATCACAGCTTTTGAAGATCATGAACGTGCCCAGCTTGTTTCTTTTTATGTCCCAAGGTAAGATAGCCATGAACAGAATTTTAAGAAAATCCTTGTTGTGCATTTTGAGGCTCTAGGTCCAAAACGTGGCAGAGAGTTGGAAAGAGAGCCATTCTTTCTGCCTCTGCATGGAACCCACCCAGACTCTTTCCAACAATGTCTAGGTCACAGCATGTGGGTGCTCTGCTTCAGCCCTCGGGGCAGTAGTGGCTCCTCCTTTTGTACTATTCCTGCATTCTTTAGAGAGCTCTTTATCCATTTTACTGCAATCTCCTGATACAGTTACTAATTCTTCTATTAACCTTTCTTTGTTCAAATGGCTGTGTGTTTTCTCTCTCCTGATTGGACCTAGACTAATCCACTGAGGTTGAAGAGATATGGTTACACAAAAGAATGGAAATACAAAATTTCAAATTAGGTTTTGTCACTCCTATTTCCCAGATGGGAAGCTGAGACTAAAGGGGATATATCTTCTGCAGCAGATGCTGTTGGTACCCTGCCCATTTCCCCTTGCTTCTGACATGTCAGTGCACTTATACTGACTCACATCTGCCAGAACCTGCATTTCCGTGGCTGAGGACTTTCCCCAGCTGTCAAAACTTCTGTAGCAGGTAACAGTGCTTGGGGGAATTAATACTCTCCCGGAGCAGCCCTCAACCAATGATGGACAGGAGTGGTACGTAAACACCCCAGTCTCCCTGCTCCCTGGGGATGGGTAACTCTGGGTGCATGTCTGCTCTGGCCACCAGTTTCCTTAGTGGGATGAGGCTCCATTGCCCACTGTAGAAACCAGCCCGATAAAGCACCTGCTACATCCCCACTTCCCAGCCAGTGTTTCCTTCACCTCCCAAACAAACCACTTGCACTCAGATCTCTTTCTCTGCTTCTGCTTCTGGGGGAACCCAACCAGGGCATTTATCCAAGGTCATGCAATGTGGCAGTGGTGGAGAAGGGACTGGAACCCAGTTCTCCTGCTCTGTAGACTAGCTACCATGCACTACACTGCTCAGCTCATATGTTCTTAGCAAATCCTGCTTCATTAATAAGACATTACATGTGAATTCATGTTTGCTTATCAGCTAATTCTCAAACCTCCAGCTTTCTACCTGGTTGAAAGTGCATTGGAGATGCCAGTCACACAAGCCCTTGTAAAGTTAGCCTCTTCTACTCAGGTCCCTGCTCACAGGGAGAGGGTCTAAGTGCCTTGTTTATAATAACATGGAGGTCTTTTACTGAAACTTCCTTATACGCCAGACTCTCTGTTAAGCATTTCTCTGCATTGGCCCATACAATCTGCACCACAGTCCTATGTGGAGTGGTAGGTGTTTGTTTTGTAATTCTGCAATTCTGAGACATACCATTCGTTTATTCATTTTTTGGGAAGTGGGGGACACTATCACATTAAAGGCATCAATTATAAGACACATCCCAATTTCAGAATGCTAAAATGTGAAAAGATACAGGATTATCTTCATGTAACAATAAGGCCTTAGAGACTCAAAGAGGTTAAGTAATGTGCCCAAGCTCATACAGTTAATAAATGGTGGAGTTGGGATTCAAACCCAGGTCTGTTTGACCCTAGAACTCACGGTACTGAGAGATGGCCCAGTCCTTTCTTTCTCCCCTCCTTCCTCTTCTCCCCATCCCCTGCCCAGCTGGTTGGGCCAGGTATGTACACTTTATCTCCAGCTGTTCCAAGCATCATCTTTCTCCCAGGAATGAGCATTGCTACTCAGGGAGACTGAACCTGCCTGGGCTGCTGAGCTAGGACACCTGGAAGGGGCACAGCCATGCCAGGCCAGAGCCTTGGACAAGCTGAGGCATGAGGGAGCAGACACTGCAGGGAAGGAGGCAGCTTGGGGAGGGGAGAATGTGGCAGAGCCACCAAGAAGGTGAGATGGAGAGAGCTACCAGCTCCTGGGGCATTCTCACTCTCTTTCTTCCAGGAGGATTCTAGAAAATTCTCTTGAATTAAAGTAATAACATTTATGTGCCAGGCACATGCTAAGCCTTTCCCTGCATGATCTATGTCATGCTCATGACAACCCTATGGTAGGTTCTGTTCTCACCCCATTTTAGAGTGGAGGACACAGGCTGACTTCGATCTCACAGCTGGAAAGTGGCAGAACAGGATTTGGATCCATGCAATCTGCGTCCAGCCTTGTGCTTCTCATTCCTATATAACCTTCCTTTGGGATCATCAGAAACAATAACAACAAACAAACCCCAAACCACCTTTTCATTTTTGTTGGCTTGCACGAGTCTCTGATCCTTGGCTCTAAGCAATCCCGACTAGAACAGAAGTTTTCACAAAGGATTTTGTTTTCCCCTCTGGGTTTATCCTGTTTGACTATGGTGTCAGTGGCAACATCTGCTTTGTATTTTCACAGAATCTTTTTCAAAGCATGTACTTGAAGCGTGACTGAGTGTTTGGGTTTTGGGCTGAGAGGATATGTTTTCTTTCTCTGATAATCCACATCTCTTGGGCACACAGTGGCTGTAAATTGTCCGGATTGTCTGATTCATCTGAGCAGTCTGTGGCCCAAGACCAGCTTCTTACATCCTCTCTCTCTTCACTGATGTATGAATCCATTGGAACAGGGTTTTATGCTTCCATGTAATTTATTTATTGATTCATGTGCTCCTTCAGCAGTCCAGTGTTTACTGAGCACCTCCTCTTTGCTAGACATTGTGCTGGCGACCAGAGAGCTCAAATGACAGTGTCCCTGGCTCCAAGGAGCTCACAGAGCATGGTGAGGGGTGGATGGTGGGAAGCAAGAAGGTCACTGATGACCCCACAGCTATCATAGAGGTAAGCATAATGTGACGAGATTCTGGAAGAGCAGCGAGTGCATCAGACTGGGGCTTCTAGCAAAGTGTCCACAGGAGCTGACTGCAGTGTTGAAGGGCAGGTAGGTGCTAGCTACACAGAGAGTGTGTGGGGAGGTCGGAAAGCATTTGAAACAGAGATAGCAGCGAGGATTAAAGTTGGGAGAAAGTTGGGAGAACTGCAAGGCACCCAGGGTTGCAAAAGCACAGGCTGAGTGAGCGTATGGGCAGAGTGAACGGGAGATCACACCCATGGGGGCCTCAGGGGACAGACTGAGAAAGAGCCTTATTAACAAGAGAAGGAATCTGGATTCTATCCCAGAAGCAAGAGGAAACCAGGAAAGGGTCGAAGCAGGGAATGGTCGCTGCTGGGTTGATTCCTGATGGCGGCGATGGGGTGTGTGGGGTAGAGTGGCATTTCCACTGTCAGCAAATCCAGTTGGGAGGCAGTCCTCTCACCCAGGAGAGCAGTGGCAGGGGGAGTGGAGAAGGGAGAACATATCTGAGAGACGTGGGAGTGGAATTGGCTGAACTTGGTTGAACAGAGCTGTGTTGAAAGAGAGGGAGGGCATCCTTCATGCTTAGGTGGGTGGCTCGGGTGGCTGTGTGGTGGTGGCCTTGTTTACTGAGATGGTGATGGAGGTGGTGGAGCAGGCATGGGGCTAGGGATGGAATGGGAGCATAAGTTCAGGTTTGAATATAGTGAAATAGATGTGGTTGTGGGACATTTAGGGGGATGTTGGATATTTGGGGGTAGACGGGTAAGAACCAGAGACAGGAGTGATCAGAGAGCATCCTACCACTGCCTTGGGAGTGAAATATGATCATGGTGTAAGGAAAACTCTTTTGATTATCTTAGGCATCTTGGATCTTTACTAACAAGGTTTTTATTTGGCAAATTCCCCCGTCTGTTTTGGGGGCATGCAGTCAAATTGCAATATTGCTGCACCCAACACGGATAGTTTACCTGGAAAGATTCATCTTCCTACCCATTGGGATGCAGCATGTCAGACCTGACGTTGAGGATTTTGCTTCCTTTCAGTTTATCGATACATTCCTTGCATTTGGTATCCATAGTCCTCTGGCCATCACCAAGTCAACGGGATTCTAATATTCCTTTCCCTGATCCAACCAAAGCTCTTTGTAAATTGGACTCAGCAGGAGTAAGTCCAGTGACCTCATAAATAGTGGAAATGATTGCAAATCAGAATTCATATATGTTCCCAACGCAGTGGGTATCCTTCTCCCCCACAAAGGAAGCAATCATCGCTTTCAAATTTCTGTTTGCCCTTTTACTCAGCTATGTTGGAAGAAAATATATAGAGAGATTTTGCTCTATAAGCCTGAAAGGTCCACTTCTTCTAGCCTGAAAAAATAAAAGTCCTGTGTCTGGCCCTGTGTAGTCAAGGGATCCCACTTGAGGAATAACCAGAGGTGTGAGGGGCTGGCTGGGGGCTCACAGAAATGTCCTTCCATAGGCACTTGGGAAAATATTTCATATTCAAAGAAACCCTTAAAAATTTTGGAGCAGAGACTTCTAATGCTCCATCAATATCTGTGTTCTCCCCTTCTTCCATGGCACACTACATTTCAACCTGGTGCAGAGATAGGGCCCTGCGACTCATTGTGGCCAAGGAACATGGGCAGAAGTGATTATGTCTCTTGTAAGCTTAGCCCCTCTCAGCTCCTCCATGTTCTTTCTTCCCTGTTTTCTGGCTTTTGCAGGGATCTAGCAGAGCACTTTGAGTCCCTAAAAAATGGCAAAGTAACTAGATAAAAGGAGCCTGGGTCCCTGAATGACTGCGAGGAGCAGAATCCCACCCATGGCCTGCATTACACACTATTGTGGAGGAGAAATAAACCTTCTTTGTATTTCAAAACTGAGATTTTGGAGGTTTGTTTTTTTTTTGGATATTTTTTTCTTTTTTTTTTTTATTTCGGCGTATTATGGGGGTACAGATTTTAAGGTTTCAATAAATGCCCATTTCCCCCCTCCCCCCACAAGTCTGAGTCTCCAGCATGACCATCCCCCAGGTGGTGCACATCTCACTCATTATATATGTATATACCCGCCCCCCTGCCCCCTGCCCAATACCCTATTACTGCAGTACCTATGTGACCACTTAGGTGCTACTCAGTTAATACCAATTTGCTGGTGAGTATATGTGGTGCTTGTTTTTCCATTCTTGGGAAACTTCACTTAATAGTATGGGTTCCAGCTCTAACCAGGAAAATATAAGATGTGCTATATCACCATTGTTTCTTAGAGCTGAATAGTACTCCATGGTATACATATACCACATTTCATTAATCTATTCTTGGATTGATGGGCACTTGGGCTGTTTCCACAGCCTTGCAATTATGAATTGTGCTGCTATAAACATTCGAGTGCAGGTGTCTTTTTTGTAGAGTGTCATTGGATCATTTGGGTAGATGCCCAGCAATGGGATTGCTGGATCAAATGGTAGATTCACTTGTATCGCTTTAAGGTATCTCCATATTGCTTTCCACAGAGGTTGAACTAATTTGCAGTCCCACCAGCAGTGTAGGAGTATAGAATTTTTTTATTTCCATCTTGATTTCTTCATTTATGAAGTGATCATTTAGTAGGAGGTTGTTTAATTTCCACGTTTTTGTGTAGAAATGTGAGTTTCTGTTAGGGTTGATTTCTACTTTTATTCCACTGTGATCTGAGAAGGTACATGGTATGATTTCTATTTTTTTAAATTTCTTGAGATTTACTTTGTGTCCTAGGATATGGTCAATCTTAGAGAATGTCCCGTGAGCTGATGAGAAGAACGTATATTCAGTGGATTTTGGGTAGAATGTCCTGTAGATGTCAGTCAGACCCAGTTGTTCCAAGGTTTTGTTTAAGTCCATTATTTCTTTATTAATTTTCTGTTTGGAGGATCTGTCTTGTGCCGTCAGTGGGGTGTTGAAATCTCCGGTGATTATGGAGTTGCTATTAATCCATTTGCTTAGATGCAGTAAGGTTTGCTTTATGAAACTGGGTGCACCTAAGTTGGGTGAATATATATTTAAAATTGTTATCTCTTCTTGTTGAAGTGTGCTCTTCACCATTATATAATGACCTTCTTTGTCTTTCACTACTTTTGTTGGTTTAAAAACTAAATCGTCTGAAATTAGAACTGCCACGCCAGCCTTCTTTTGGCTTCCATTTGCCTGGAATACTGATCTCCACCCTTTTACTTTTAGTCTATATGCATCCTTGCAGGTTAGATGTGTTTCCTGAAGACAGCATATACTTGGCCTGTATTTTCTTATCCATTCAGCCAGCCTATGTCTCTTGAGTGGAGAATTTAAGCCATTCACATTTATTGAGAGAACTGATAGGTAAGGTAGGTTACTGTTTATTCTGTTGGGTTGGATGTTGTTGCTTTGATTTCTCTCTTGAGCCATTGTATTATCTGGCCTTTAATTTTTGGGTTTTGGTTGTTTTTATATTCGTGAATTTTTATTATGGTGCTCCGTGCGTAACACTGTTTTGAGTAGTTCTTGTAGGGCTGGTCTTGTCTTGGTGAATTCTCTGAGACTTTGCTTGTCTGAGAATGTCATTATTTCTCCTTCATATATGAAGCTTAGTTTTGCAGGGAATAAGATTCTAGGCTGGGCATTGTTTTGTTTCAGAAGAGTGAGAATGGGGCCCCAGTCTCTCCTTGCTTGTAAAGTCTCATTAGAGAAGTCTGGTGTTATTCGTATTGGCTTTCCCTTGTAGGTTACTTGCTTCTTTCTTCTTACAGCTCTTAGAAGGGCCTCTTTAGTTGATATTTTGGTCAGTCTGATGACTGCATGACATGACGTCTTCCTGTTTGCATTGAATCTCCCAGGGGTCCTCTGGGCTTCTTGAACTTGTATATCAAGATTTTGAGCAAGGCCTGGGAAATTTTCCTCTATTATATCTTCAAAAAGCTTGTCCAGCCCTTGAGTGTTGTCTTCTTCCCCTTCTGCTAACCCTATGACCCTCACGTTAGGTTTTTTCACATAATCCCACAGCTCTTGTAGGCTTTGCTCTTTTCTCTTGTTTCTCTGCTCTATCTCTGTGACTGATTTATTTAATTGGAAGGTGTTATCTTCAATCTCTGAGATTCTTTCTTCTGTTTGATCTACCCTATTCTTGAGACTTTCCACAGTATTTTGTAATTCCCTGAGTTGATTCTTCATCTCCAGGTCTTTGGTTAAAGTTTTCTTCACTGTGTCGATCTCTTTAGTGAACCTTTGTTCCATATCCTGGAGGCTTTTTGTGGTTTCTTTGTGTTGGTTATTGAGTTGTTGTTGCAGGTCGGTGAGTGTTCTTATGATCCACATACGAAATTCCTCTTCTGTCATATTGGTTGCCTGATTTGGGTTGGTGTCCGTTTCTAGGGGGCTGGTGCTCCTCTTTGGGGGTGTGTTTTCCGTTTGGTTCTTCATATTTCCTGAGTTCTTTCGCTGATTTCTTCCCATGTCGATCCGTTGTTGTTTCTTTCCTTTAGGTTTTTGTTTGGGTATTCACACACCTTGTTTAGTTTCTGAGCCGTTAGGTGGTGTCTGTGGGTGAGATTCGACCACTCCCTGTATATTGAGTCAGTGGGTGCTGTGAAAAGGCTGTGCAGGATGCCGTCCCTGTCAGTAGGTGGTGCTTGCTTAGAGGAACAGGCTATGCTGTTGATTTTGTGTCCTGTTATCAGCTCTTGTTCTGGGTGGAGCTGGGTTGGGTAAGCCTGCCCTCAGGCACCACCAATGCCTTTAGCAGGGGTCAAAGTTCTGTAATCTGCTTCCAGGCAAAGCTGTCAGGGCGGGGCTGGAATGGTCCCGCTCAGCCAGAAAGTCTGCTTGTGGGGGTGGGGCTGTCTGAGACCCGCAGTCTGGAGCAGGCCTCGCTTCTTTCCACCCTTCCCAACTCTGCAGCTACTCCTCGGCCTCTGCCAGCAGGCCAGACCACACGTCACCAGGCCTCCCCGGATTGTGATGCCTGTGGGGAGGTTCCTTGCGCAGAAACGCTTCCTGGGCTGGGCGCACGGCCTCCCTTTGGTGGGAGGGTTGCCCTCTAGGATGCTGATCTGCCCCTGGAGGCACACACATCTCAGCAGGCTGTTCACAAATATCCCTTCTGTGCCCCGGGCAATGCTACACCTCGGTGCATGGGATCTGGTCTGCAGGTCCGACCTCTGGGTCCCAGAGTTCAAACTGTATCCCCACCAGGGAGAGGAGTTCCGGTCCCAATTCACCCACAGGGATCCCAAGCTGGGTCTATGTCTCTCAGCCTCTGAGTCGGCACCGTTCTCCTGGGAACACCGTGCCAGCAGCACCTGGGAGGGCTGGCGGGTAGGGAGCTCACAGTCTGAGTTCCCCTTAGTCAGCTGTAGGGTCCCAAAAGGGAAGGTCCCGTTCCCTGGAGGTGCCTCTGGCTGGTGGCTGCCCAGAGGGGCAGCCGCAGGTAGGGTCGGTGGAGGGGAGAAGGAGGCAATATGGCGCCTGCCGCATGGCTCAGGTCTGTGCACACGGAGGTGCCCCGAGGGATTTGGGAGTCTGGTGCCGCGTCCGCTACAGGCTCACCACTAGCTGGCGGCAGCCGTCTCTGGGCTGGTGTCCGCAGGTCTCTCCACCCGCTGAAGAGCCCACCAGCAGTCCCAAATGCAGGGGAGGGGAAACAGCAAATCCACCTACCCTTCCCGCTGGTCTCCGGGCTGCTCCAGCGGTCTCAGCTTCCAGTTCTCCTCCGCAGCCTCCTCCCGTGGAGTCTCCCGGGCTCTCAGGTACCCCTCCTTCCGGCCCTCGTCTGCTGTATGCTCGTCTTCTTGCTTCTTTTTTTCTTATTTCTGCTAGAATCTGTCTTTTCTGCAGAGACACTCTTTCTGGCGGTGTTTCTCGTCCGCCATCTTGATCCTCCAATTTTGGAGTTTTTTGATGTGGGTTTTAACGGTCCTTTCTCTTTTTTTTGAGACAGAGTCTTGCTTTGTTGCCCAGGCTAGAGTGAGTGCCATGGCGTCAGCCTAGCTCACAGCAACCTCAAACTCCTGGGCTCAAGCAATCCTGCTGCCTCAGCCTCCCGAGTAGCTGGGACTACAGGCATGCGCCACCATGCTCAGATAATTTTTTTTTTTTTATGTTAGTTGGCCAATTAATTTCTTTCTATTTGTAGTAGAGACGGGGTCTCGCTCTTGCTCAGGCTGGTTTCGAACTCCTGACCTTGAGCAATCCGCCCGCCTCGGCCTCCCAGAGAGCTAGGATTACAGGCGTGAGCCACCACGCCCGGCCTAGACGGTTCTTTCTAATACGTATTTCTTTGCTGAGTACTGTTTTAAGAGCCCTGATTGGGTTTCTATGGAAAAGGCTTCTTTTCCTTCCCTCCTTCCTTCCCTCACCCTCCATCTGCTTTTCCTATAGAGAAATATATGAATCTGGTGACTTCTGGTTTTAATGCATCAAGAGTACCTAAGGTAGAGTGAGGGCAAGAGACTGCTTTGGCGAAAGCATGGATAACCTTGGAGTCTCATCCTGCCTGTAGCTTTTACTAGCTGGCAAATCAATTGGGCATGACCTCAGTTTCCTCACTTGTGCAATGAGCATATATGAATAAGAGGTGCTGCTGGGAGAATCATGTATATGAAAGAGATCATGTATATGAAAGCACAGTTTCATGTATATGAAAGCATGTATATGAAAGCACTATAAAGCTCTGTATGCCCATGGATGACTATCAGGGAAGTAGGAGGATGTTAAAACTTTCTTGAGTGATGTCTTCATTCACTCTGTCCTCTCACCTTCCCTCTGCAATTCTAGGTGTCCACATTTGTTAGTGGAAGCACCAACATTGTGTCCCAAATTCTACCATGTTTCACTGGTGGAAAAATACTCCTTGGATAGCATTTATAGAAAGTAAAGTTAATTTTGCCCCTATCAATGCCTCTTTCTTCTTTTAGTGGCTGCTAGATTTATGGAAGGAGAATTCATAGTAGAGTTAATAAGTCAATTAAATTTCATTTAGTTTACAAAAACCCTCCATTCTAAAACCTCCCAAGAAATAAAACTACATCTATTCACACAAATTGCAACACTATTTTTCTGAATAAACAATTTCTTTTTGTGTTTTATTGTTTTTATGTCCTAAAAGGACAGAGAGATTCACCAGTCTTGGAATTTCCATAATTTAAGAGCAATCATTTGCTTTTTCTAATTTGTCCTAATGAGCTCACATTTTTTCTTTATCAGACTCATTTTCTCTGGCAAAAGGTCATCCCGGGCAATCATCCATGTCTGCTGGGTATAAATTGTTTTCATAACAATTTTCATTTGCCTTGGAAAATGTGCCAGGCTGAAAACACAGCCACTCTGTATCTCTGACAGTGTACATCGTATTTCCCCCATTTGCTTTGGTG
Organism: Microcebus murinus; assembly: GCF_040939455.1. Classification (NCBI taxonomy): domain Eukaryota; kingdom Metazoa; phylum Chordata; class Mammalia; order Primates; family Cheirogaleidae; genus Microcebus; species Microcebus murinus. Next base: position 28,093,348 of record NC_134105.1, on the reverse strand, counting down.
CATCAGCCTTTCAAAGAGTAATAAGCTATAGGATTAGTAATGTTGGCTGGTGATGTGGACTGCCAAGACTCCTTGCCTGCTGAAGGTTTTGCTCACAGCCCCTGCCTTCCAGCACAGCACGATGGTCGTGCCTCCTCTCTCTGGCTTCAGCCCTGGCTCCAGAGCCCACTGTTGCTCCCCTCCCACCTTGTGGGTGAGCTTTCCCGCTGCCCTTGCCTTGGACTTGGACATCACTTCCCCTTTCCCCTGTGCCCCATCGCTGAAGGCTGCTCAGGCCCACTTCCACCTCCATCCTCAGCTCTTGGAGGTCCTAGGCCAAGCCTGGGACCCTGTGATAGCCAGAGGTGGGAGGGCTCCAAAAACGCTACATTTAACATCTTACCTTAATTCTCCAAATGCTCACGCATGTATTTTATTGATTCATTCGTTCATTTAACAAACATTACTAAGCTCTACTCTGTTGCAGGGACTGAGCACAATGCTACAAGAGAACACATTTCTGCCCACGGAGTGTGGCAGTCGGGTAGTGGAGATGGACAACTGGGCAAGGCATTGTACGGCTGTTGCGGACAGTGCGGGGACGGAGGGGGAGCAGGGTGTCGGCTCGAAAGGTTCTGCTCAGGGTCACATCAAACAGACCCCACGTTCTGAAGGAGGAGCTAGACCGGCCCTGTCCAATAAGAATGTAATGCCAGCCACGAATGTAAATTTTGAAAAATCTTAAAAATAAAATTAAAAAAATTATACAGTAAAATTGACTTTTTTCTTTTGGTGTTCAGTTCCATGAATTTTAACACATGTAATAGATTCCTGTAACCATGGCCACAGAGTACAGAACAGTTCCATCCCTCCTCCAAATCCCGCTGAGCTACCCCTTTGGCATCACACATTCTCCAACCCATAATGTCTGGCAACACTCATCTGTTTTCCACCACTACAGTTTGGTCTTTTTAAGAATGTCAAATAAATGGAATCATATAGTGTGTAACCTTACGCGATTGGCTTCTTTCACGTAGCACAATGTCTTTAAGATTCATCCAAGTTGTGTTTATTGATAGTTTGTTCCTTTTGACTGCTGGGCAGTTTTTCATGGTATGGATGTACCACACTTTATCTGTTCATCCAGTGAAGAACATCTGAGTTGTTTCCAGCTTTCTTTTCCTTTTTCTTTTTCTTTCTTTTTTTCTTTTTCTTTTTTTTTTTTTTTTTTTTTTTGAGACAGAGTTTGGCTCTGTTGCTCGGGCTAGAGTGCTGTGGTGTCAGCCTAGCTCACTGAAACCTCAAATTCCTGGTCTCAAGCGATCCTACTGCCTCAGCCTCCCAAGTAGCTGGGACTACAGGTGCACATTACCATGCCCAGCTAATTTTTTCTATTTTTAGTAGCGATGGGGGTCTTGCTCTTGCTCAGGCTGGTCTCGAACTCCTAAGCTCAAGCTATCTTCCTGCCTCGCCTCCCAGAGTGCTGGAATTATAGGCGTGAGCCACCGAGCCTGTCTCCAGCTTTTGACTATCACAGAAAAAGCTGCTGTGAACATTTGTGTACAGGTTTTTGTGTAAACATAAATTTTCATTTCTCTAGGGTGAATGTCCAGAGGGAGGGTTGCTGACACATATGTGTGTGTATGTTTAACTTCATAAGAAACTGCCAACCCTTCTTCCAGCATGGCTGAGCCTTTCTGCATTCCCAGCAATGATTTATGAGAGTTCCAGTTGCTCCTGATCCTCACCAGCACTTGGTATTGTCAATATTTTTTGTTTTAGCCATTCTACAGGTATGCAATATGATATCTCCATGGCTCTAATTTTTATTTCCCTAATCACTAGTGACATCAAACATCTTTTCATGCATTTATTTGACTTCCTCATATTCTCTTTGGTGAAGTACTCAATCATTGCCTGTTTCCTATTATTGCACTTTGAGCATTCTTTATATATTCTGGTTGCAAATCCTATGTCAGACATGTAGTTTGAAAATAGTTTTTCCCAATCTATAGCTTGCCTCTTAATTATCTTGCTGATGTCTTTTGCAGAACAAAAGTCTTACCTTTTTATGGAGTCCAGTTTATCAATTTTCTCTTTTGTGGATCATGCCTTTGGTGTCATTTCTAAGTGCTTCTTGTATTTTAAATTTTTTAGTAGCCATTTTTTAAAAAGTAAAAGGATACAGGCAAAATTAATTTTAATAATATATTTTATTTAACCCGATACTTCCAAAACACAATACTTTCAACATGTAAACATTTTAAAAATTATTAAGGAAATATTTATTTTACATTATTCTTTTTGTACTTCTTTTGTATTTGTTTTAAAAAAATCCGCTGTGTATTTTATACCTACAAGCCATCTCAATTCTGACTGGCCCATTCTAGGTGCTCCATAGCCACATGTGACTGGTGGCTACTGTATTGGAGAGTGCAGAGCCACAGCATGTGAAAAGTTCTCAAAAGTGACAGTTGACAGCTCTTAACCCCCTCAGTCACATTAAGGTTACAAAAGGGGAATCAAAGATTTGGGGAGGATTTTTTGGGGGGGGGGAAATTTTTTCAGAGAAAGCTATGTTGTGGGTTCCATCCCCTTCCCCTGGAAGGGTTGGGACCTGCTACCTCTTTTTTTCTATTTCAGAATATTACGGGGGTACAAACGTTTAGGTTACATATATTGCCTTTGCCCCATTGGAGTCAGAGCTACGAGTGTGCCCATCCCCCATATGGTGCTCACTGCACCCATTAGGTGTGAATATATCCATCCCCCCAACCTGCCCGACACCCGATGAATGTTACTTCTTTATGTGCACATTAAATGTTGACCAGTTAGTACCAATTTGATGATGAGTATGTGTGGTGCTTGTTTTTCCATTAGCTCTTAAATCTTAAACCAGGGCAGACAAGCTTTGGAAGGGGAGGCTGCTGTGCTCTGAGCCCCAGGGGAGGGCTGGGGATAGCGACCTCTTGCTTCAAGCCTCGAGAAAGGGTTTTGTGGGACCACTCATATTGCTTAACACACATACCTTCTAGTTTGAGGGATATAGTTAACTGAGTCTGATTTACACTTAAGAAACCTAAAAGTCAAGGGACTGGCTGAGGCAGACTGTGGTGGCCTAGTAGAAGTTGCTGTATTTGGAGGCCCTGCACTCCGATCTCTTGGGATAAAGAATGCAAAAGAATGCAAGAGAGTTTCCTGAGAATGTGCCCAAGACAGAAAGCCAGTGTAAGGTGCTGTCCAGGAGAGCCACCTGCAGGGGCAAAGAAAGGACCTCAGCTGGAGGTGTCACCTGATGCCTTGCAACCAGGGAAGGACAAGTGACTGGCTTAAGTAGAGATACACCTGTCCTTGTCAGGAGAACTGCAGCCCAGAGAGAGTGGTGTCACCAAAGAACCTACAGGAGAAAGGGAAGGAGTCAGCTTGAAATGTCTGCTAAGTTAGAGAACAGCAATGCTAGGTCTCCACGTACCGGTCAAAACAGAGCTTTCTAGCTCCCTTCCCTCTTTCTCCTCTTTGCACTCCATCCCTGGAGAGGTCAGAAAGGTGGTTAGCAAATTGACAAAGAGAAGACGTCTACCATGTCCCTCTTCTCTGACTGCAGGCTTCCTGCCTACAACAACCTGCAGCAGGCAGGGTAGAAAAGCTTCAACTTAAAGTCAGGTTTAGAAGTTTATTGCATGAGACAGGATGTTTACTAACTAATTTAAACTATTTTGAGACTTAGGTAATTGTAAGACCGTGCTTCTCACCTGCTTAATGTCATGCTCTCGTAACTAGCCTCTTGCATTTACACTAAGTCACTCCCTCTGTGATCCACCCTGCTCCCTGACTTTGGGTATAGCCTCTTGAATCTCAACTCTGATCACGCCACACTTCTTCTCAAAAACCTGTCATGTGTAAACCTCTTAACACTTTCCGTGGGATAGAAGAAGATGTCCCCGCTACTCAGTCCAAAGGCGTCATGGTGGTAGTCATGGGTCAATGGTGGCAGTGGTGAGACAAGGAATGGCAGAGAGTGCACCTGTCTCAGGTGCTTCTGGGGCCCTTGCCCAGAAAGTACAGAGAGAGAGTTTAGTTTGCTTGCAGTGAGGAAAATCATACACATTCTTAACTGAAATTGATCAATTGGAAAGGTTGAAACATCATTAGATTGTCATTGAGTAAAAATAACCCATCAATCCATCACCCAATGCATTTGATGGAAAATAAAAGACATTTGATTGGGTGATTTATTAATTCAAGAAATATTTACTGAGCCAAGCCTTGTGCTAGGGAGCTGAAAATATAATATGTTCATCCCCGTCCCTGCCTTCATGGAGTTTACAGTTTACTAGGAGAGACGTAAACAACAAATTATCATGAAGAGCTAGGATTGTTGTGATAGAGGAAGTCCAAGTGTTTTGGATGCCACAGCAGAGACCATGTTTGAAGCCTTATGACTTTGGGTTTCTAGCCTTCTGGGATCAATTCTAGAACCATACACAAACTTGGAAAGGAAACAAGCATCAGAGGGCCCTGGACCTCAAGAGAAATAGAAAGAAATAGCAATATAAGGTAGGAACATAATAAGGAAGATAAGGGCAAGAAAAGAGCTGAACTGTCCAGTGATGAATAGAAAAACCAGGATTACACACCTCAATCACCGAAGGAAATAAAAAGGATCCAAGAATTATCATTGGCTTTTTAAATCATTTATTGATCCACCACGATGAGTATAAAATATTTGTATTTTCCAGGTAATGGTTAAAAATGGATGTTCGTTTGATGCAGCCCTCCTGAGTTGGCAGCGAGGCTGTGGTCTCAGGTTTCCAGGGCTAGGAGCGCGACTGACGAGCAGCCCCTTGGCGCAGTTCTGAAATCCCTCATGTGCTCGCCCGGAAGCCTTGCTTCCCACGGGCTGTTCCTAGCCAATGTCAGAGCCTGGCTGGGACACTAAGGACAGGAGACACGGGGCTCTTCTGATGGGTACCTTTGGCTTGAGAACTCTCTGAACGCCTGCTGAACTTCCCTTAGAATGGCATGGCAGTCTAGGGAATCGTCCTTCCTTCCTTCTCTCCTTCACTTGGGGTCAGACCTACCTTCCTGGCACCCTCCCTATTTTCTATCACAAGTGCTTTTCCTAACACATTTTTGGCACATCTAATTCTATCTGGCATCTGCTTCTCAGAGGACCCAGACTAACACATCTTCTCAAAAAGCATTCTCCCAAGGGAATTAATAGATGTTTCTTGAGGCACTTTCTTAATCCAGAAGCCATCAGTGCTGCGTGGGTGGGCGTCGCAGTGGAGGGGTGCCACGCCAGGCCGTGTGTCATGTCATGACATACATACCTGATTCAAAGTTTGGCTCTTCTGCCCACAGCTGTGTGATCTGGGGCAAGGTCCTTAATCCCTGCTACCCTCAGTCTCCTCATCTGTAAAATGGGATATTCATTTTTCCCTCGCAGGTTTTCTGGTGGGGATTAACTGAGATAATAATGCATGTAAGGGCTTATCCTAGGATCTGGCGCACAGTGAGCTGGCTGGGGCTGGCTGCTAAGGGCTTCACTCTCTCCCTCCTTCCACACCAGTGCTTCCTCACCTCCCGGATGAGAAGGGAGGGAACACATGTGCCATTGGTCATCTCTCATATAGGCTCTCCTGATGCCCTGCATTTTAAACACCGCTTCACTGAGTTCCTACCGAGTTGGGGCCTCTGCTTCATCCTCTGACCTCCTGTTAATGTCCCTCTCTCGGTTCTGATCGTGCAGGGTCCTGTATGGTTCTCAGCGGATGTCTCCAGCACCTCTTTTCCAGAAAGTGCGCCACACCCCATCTGCATGCCCACTGCAGGAGCTGCCATGTGGGTGCGCTTGTCCCCAGATACAGTTGATTGTTCCAGGAGTGGCACCTGTCTCAAAACGAGCCATCGATGCCTTCTCTAGGAACTTTGGACTCCGAACTAGGGGTGTCAGTTTGTCTCTCTTTGGAGGTGGCTGAGGCCACGACATCTTTGAATAGCTCTGAAGCTGGTGGCAGCTGTGTTTGCCACTCTGTGAAAGGAGGAAGCTGGGCCACGTGGGATGAAAGAATGTGGTGGTCACACAAGAGAGGGAGGGATGCGAGGCAGAGAGCTGTCTGGCTGCATTCAAGTCCTTGACTTTGGTTATTCCCTAGGCTTTGTGAGAGACCCCCACGTCTCATACTCGACTCCCTCTTTGCTTAAGCTACTTTGAGTAGGACACCTGTCACTCACAGCCCAGAGAACTCTGCCTAATGATAGTGCACACTTGTTCCATGTGTCTATCCTGCCTTCCCATCTTGACTTTGAGCCTCTTGGGAGCCTCTACTATGCCCCTCATTCTATGCCTGTCCACAGCGCCCAGAATAGTGCCTGGCCCCTGCAGCTGCTCCGGACAGATGTGCAGTGGACAATGAGGCTCAATCAAGTATTCTGCTCATGGAAGTTTCTATATATTCCACGCATGATGTCATAGGCCTGCTTTAAATCTATGCTCAAAATTCCGGATTAAATGTGCTAAAAATATTTCGTGGCAAGGACTGTGGACCCTTTTGGGAAGGAGCTTCTGGCAGGTATTTTGTAAGAGGCATGATGGCGTTTCAGGTTGTTGGGTGTTGCTAGGAGAATTGCAGTACTTAAAATGAAGCAACGTTGCCATCCACCGCACCCCACCCTAGGCTACCCCATCCCACCCCTTCCCTCCCCTGCTCCACCAAGCAGCCCATTTCAAAATGCAAACATTGAGGGGGTCACTGAAGCCACATCCTGGCTTCTCTGTGGTTGTAGAGGGGTAGAGGGTTTGATTTCTCAAGGTCTTTCACATACATTATTTCATTGACTCCTTATTAAAGTGTAAACTTCACGAGGACAGATACTTGTTTTGTGTTTCATACATTAGCTAGCCTGAGCTGAGTTTTTCAGTAAACATTTTGGAGTCAGATTCTTCTGATATTTGTTACATGCCTTCCTTCAGCCTGGGCCTGAGGCCTTTCTCACGTGGTATCTCATTTAACTCAGGTACTCCATGACCCAGGATTTGTGAGCCCATTTAACAGATAAACAAGCACACACAGAAAGGTCAGGGAACTTGTGCCAGGCCACACAGCTGATCAGTGGCTGTGTTTGAATTTGACTCCATGTCTAGCTCAATTTTCACATAACATGTGGAATAATAAATGATGGAGGAAACTCAGGGGTGAGCTGTTTTTTTTCAAAAAAGAAGACAGTGGGAAGTATTTCCCTCAAATTGTGCAAAAGTGATTCCCAATGGGTTTCTTCTTCCTGATTCTAGGGGTGGGACTTGGGTGGGATGAGTGGGCAAAATGTAAGTGGTAATTAGTAATCAAGAGAAATAATATTTTAATGTTATGTTTTTAAAAATTGAAATTAATGAAAAAACTATGATGAGTAATATATCAACATTTTAACTAAAGACAAGATCTGTTGACAGGGCCAGGATGAGGGCAAGGTGAGTGAGATGAACCATACAAGTGCAGGGTTGGATCATGAAAGTAGAGAAGACACTATCATGCATTCATCAAAAGCCAATTTTGTCTTCTTCCTTGGCTTGCAGATAGACTACAGGTCTTCTCCTCCTTTGCAGTGAAGTGTGGCCATACAACTAAGTCCTAGCTGATGGAGTGTCAGTGGAATTGATGTGAGCCAGCCCAGACCTGGCTATAAAAAACATCCAACATTCAATCCCTCCATTCTCTTTCCCTCTTCTAGATTGATACAGATGAGCACGGTGACCCCAGAAGCCAAGGATTGAAAATGACAGAGCCATCAGATGAAAAGAACATGGGAAATCAGTCATGGAGGACAGTAACCCACTGGTCAGATTAAGACCACCTTTTAGAACTTCAAGGGAATTTTAAAAACCTTATATAGTGTCACTCTATTAAGAATTTGGGGGGGGGGGGTTATGCTCATGCAGCTAGCATGACTTTAACTAATATAGAACTTGTTACCAGAAGTGGGGTGCTGATATTATAAAAACCTAAAATACATGACATTGTCTTGGTGGTCAGGTGGCAGGCAGCAAGGAAACTGGTCACAGAGCTGGAAATATGGAAAATCATGATATACAAGGACCACACTTCGGGTGTAACTGGATAACTTGGAAGGCAGACCCTGTGCCTGCTGAGCCCGTTGCTTTAGCGAACACAGTTGGAAAGAGTCAAAGCAATCCTATGAGCTGGATTTTACTTTCTGCTTTTGGCAAGGTATTGCCAGTAAGATACGAGCTCAAGAGAGATTTGGCTCATTAGACTTAAAACACCTCTTGTGTCCCTGAATTTGCACAGGAAGAAAGCAGCTGCAAATGTTGTGCAGCCTGAAAGGAGGGAATGCTCTTCAAACCCACTTCTTGGAAGTTCATGGGCAAGGAGAAACCTCTGAGAGCCAAGTCAGAAGCCGCAAGAAGTAATGAAGGACACAGATTCTCCCAGAGAGCAGAGTCAGCATCTAATTAGGAAAATTCTCCACTGTAAGGGCAGGGAGTCTTTCCTTCCATTCCTCTAAATTCCTAGCTGGGTGTTTATCTGGGCCTCTTAAATCTCCCCTGTGCAGGCCTGTGTGTTCCTTGAAGGCTACAGTGGTCATAAGCCTTTCACATCCCACTAGTGACATTAAAGAATTTTCTGGAACTCAGTATGCATCTGGAACCTTTAAAGCGGTTATTCTCTTTAGCCCAATAATTCCACGTCTAGGGATCTAGTCCAAGAAAATAATCTGATAAGTCAATAAGGATTTTAACACAGGGACACCAACACAATATTATTTAAATGGTAAAAAAACAAAAAAAACCAAAAACCCAAACTGAATACTACCTAAATATCCAACGGTGGATTAAATACATGATTTAGAAAATTGATAGTACACTTAGAGAGTGGTATGTTATTTATCCATTAACTTTTTTCCTTGTATAAGAAAACTTTTTAATGACTTGAGGGAAATGCTCATGATGCAAAATCGTGTGTATACTAAGACTTCAACTCTGTGTAAGATACACACAGAAATAAAGCTGGAAGGAAATGTGTTAAATGCTCCTGGTGATTGTACGGGGAATTACATTGTTTACCAGTGATAATGTCTTTGAAGTTTTGGGTAATACAATATATAGATTTTCCACAAAGGTCAAGGATTGCGTTTCTAATTAGAGGACAACATCCTCCCTTAAAAGAGAAACAATCGATGGTACGTCAAAGTCTTCTTATATCTGCTATTCCTCCTGTTCCATCTGGCTTGATGTGCTGGAGACAGCATTGGCCCGAGAATCAGCAGGCCTGAGTTCTAGATTAATTTGCCGTGTGGTCTTTGGCCTCGCCTGGGCCTGTCTTTCTGTTTTTCACAAAGGGGCTGCACGGGACGATATTGCACAGGCCTTTCCAGTTCAAAAAGTCTTTCTGCAAATGTGCTGAATCACTTTAGTTTATCATTCCTTTTCATTCCTGGAGGTAAAAACCAACCCCGAAATCTTGGAGCCTGATAGACTTTGAAATTGGACCTCATTTTAATTCTCAAGTTTTTAGCATGAGAGCAACATTCAATATGGTTCTGAAATATCTCATGCAAAAAAGTGCCAGAGTCATAGACTGAAATATTTATTTGAATATAAATGAACTCAGATTTGCCAAAATACGTTCCCCCTGTTGTCATGGACACAAATGCCTGACTTTCTGATTTGCATTTCTTTTCTAATGGGTACAATATGTTTCAGCTCCTCATTGGTGCTGGGATTGGATTTGAGAAACTCACCGTTCTGTGAGCTCCCCAAAATGTCAGCCCATGGGGCACTTTTGTGCCTTTGATCCTGCTTCATCTAGCCAGCTGGAAGTGAACTTGTGCCCCTGTGGGGCCAGGGCAGGGGTTCAGAGAGCACCCCACCCTTCCCTGCTATCCTCCCCTGGAGGTACAAACAGTAGATTTTAGAGGTGCCAGGGTACCTCTACCTACTGCCTCTCTAGATCTCTTTCCTAGCCCAGGCCCCCTCCTACCTCTTTGGAAATTCACCTTTGCTCTCTTGTTCTTAATAGCGAGGGTTGCAGGGATTCTTCTGCAGACATTCCTGGCTCCAGCTGGCATCTGCTCTTTCTCCTGTGTGTACCCTCTCGAGGCTGGGTTGCCACCTGACCCTTCCTCCACGCTCAGATTCTAAAAATCATGTTCTATTTACTTTTCCCTTTTCCTCTTCACCTCAAAAGAGAAAATCCCCCAATCCTGCTCATTCTACCTCCTAATAACCCCTCTGCTTTCATGGAAACTTTTTCCAATACCATGTCCATCTAACAGGGATAAAACTCTAGTGGGATCTTGCCACCATTTTGCTTAAAATCCTTTAATAGCTCGACCTTGGTATTGAGATAAAGTCTAAGATCTTTACGGTGGCTTTTGAGGACCTGCCCTCTCTTGTCCCTGTCCCCTCTTCAATCTCTTCTCCTGGCACCCTCTCCTGTGCTTGTTGTACTCCAGGCACATGGGTCACTTTGTGCTTTTCCACTGTGCCATGCTGCTTCCCTCCTCCGGGTCTTTGCACATGCTGTTCCTCCCAAGTTGAACACCCCTGCCTCCAGCAGACACTCCTACACAGGTTTCAGGACTTACCTTCGATGCCACTAGTTCAGGGCAACCTTCTATAGCATCCCCAGTAGATTATCTATTCCCCAGATACACAAACTCATCACCCCCCGGGCTTTTCCTCTATAGACCTGTCTCTATTGGAATGAAATACTTACTTAATGTCTGTGTTCTCTGCCAACCCATATGCTCCATGATGGCCAGCATCATGTCTGTCCAGTTTGCTACTGTGTCTCTAATCCCTTTTGGAGTGTCAGGGATGGAGGAGGCGCCAAACAATTATTTGAATGACAATGAATTCTTCGGACTGGTTGTCAGAATAAATTTCTAAGTCAAAAATCTGACCACATAAGCCCCCAAACCACAACTCTCCCCTCCCCTGACAAAACTCAAAACGTACCCTCGAGTCCATTGTTTATTAGAGAAACAAAGGCCAAGTTCCTGATGTTGTACACAAGGCCTGCTGCAGTCCAACTCCCTCCCGTCCCTGCCCTGACTCTCTGCACGGCAGGTATACCCAACCCTTCAGAGCCTCAGTGCTCGGGGCCTTGGCTGTAACTACTGGGTTCCTCTTTCCCTCTTCTCTGTGCCGAGAACTTCAGCACAGCTTCCAGAACCCAGCTCAGATGGAGGAACCTAGATCTTCACCCTCACCTACTGCCCAACCAGCTCCTCCCGTCCTGCTGGGCTGCATTACTCATATCGAAGTTCGTGTTCACCCTCTTGTGAGCCCTTTGGGACAGGAACCCTGTTTTCTCCTCCTTGTGTTCCCCATCCCCAGCGCCAGGGCTGGCCCACAGTGCCATGAGGGCATGTTTCCATCGCTCTGCTTGTGTTCCTCTCTGCTCATGGATGAGAAAGAACTCTGCCTCCCTCGTGCCTGGAGATGGCCCCCTCCCTAATTCCTCCCTAATATGCCCCTCCCATGAGAGATGTTGACAGTCTGATTGGACAGAGTAAGGACATTCTCTGAAACAAATTGTACCAGTGGGTGGAGTGTCTGTGTCTTAAAGGCAGGAACAGAGGCTCCATGCCTCCTCCGCCTGTTCACCCAGCCAGGCACCTGACCCTGCCCCCGTCCTCTCTGACGCATGCAGCTCTGTGCCTGAGCCCGGCAGGGTACGTCACTCGGGGCATGCCCTGACGGTCTCGCCACCTTAGGTCCAGGGGGCTGGGAAAGGGAGCCTTGCTTAGACGCCCTGGCAAAGCTTCACTCCTTGTCTCAGCTTTTCCTGGAGACGGGGGTGGAAAGGTGGAGAGGAGGGGGGTGGGGAAGGAAGGATGCTGGATGCGTGACGGGCTGCTAGTGATAAAAGGCTGCTTCATTTTCCTTTTGAGTACAGCCTAGTGTGTGTGAGTCACCAGCCACGTTCTCTGACCCACACACACTGATGCTCTAACGTGACAATTGAGAATATCTATTATTGACTCAGAGTCCCTGGGTTCAAATCCCAGCTCAACTACTTGTTGACGGAGTGACTTTGGACAAGTAAATAGGCCTCCATTTCCTCATCTAAAAAGCGGGGGAATCAATAGGGCTGTCATGAGGATTAAATGAGAAACTGAGCACAATGCCTGGCGAGGGGAGAGCATCTTAGGGCACTGGAATGGGAGCTCTCTGAGGGTGGGAATGTCTCTGTCCTGTTCAGGGCTGTCTCTCCCACCTCTGGAGCTGAGCCCGACACATAGTAGGTGCTTAACAAATGCTTATTATATGAATTTTTATTGTTGCTATTGTTAATAATGTGTAGGACGTGCTCAAAAAAGCTTTTAAAATGAATGAGTGAATGAATGCATAAACATCCATCCAAAGCCGGGCGGCAGTACACAGGCTTACTGAAAGATATAGGAGAGTCTATTTTAATTAAATCAAATATATGAACACAGACCAGGGAACCTCTACTTTGCATTTTCTGAAATGTCAGCAGAATTTTCCAGGTTGGAACAGCACTGGCATTTTGGAACAGTCATGTGATGGGAACAGTGTCATTCGCTGTCGTTGAGCTCCTCCTGTCTCAAGTGCTCTTCTGGGTCCCCTGGACACAGATGAACCAGGCACTGTTTCTGCCTCAAGGAGCTCCAGGCTCACAGGTGAGGACTGGGGTAATACCTGGAGAATGGCCTCAGGTGTCCACCATGTGTGGCTCCAGCTCCAGCTCTGTCCCTTACTTTGTGACTCCCTGAGGATGCCCCTCTCGCCACACCTTGAATGACAGGGACAGATCAGTAGCTGTCAACTCTTTTGAGCAGAGGAGCCCTTTGCTCCAGGGTGGATGCTGAGGATGTACAGCAGATGAAAAAGGGCCGATGGGGCAGGGAGGCAGGCTCCGTCTGCCCATTCATTCCCTGGGGACCCCAGGAACCCAAGAATTCAAAGACTGGTGAACAAAGGCCTGCCAGATTATTCATGATTCTGAGGAAATGCAACATAAGGGGGTCTGTTCTGTGCCACCCAAGGCGGTTTTCTTGTTTTTGTTTTATTTACTAAATAAAGTTCTATTTTAGATTAGTTTTATATTTACAGAAAAAGTGCAAGCTAGTACAGAGAGTGTCCATCTAACCACGCCCACTTTCTCCTATTATAAACATCTTACCTTAGTACGGTACAGTCATCACAATTAATGAACCAACCAATATCGATGCATTGTTCTTAACTAAAGTCCATGCTTCATCCAGACTTCCTTAGTTTTTCTCTAATGTCCTTTCCCTGTTCCAGGATCCCACCCAGGACCCCACCCACTATCTTACATTCAGTACTCACATCTCCAATTTAGGCCTTTCTGGCTGGGGCAGTTTCCACCTTAGTCAGTTCAGGCTAAGTTACAGGTATAAGAGCAAATGTTTATTTCTCATAATTCTGAAGGCTGGGAAGTCCAAGATCAAGGTGCTGGCAGATCCAGTGTCTCGTGGGGGCCGCTTCCTGGTTTGCAGATGGCTGTCTTTTGAATCCCCACATGGTGGAGGGGCAGAGAGTGAGAACGAGCTCTCTCATCTCTTCTTAGAAGGGCACTAATCCCGTACATGAGGGCTCCACCCTCATGACCTAATTGCCTCCCAAAGGCACCACCTTCTAATTCCATTGCATTGGGGGTTAGGATTTCAACATAGGAATTTTGTACCGGGGTGGGGTGGGGGCACAGACATTCGGTCCATATCAGTTTCTTAGGTTTTCTTTCTTTTGACGAGCCTGACTGTTCTGAGGGGTGACAGTTCTCAGGTAGAACGTCCCTCAGTTGGGATTTGTCTGATTTTTCCCCTCATTATTAGATTGGGGAGGAAGACCACAGAGGTAAAGTCCATCTTTATCACATCGTGTGGAGGGTACTCACTATCAATGTGACTTGCTGCTGCTGACATGAACCTTGCTCACGTGGCTGAGGTAGTGTGTCTCAGGTTTCCTTACTGTAGCGTTGGTCTTTATCCCCTTTCCACGCCACACTCTTTGGAAAAGGTCACTATGCACACATGCACTGAGGACTGGGGAGTGATGCTGCACCTCCTTGGGGGCCAAGCATCTATAATTTGGAACTCTTCTGCAAGGGAAAGATACCTCTTCTCCCCCAGTTATTTATTTATTCATTAATTTATTTATCTCAGTGTGGACTCAGATATTTATTTTATACTCTGGGTTATAATGCAATGTTATTTTATTTATTTTGTTCGAGGTATATCCAAGAGGTTTTGGTTCCAGAAGGACTTGGCTATCTGCTGCTGCTGCCCTGGGAGAGAGAATCGTGGCGGGAAGACAGTGCTGGTGTGCGAGACCTTCACTCCATCTGTGCTTTGTGCTGTCGTGGGGTCCCTCGCAGCCACTGCTGAGGACAATCTGAGGAAAGTAAGAGGAGAGGAAAGACCCCTTCTACCCCTACTCACTACCCCTGAAGAATTAGAAAAGAACTAGACATAGAAAGGCCAACCTAGGCTGGGCGCAGTGGCTCATGCCTGTAATCCTAGCACTCTGGGAGGCTGAGGCAGGTGGATTGCTCGAGGTCAGGAGTTCGAAACCAGCCTGAGCAAGAGCGAGACCCCGTCTCTACTATAAATAGAAAGAAATTAATTGGCCAACTAATATATATAGAAAAAATTAGCCGGGCATGGTGGCGCATGCCTGTAGTTCCAGCTACTCGGGAGGCTGAGGCAGAAGGATTGCTTGAGCCCAGGAGTTTAAGGTTGCTGTGAGCTAGGCTGATGCCACGGCACTCACTCTAGCCTGGGCAACAAAACGAGACTCTGTCTCAAAAAATAAAAAGAAAAAAAGAAGAAGAAGAAAGGCCAACCTAGCTGGAGCCAACGATCTGTTCCCCTCGATGATGTTGACGACAGGATTTAAAGGGGTGGCCACGCATGCTCACTTCATATGCTGTTATTGTGTCATGTGTGGAAAGCCTTCTTGAGCCCACCGGGGAGCAGAGCAACAGGACAACCGAGGTGGTTTCCCCTGCCTGTGCCCTCAAGAGCAAGTGCTCCTTAGTGGAGAAAGCAGAAGTGTGCGCGTACGTGTGTGTATGCGCGTGAAGACTGGTCCCGAAGACTCGCGGTGTCTGCGGAGGGAACGGCAGGACCCAGCGTGGGGATTTAGCCACTGCAGGGCCTGTTGGAGGCAGGAGGCCCAGGGCCTGCCCCGTCAGCAGCCGGCCAGGGGACATGGGGCAGGACGCCTTGCCTCACTTGTCTCTGGGGCTCGGTTTCCTCACCTGTAAAACGTGGCAGTTAGGAGCAAGGAGTCCAAATGACAACAGGAACAAGGCCGGCGATAACACTGCCTCTCAGGAAGCTCTCGCTGCGCCGTAGGTGCTATGCTAAGTGCTTCACGGGCTTTATCTCATTTAATCCCCACAACAAACCTGGGAAGTCGGAGTCCTTGTCCTCATTTTACAGGTCAGGAAATGGGCTCAGAGCTGACTGTCTAGTGGAAGAGAACATCGGTGGCACAGCCGTAATCTGAATCTTATATTTTTTATTGTGGTAAAATATATACAACATAAAATTACCATTCTGACCATATTAAGTGTACAATTTGGTGACATTAAGTACATTTACTTTGTTTTTCAACCATTACCACCATCCATCTCCAGAACATTTTCTGTCATCCACACGGAGACTCCGTACCCAAGAAAAAAGAACTCCCCATGACCCCCTCACCCCCCTCGCCCCTGGTAACCACCATTCTGCTGTCCAGGACTGGGACTGTCACGATGATAACACAGGCACCGGGCGTGGATTGTCTGGGCTTCAGTCTTGCGCTACTCACAAAATTCTGTCCACTTTTTGTGCCTCCACTTTCTCGTGTGTAAATGGGGGCAGTAGTAGAATGCACCATGAGGAAGGAGGCTCATCTCAGAGCTGGTCTTTGAAGGAGACGCTGTGCAGGGGAGCTGAGACAGCGCTAGGACACAAGCGCATACAGCTCAAGCTCATTCATTCAGATCATACTGGTTTGGAGTCTGGCATGATTTGAGGCCAGGGAAACCAGGCTTCCTGTTCACTGTTAATGAGCATAAAGAAGATTAGGTGGAGAAGTGCAAGGAAGCTAAGGTAGGCCACAGTTATCAGAACATTGCACGGGAATGTTAATTCCCACCAGCAAATAAACTATTCTCAACTACTTTGAGCACATCTACGGTGTGGTAGTTGTCCTCTCTTCCTCAAAGCAGGCTCCCTGGGTGTAGTCTGTTAGCTTTGGTGGAAGAACTTTCTACATTGGAAGGTAGTTAGAGTGTTTTTCTTTAAGAATTATTCTGTAATTCAGACTTTTCACTTTACCTTGGTATTCACCAACCCTTGGGTGATCTGTGTACTCCTGGCACTGTGCCAGGTGCTACGGATATGGAATGAATGATCCAGGGAGGGTGCTCACAGGAGGGTGCAGGCTCGGGGAGATGGCGGCGGGGCTAACAGAGAGCTGAACAGAGAGGGTTTGCAGCATGGCGCTGCCTGGACCAAGGCTTCTCAGGAGGAAGTGTGGGTTGACTTTGGTATCGAAGGATGATGGGTTTCAGCTTGATTTGGGACCCATTCTTCAGCTCACAGCCCCCACCAGTCCTTCTCAGCCCACACGTCTGTCTAGCACCCTCTCTTACCCTGCCCTGCCCTTCATATGCTGCTCAGCTGTCAGATCAGAGCCTGGGGAGCAGCTCCTGCAGGTGGGCACCACCCTTGAGTGATATGGCTGGCCCCGAAGGCTCTGGGAAGCCGAGGAATTGCCTCTCCTTTGAATTCATGGGGCAGGATGCTAGGTCAGGACAGTAGAGTAGTAGTTTTCAAACCTGGCTACACCTTAGAATCACCTGGGAAGCTTATGAAGTAAAAACAAAACAAAACAAAGAACAACTCATCCCTGGGCCCCTCCCCAGACAAAAATCAGTGAAATCAGTGGGGTGGAGCAGGCATAGCTGTAGGGCTGGCTCACGCTCACTCTGCCCAAAGGGACGCTTATCCCCACTGTGCTTTGGGTGGCTTTGCCCTCACTGATGAGCATAACCAATTCATTACTTAAGCCAGCCAACCTTTGTTGAGCGTCTACTTCAGACCAGGCACAGACCCATAATTTGTAGGTCCAAAGATGGGTGACATACATCCTGCCCTCAAGGCCTTCCCAGCTGGGGTGAGAGCACTGTGGAAGGATGATGGTGCTCCGGTGTGGCCAACGCTCTCCTAGAGGAGGGACCACCATTTCGTGGGAGCACAGAGGGGGCTGTGGGGACTGGCGTGGATGGGGAATGTTTCCCAGAAGAGACAGCATCAAGAGGGGACCTTGAAAGAAAGTAGGACTTTTCCAGGCCAGGAGGAGAGAAGGGACTTCGGGGCAGAGTGGGGCTGGGAAGTGTGAAGATGGGCTGTGCATCTACAACTCTGTGTCGGGCATGGTGTTAGGAGCACTTTACCTGCAAGGTAAGAACTATTTTTATCGCCAATTTACAAATTAGGAACTGAGGCATAGGGAGGTTGAACAAAGTGACTAAGGTCACGAAATCAGTAAGTGGAGATTGCAAATAAATCACAGCTCAATCCAGAGCAAGAACTAGTTAAGGGGACCAAGGTGGGGGTGCGTGTGACAACAGTAATGAGCATGACATAATCTTATACTTGCAAGACTATTTTTATGGTGATGGTGATTTCTAAAGCACGTTTCCATTCTTTTGTGCCCACAAAATATTGGCTGGATTGACCTGCAGTGGAGCCAGATGGTATCGGAGGGGCAGCCAGAGGCTCTGGGCTGGTGGCAGGGACAGGTGGAACTTCTGCACGGGGCCACTGGCCTTGGCGCTCAGGCCGGGCCATGGAGCTTTCTGGCTCTCAGGAGGGATGTGTTTGCACAGTGATTGTCTGGAGTGCAAATGGCATCATTTGGTGACTTCATGGGGTCCTGTGGTCAAAGGTTGAGGAGTATCATTAATTTTGACCAACACAGACACTTATTTTGGTTCCAGCATTGGGTTCCCATCTATTATAATACCCCACTGTTGCATAAGGCTGTCTATGGCTGCGATCCTGTGTACATGCCTTTTGTAAAAATGACATTCTTGTGGAACAGCTAAGAGATTACTTTTGAAAAGCAAGAGCTCTGGGCTTCGAGGACCCAGTTTCCCTGCTAGGACAGTCAGTGTTCTGCTTCTGGAACAGTGAGGGTAGGAAGGTGTCATAGCACGCAGGGTCAAGCTGTGCCCAGAGCTCGGCAGGGCACCATTTATAATTCCTAAGACTGGTTTGGAGGGACAAGGACCACTTGGTATCATACCAGAGCTCAAGTGGAAAGCTCTAATCTCATGCGTTACACAAAACGTTAGGCTGACAAAAGTTACGGCTTGTTTAAAACACACATCTCTGGGAATCCTCTCTTGCAGAGCCAAATAAACTAATTTGAGGAACAGGCCCAGTCTATGTTAAACACAAAGAGGAAGCAAGAATTAATTAAAGAGGAGGGGCAGGATTTATCTCAGTGCCTGAAGCCTTGGAGCCTTGGTTTGACACATCTGCGACAGCACGTCTCAGAACACGCCCTCTCCACGCAGCTCAACGGGGAAATTAGATTAGCAGACATCATAGGAGGCATTAGGGGACGCCGGCTCTTACACAGGGCTGGTCTAATGGCACCTGCGTGAGAGCTAGAGAAAGGAGTCCCTTCTGGAAGGAAGCAGCCCCAAGGGTGCCTGGTGAGGCAGCAGCGGGAGGCTGATTTCTCTTGATTCCTTGCTCCCTGGCCAGGTGCCCTTGTGAAACCCGAACGTCTGTGTCTGGCGGCCCTGTCCACGGGGGTCCGGTGGTTGAGGTTGGGGCCTTTGACTTGGAGAGCCCTCTTCCGGGAGGGGTCACCTGGAGCTGACCTGGGAGCCAGCGAGGCCTGTGCTCGAATCCCGGCTCTGGCAGGTGCGGGCCTTCTTCCCTCACCTGTAACGTGGGCGTGGTCAGTAGCTACCTCACCAGGTTGCTGCGGGAATTGTGGGATAGCACAGGGAAAAGCCTCAGCATGGTGCCTGTCACTCAGGGAGTGCTTGGCAAAACATAGTGTTAGGAGACAGTTTCTGCCTTCACGGAGCTCACAGGCAAGCTGTTTTAAAATGTGGGTTTTCTTATTAGCCAGCTATGGTGAGGCCAGCGCATCAGGAGATGATGGCCATTGAAAAGGTAGTTTGCTACTCACAGTTTCCAAGAGGAGGGGGTGCACCATGCCACACAGGGCCACACCAGGAAGCACCGGTGTCCGTCAGGAGGCAGAAGGAGCTAGAGGGAGGGCAAGAGCCTTCACTGGCGTTTCCATGGGAAGGAGCAGGCCAGGCAGGGTGGGCAGGCTTAGGATTGGCGAGTGTGAATTATTCCAGTGGGCTGGGAGGCAGGGGCTGTCCGGAGCTGTCCCGTCCCGGCCCTGGGGTGATTATGGCAGAGGAATATTGGCCTGGAGTGTAGGAGCCCTATGAGAGCCCAATAAAGGAGGTTCTTGGAGGATGTGGGCTTTGGGTTGGTTGATTTGGTGTGAAAGGTTCACTTGCGGGGGAGTCGTTTGCTGTCTCTAGGAATTAACTAGAAAGGGGTAGTCTCTCCCCAGTCAGCAAGGCCCCAGATGCCAGAGCATTAAGAATACAGAAAATAAAAAATGTAGTTACCACAGGAGCAAAGAAGGCAGAGAGGTAGACAGGTAATCCCTGAGCGTGGGGGGGAGGGAGGGGTCCGCTCCAGTGACGGACACAGAGGAAGTGACGGACACAGAGGAACAAGGAAGTGGGGAAGGCTCACGAGAGAGGCTGCGACCCGAACCTGGGCTTGAAGGATGACTCAGGAAGTGCTTTCCCGGCAGAGGAGCCACAGGTATGAAGCCCAGAGATGCCAGCAGATCTGTCCTGGTGGACGGCAGTTGTGCACTACTGGAGTGTGGGGACAGGGGAGGTGGGGTGCGGTGCAGGGGGCGAGTCTATGAAGGTCAGTTGGGCTCTATTCATGCAAGGCCTGGGGTGCTCTGACAAGGAGTCTGGAGTTGGTCCTGCAGGAAAGTGTGTGTGTGAGTGCGTGTGTGTGAGTGTGTGTGATTGTGCATGTGTTGCAGTGAAATACCCTGAGCAGGTAAGTGTCCTGGCCCAAGTTCTGCTTTTAGCAGGTTCATTTGGTGGTGGGTGTGGGTCTACAGCCAGGGGCCGCAACCTGGGTGGTGTATTTAACTTGCTTTTTGAGCCTGAGGAGCTCTGTAGAAATATTGATGCCCGAGCCCCTCCCCAGACCAGTTACATAATAATATCTAGAGGTAGGGCTTGGCTATTGATATGGTTTTAAAAGTTCCCTAGATGCAATGGTTTAAAAGAGTGGTTTTAACAATGAGACATCTGCACTCAAATGTTTATAGCAGCACAATCAATTCGCAATTGCAAAGATGTGGAAACAACCCAAGTGCCCATCAATACATGAATGGATTAATAAAATGTGGTATATGTACACCATGGAGTTCTACTCAGCCATAAAAAAGATGAACTACCTATTGTATTATCCTGGATGGAGGTGGAGCTCATTCTTCTAACTGAAGTATCATAAGAATGGAAAAGCAAACACCACATGTACTCATCATTAAATTGGTACTAATTGATCAACATTTATGTGCACATATGGGAAGTAACATTCACAGGGCAGTTGGTGGGGAGGAGGGGATGGGTAAATCCACACCTAAAGGATGCAGTGTGCTCTCTCTGGGGGATGGGCACACTAGTTGGGTGGTGCAAAGTCAATTTGTGTAACCAAAGCATTTGTACCTCCATAATACTCTGAAAAAAAGAATAAATTTCGATGTAAAAAAAAAAAAAAGAGTGGTTTTAAACTGCCTATTGCAGCCCATCAATAGGTTGTGAAATCACTTCAATAAGTTGTGACCAGCATTTTACAACAAATAAAGCGTACTACAATAATTAGAATGCACTGCATGTATTAAGTTCTGTTAGGTAAAACTTTTGTTTATTTTTACATATACACACAAATGTGTGCCCTGGGTGGCAGTATGAGATTTATTTCATCATTATGAAAAGTGGGTCTTGGTCAAATGTTTGAAAGCCACTAGCCTGGAAGGGAGAAGGTGGAGTCATTCCTACCCAGTGGCCGAGGCATGGGCTTTGCTCAGCAGTCTGTGCTCTTATATACCTTCCCTTCTTACAGGGCAGGGGCCATGCCTCGGTCCTCTCCAGGCCCCTCTACCTCAGCCTGGGATACCACTGGCTGAATAAGAGCAGCAGAAGACAGGAGGTGGTGGGAATTGGTGGCCAACCAGAGACATCCCATCATATCCTTCCTCTAGGTCTGTCTGTAAGGAACCATGGACTCTAAGACTGAGTATCTCAAGAGACCTTCTTGAGAAGCAAACTAGGGCCTGAGACTGGCAACATCACCAGGGAATCACCTGGAGTCACCTCTTAGGTGCCAAGGGACATCTTAAGTGCCAGGTACTGAGCCAGGCACAATGTATCAGTTTCCTATGGATGCTGAACAAATCATCACACATTTCATGGCTTAAAACAACCCAAATTTATTCTCTTTCTGTTCTAGAGGTCAAGGTGCTGGGAGAGCTGCATTTCCTCTTGAGGCTCTTCAGAATGCATTTCTTCCCCTTTTCCAGTTTCTAGAGGTTTCCTGCCTTCCTTGGCTTGTGGCCCCTTTCTTCATCTTCAAAGCCAACAGTGTAGCCTCTTCAGATCTTCCTTTTGACTGTCACCCTCCTGCCGCCCTCTTCTAAGAATCCTTGTCACTACCTTGTGATTACGGTACCTCACATAATCCAGGATTATATCTACATCTCAAGATCCTTAAATAATCACATCTGTAAAGTGCTTTTGGCCATGTAAGGTAACATATTCCCAAATTTCTGGACATAGGATTAAGATGTGGACATCTTTGGGGAAAACCATTATTCTGCCTACCACAGTACCCATATGTCACCATTTTTGTTTTTTGCAATGTCTATGTCTCCATTAGACTATGAGCTTCTTGAGGATGAGAACCAGGAGCCCCAATGTCTGAGGGCAGGAGAAGATGGGTGTCCCCCAGCTCAAGAAAGAGAGCGAGTTTGTCCTTCCTTGCCTTTTAGTTCTATTCAGGCCATCAACAGATTGGATGATGTCCATCTGCATTGTTGAGGGTGATCTTCTGAACTGAGTCTACTGATTCAAATACTAATTCCTTCTGGAAGCATCCTCACAGACACACCCCAAAATAATGTTTAATAATGAGGGAGGGGGAACCCAGTGAGGCCTGTCTGTTCAGATTCTTCTTGTCTCTTTCTGTGGCATTCCTTCCTCCCAGGTGTAGGGCAGGATCCGTCTGGAATGCGGATCTTATGACCTCCTATTGGACAGGTCAGAGAATTTCTTCATGGCCAGCTCCTACACAGAAGTGCAAGGGAAGGCTAGAGTAATATTTCTAGGTTTTTCCCTGCTCTGGGGCAGTGGGGTTCCAGTCTCTATGACCTGCCTTGGGGAAGAGGAATTCTGGTTTCTGTGACTTACTTTAGAGGAAGAAGAGGGTGAGAAACAGGAGGGCAGGAGCAGGTCAGAGAGAACCTGCTTCTGAGCCTGCTACTGAGGCCTTCTAGTATCTTTTAGGTCAAAGGAGCCAGCATGCCAAAGAGTCATACTTTGGGGTGTTGTTTCCTGAGCCCCAACATTGGGAAAGGGAAGAGACCAAAGCATGGCAGTTTTTCAGGTCATTGAGCACCCATTACCCTTTTCTTCTATATCATAAACAGATAATTATTGCTCAAGACAAATACGAAAACAGCATTCAGGGCCAGCATGGCACTTGAACTCAGAGGACCTGGATCCAAGTGCTAGTTCTTAATCCTATTAGTCGTGAGAATTTGGACAAATTCCTTTACTTCTCTGAGTCTCGATTATCTGTAAAATAGAGATAACAGCACATATTTCACAAGATGTTTATGTGAGTTGAATCAGTTGGTATAGGTTAAAAGAACTTTGTAAGCAGTAAAGCACTGGGCAAATATTAGTTATTGTAATCAGTCCTTTCCTTTTTGTCATTTGCATCTGTGACCTCAAGAGCACATCTCAGGATGATGGAGTTTTAAGAAGATGACGAAGTTTCTTGGCTCCCTAGTTATCTGCGAGCAGGAAACTTGTTTCAACTTGTGTGATTTTCCAGCAGTTATCCAAGCTTAAAAGTTTCATAAAAAGGGACAAATTCCAAATGTTCAACCTTCTAAAATCAAAAGGAATGACTCACAGGTCATTAGCATCCCTGGAACATAGTGGCTTCTGTTTTATTGCTATTAAGTAGGATTTAGCTCTATTTTATTAAGGCAATTTTTATAATCATGTGAGAGGTTAATGCATTTTGCACATAATCCATGCCTAGCTCACTAAATGCTGAACCCATTAAAGCCAAGCCATGCAGGGGAAGATTTCAAGACGGAGTGACATATTACGGCTGGTACGGAATGAGTGACTGAACATATTTGAGGGTTTTTTTTTTCCTCTTCAAAATTTAAAATTTGTTCTCAAGCAGGAAAATAGTTGGGATGTCCCAGCAAAAATACTTATTCAGGAGCATGTCACTGCAGCTGGGAATCGATGGGCTGATGCTGAGGCTGTTAAACCTGGGGCCACTTGGAGACCCTTTTCCACAATTCCCAACCCCCTTACCGGTAAGGTCCACTTTTATTATTTCTCTACCTGAAAGATGGTATCTGCCAAGAATACTGCATATATTAAGCAATAATGGATTTCTTCCCCACAGTGCTGTCCTCATCAATAGACATAGGTGGTTAGAGCCTGGATCAGACAGGTCACCATGACCACATGGATGTAAAGGCTGGGGAAGGAGGGAGAGGGCAGATCATGAAAACCTTGGCGAGTTTTTTTTAAAAGAAAGTTTGAGCTTTATCCTTTAGGGCATAAAAAGCAGGGTAGGAGTTTTGTTTTTGTTTTTAAAGCCAGCTTACTGATGTATATTACACACAGCAAAATGCACTCAATTCAAATGTACAGTCTGGTGAATTTTAACAGCTGTATATTCACTTGCACAAATGCTGCCACAATCAAGATAAATAATGTTCTCATCACTTCCCCCCAAAGTTCCCTCATGTCCCTATCCTGGCTGTTCCTGGCCCAGGCAACCACTGATCTGATTTGTCACTATGTAGATTAGTTTAGCTTGTTTTAGAATTTAGCATAATATTTTTGATCCATGTTATTGCGCGTATCAGTACTTTATTCCTTTTATGCTGAGTAGCAGTCCATCATATGGATTTCCATAATTCGCCTATCTGTTTGCCTGTTGATGCACATTTGGGTTGCTTTCTAGTTTCTGGTTGTACCAATTCAGCTGTTGTGAACATTCATGTACAAATCTTTGTGTGGACACAGTGTTCATTTCTCTTGGGTAAATACCTGGCAGTGGAATTGCTGGGCCATAGGATAAGTGTATGTCTAAGTTCTACCAATCTCTTGTAGTAATGTTTTGTGCTCTTATCAGCAATGTGTGAGCATTTCAGGATCTCCACATCCTTTTAATTTTAGCCATTCTGATGGGTTTGTAGTATTATCTCATCGTTTTTTAATTTGTGTCTCAGTAATGACTGATGATATTGGTGTCTTTTTATGTGCTATTGAAGGCAGGATTTTAAGCGGTGGAATCGTAGAATAGAATTTGTATGTTAGTCTCTTGAACCAAGATACCAAATTTGTCCAGTTTGATTTCTTCTTATCATTCCTGTGAAGTGATGACACCAAAGTACCAGGGAAATTCTATGTAATTGCTAAAAACCACTAAGAGGTCCTACCCACTTGTCTGAAATCTCTGGGAGTTTAAACAAGCAAACAAACAAAAAACCCAAAACAAGACAACACAAAAGGAAGAGGAGAGGACAAGTGAGATAGAGGCAAGCGCTGCCTTCTTGCTCTGCTCTTCACTAGTTCAGGGAGTGAGTAAAGCAATCCCCACTCTGCCCCCAGGCTCCTCATTCTTCTTGGATCAGAGTGGTACAGATGGAAAAAGATAAAGGAAAAGTTCTCTGTCAGACACTTTGAGTTGTCCACGAATAGTCATTCTCTCCTTCTTTCATAGCACTAGAACTTTCAGCTGATCAAGTGGCCACTGGAATGAAGGTTACATTTGCTAGCCTCCCCAGTAGCTAGGTATGGTCACTTGATTGAGTTCTAGTAACTGGAATGTAAGTTGAAATGGTGAGGGACATTTCTAGGAAGTGGCTCTTAAAGGGAGAGTGTGTGATCTTTCTCCACCTTTTTATTGCTGACTGGAATATGGACTTGATGGCTGGAGCTGGAGCATCCATTTTGGACTATGAAGTACAGACCATAGGTTGAGGAAGATGGGGCAACAAGATTGAATGAGCCAGAGCCCCTGACACCACAGAACTCCCTACCAACACTAGGCTGACAATCTCTGGATTTCTTTTGCCTGAAAGAGAAATAAAGTCATATGTTATTTAAAGCACTATTATTTTAGATTTGCTGTCATTTGTATCTGAAGCTAATTCTAATTTATAAGCCCTAACTGCTGACTGCCCACAGTCATTATGTGAGGAAGGTACAGTAACTTACTCATCACCAGTAGATTATCCAAAGCAAACCAACTGCAAACATTAAGCATGAACAAATGGTGAAAAGCTGCTGGTATTGTGAAAAGACTTAGTAATTTAAAGAGAGAGTCTGGGGAACCAATCTAAACACTTAGCACAAATTGTATGCAGCAAAAGAAATATTTTCAGGAAATAAGGAAGAATTTTTAAAAGCCCTCTTAATTGTATTTTTGGTGAGATTTGAAATGTTGTTATGTTGATTTTAAAAGACCAATCTGAAAACAATAAAGTGTTCTTAGAAAAGAAAGGCGTGATTTCCAAATTAAAGTACCCCATAGAGGCCATGCATAGTAGAATGGGTGCTTCAGAAACAAGCCTGAATAATTAGAAATCTAGCTTGAAAAACTCTCTAAAAACTCAGAAAAAAATTATGAGAGGCAACAGAAATGCTATAAAGACATTTAAATAGAATGGCGGAAATATAAGCAACATGAGCACAAATAGCCAGATCCAGAGAATTCACCTCCGTTTAATGGAAGCCCCACTGAATGGAGGCCTATCTCTCCCCCAGAAGGGGAGGACTTCACAGAGATGAAATTATAATAAAAGACATACTAGAAGAAAATGTCCTTGAGTTGAAAAAATAAATACATCTTCAAATAAAAATATCCACCAAGGGTTGGAAAGAAACACTGAAGGAAGTTTAAAACTTAAGAGATAATCCTACAAGGATGAGAAGAAAGTTCAAAACTGAAGAGATTATTTTACAAGTATGAGACAGAAAAAACAATAAGAAAAGAGGACCACACTGTTATTGTCTGATTTATTTTCAAATTGTAGAAGAGTGGAAAATATTTACAAAATTCTGAGCAAAAATAATGACTCCATAGTTTTTTCCATAAAATAAACTATTAAAATAATAATAGCAGCAATAACAGCTTTCATTACCTTCTATGTGCCAGGCACTGTTCAAAGTGCACTGTTCAAAGCTGAATTATTTCATTTAACTTTCACAACAACCCTAGATAAGGTAGGTACTATTGTCCTTTTGATGAATGAGGAAATTGAGGCACAAAGAGATTAAGTAACTTGCCCAAGGTCACACAGTGTAGAAGTAGACAGTATAGAAGACACAGAATACGAACTGAGCTCATGCCCTTAACCACCATATTACACTGCTTCCTAAAATTAGATGACAAACATTAATCAATCTCCTTGTAGTGGAACCAGACTTAAATCAAACACCCACATGTAAATATAAAACTGCTACTATGATAAGTGCCATGAGGGGGTGCTGTGGAATTTATGTGTGTGGGGACCCAGCCTGTTATTTCACAAATGAGTGGCGCATAGCTACCGGTTATTGAATGCATTCTTTTTTACCAGGTACTGAGTGTCCCCCAAAGGGAAAAACTCCAGGGAAGGACCTGAGTGATGATTTTCCATTTACTGGAGCACTTAGAAACTCAGACTGGGAAGGGACCATGCCTATCAGAAGAGAGGGTCGTCTTTAACATACCTGGTGTCTGCTTATAGATCCTGTCAACGGGGAGCTCTCTACCTCCTGAGGACCCCAGGTCTTCACTGGACACCTTGGCCCCAATAGTCCCAAACTTCAAAGTTGAGGTGATTCTTGAAATTTTGAGATAGAAAATGAACATGAAGTCTTAGTGGGTTCATATTAAAGTGAAAAGGACAATGTGCCTTATTCTAAGCTTTAAATGTCTTTCTAAAGGGGTAGACCCCGCTTGTAATGGACAAAGGAAGAGCTTACAAAGGTTGTGAGTGCAGCTTTCCAGAGGCCAGTCTTGCAATCATGCCCCCTGACAACTGTAGCATCCTCTAGTGCTCATTGGGTCTTCCTTAGTCCTTGATTCACTTATTTACTCATTCACTCATTCATTCACTGATTTGTTCACATATTCATTCATTCATTCTTTTTTTAAATTTTTTTTTGTTTCAGCATATTATAGGGGTACAAATGTTAAGGTTATGTATATTGCCCATGCCCCTCCTCCCCCCTCCCACCTGCCCGACACTCGATAAATGTTACTCCTATATGTCCACTTAAGTGTTGATCTGTTAATACCAATTTGCTGGTGGGTACATGTGGTGCTTGTTTTTCCATTCTTGAGATACATCACTTAGTAGAATGGGTTCCAGCTCTATCCAGGAAAACACAAGAGGTGCTATGTCACCATTGTTTCTTAAAGCTGAATAGTACTCCATGGTATACATATACTATGTTTTATTAATCCACTCATGTATTGATGGGCACCTGGGTTGTTTCCACACTTTTGTGATTGTGAACTGTGCTGCTATAAACATTCGAGTGCAGGTGTCCCATTTGTGGAGTGTCATTTGATCTTGTGGGTAGATGCCCAGTAGAGGAATTGCTGGATCAAATGGTAGATCTACTTGTATTGCTTTAAGGTATCTTCATATTGCTTTCCACAGAGGCTGAACCAGTTTGCAGTCCCACCAGCAGTGTAGGAGTGTTCCTCTCTCTCCACATCCATGCCAATATTTATTGTTGGGGGACTTTTTGATAACAGCCATTCTTACTGGAGATAAGTGGTATCTCATTGCAGTTTTGATTTGCATTTCCCTGATGATTAGAGATGTTGAGCATTTTTTCATATGTTTGTTCATATGACTTTATTCTGTCTTCTTTTGAAAATTTTCTGTTCATATCTTTTGCCCACTTTTTGATAGGGTTGTTTAATTTTTTGCTGATTTTCCTGAGTTCTAAATAAATTCTAGTTATCAGCCCTTTATCGGATGTGTAGCTTGCGAAAATTTTCTTCCATTCTGTGGGTTGTCTGTTTGCTCTCTTGGCAGTTTCTTTGGCTGTGCAGAAGCTTTTTAATTTGATCAGGTCCCATTTGTTTATTTTTGTTGCTGCTGTGATTACCTTTGGGGTCTTCTTCATAAATTCTTTGCCTAGGCCAATGTCTAGAAGAGTATTTCCAACATTTTCCTCTAGGATTCTAATAGTTTCACACCTAAGGTTCAAGTCTGTTACCTGGCGTGAGTTTATTTTTGTGAGAGGTAAAAGGTATGGGTCCTGTTTCAGTCTTCTACATGTGGCTATCCAGTTTTCCCAGCACCATTTATTGAATAAGGATTCTTTTCCCCGGTGTATGTTTTTGTCTGCTTTGTCGAAGATTAGTTGGCTATATGAGGATGGTTTTATATCTGGGTTCTCTGTTCTGTTGCACTGGTCAATGTCCCTGTTCTTGTGTTGTCACAAGCTGTTTTAATGACTATAGCTTTGTAGTATAGTTTGAAGTCTGATAAATTGATACTTCCTATTTTGTTTTTATTGCCTAGGATTGATTTTGCTATACAGGGTCTTCTCTGGTTCCATACGAAACGTAAAATTATATTTTCTATATCTGTGAAAAATGATGATGGTATTTTAATAAGGATTGCATTTACTCTGTAGGTCACTTTGGGTAGTATAGACATTTTAACAATATTCATTCTGCCGACCCATGAGCATGGTATATTCTTCCACCTGTTTACATCCTCTGCTATTTCTTTCTTCAGTGTTTCATAGTTCTCTCTGTAGAGGTCTTTTACCTCCTTAGTTAAATATATTCCAAGGTACTTTATTTTCTTTGTTGCTATTTTGAAGGGAATTGAGTCTTTGATTTGGTTCTCACTTGTACTGTTAATAGTTGGCGTATATGAATGCCTCTGATTTCTGTGTATTGATTTTGTATCCTGAGACTTTACCAAATTCATTTATCAGATCAAGGAGTCTCATGGCTGAATCCTTGGGGTTTTCTAGGTATAATATCATGTCATCAGCAAAAAGTGAGAGTTTGATCTCTTCTGCTCCCATTTAGACGCCCTTAATTCTGCTGTCTTGTCTGATTGCTGTAGCAAGGACTTCCAGCACTGTGTTGAATAGAAGTGGAGATAGTGGGCAACTTTGTCTAGTTCCAGTTCGAAGTGGGAATGTTTTCAATTTTTCCCTATTCAGTATGATATTGGCTGTGGGTTTGTCATATATGGCTTGTATCATTTTTAGGTAAGCCCCATCTATGCCTATTTTGTTGAGCATTCTTATCATAAAAGGGTGTTGAATTTTGTCAAATGCTTTTTCTGCATCTATTGAGAGGATCATATGGTTTTTATTTTTGCTTCTGTTTATATGGTGAATTACATTTATAGATTTGCATATGTTGAACCATCCCTGCATCCCTTGGATGAAACCCACTTGGTTGTGATGGATTATTTTCTTGACGACCACCTGGATTTGATTGGCTAGGATTTTTTTTTTTATTTCGGCATATTATGGGGGTACAGATTTTAAGTTTTCAATAAATGCCCTTTCCCTCCTCCCCCTACAAGTCTGAGTTTCCAGCATGACCATCCCCCAGATGGTGCACAGCTCACTCATTATGTATGTATATACCCACCTCCCTCCCCCCTGCCCAATACCCTATTAATGTAGTACCTATGTGTCCACTTAGGTGATTGGCTAAGATTTTGTTGAGTATTTTTGCATCTATATTCATAAAGGATATTGGTCTGTAGTTTTCTTTTTTTGTTGCATCCTTTCCTGGTTTTGGTATCAGGGTTATGTTTGCTTCATAAAATGTGTTGGGGAGGATTCCATCCTTCTTGATGTTGTGGAATAATTTCTGCAGGATAGGCACCAGTTCTTCCTTGTAGGTGTGGTAAAATTTGGATGTGAAACCATCTGGTCCAGGACTTTTCTTTTTAGGAAGGTTTTTTATTGCTGTTTCAATTTCAGTACTTGATATTGGTCTGTTCAGGAATTCTATTTCTTCCTGGTTGAGCCTAGGGAGGCTGTGTGTTTCTAAGAAATTGTCCATTTCCTGTACATTTTCCAGTTTGTGTGCATAGAGGTTTTTGTAGTATTCATAAATTATATTTTGTATCTCCATGGCATCAGTTGTAATTTCTCCTTTATTGTTCCTGATGGAGCTTATTAGAGTTTTTCTTTTCTGCTTTTTGTTAGTTTAGCCAATGGTGTGTCAATTTTGTTTATTTTTCAAAGAACCAATTTTTTGTTTTATTAATCTTCCATATAGTTTCCCTGTTGTCAATTTCATTTAGTTCTGATTTGATCTTAATGATGTCAGTTCTTCTGCTGGGTTTGGGGTTGGTCTGTTCTTCTTATTCCAGCTCTTTGAGATGATTCATTAAGTTGTCTATTTGTGATCTCTTCGACTTTTGGATATAGGCATTTATGGAAATAAACTTTCCTCTCAAGACTGCTTTAGCTGTGTCCCACAGGTTTTGGTAACTTGTGTCACCTTTGTCGTTTAGTTCAAGGAATCTTTTGATTTCCATCTTGATTTCCTTGTTTATGAAGTGATCATTGAGCAGAAGGTTGTTTAGTTTCCATGACTTTGTGTAGAAATGAGAACTCCTGTTAGGATTGATTTCTACATTTATTCCATTGTGGTCTAAAAAGATACATGATATAATTACTATTTTTTTAAATTGCTTGAGACATGCTTTGTGTCCTAGGATATGGTCAATCTTAGAGAATGACCTATGAGCTGATGAGAAGAATGTATATTCAGTGGTTTTGGGGTAGAATGTCCTGTAAATGTCAGTCAGGCCCATTTGTTCTAGGGTTCTCTTTAAGTCCATTATTTCTTTGTTGATTTTCTGTTTGGAGGATCTGTCCTGTGCTGTCAGTGGGGTGTTTAAGTCCCCGACTATTATGGTGTTGCTGTTTATCCATTTGTTTAAATCAAGTAGAATTTGCTTTATGCATCTGGGTGCACCAAAGTTGGGTGCATATATATTTAGAATTGTTATGTCTTCTTGTTGAACTGTATCCTTCACCATTATATAGCAACCTTCTTTGTCTTCTATTACTTTTGTAGATTTAAAAACTAAGTTATCTATAATCAGCACCACCACACCAGCTTTCTTTTGGCTTCCATTTGCTTGAAATATTGTTCTCCACCCCTTTACCTTTAGTTTAACTTCCTCATTGCAGGTTAAGATGTGTTTGCTGAAGGCAGCAGATACTTGGCTTGTGTTTTTTTATCCATTCCGCCAGCCTATGTCTCTTGAATGAGAAGTTCAAGCCATTCACATTTATCGAGATAACTGATAGGTGGGGCAGATTTCTTTTCATTATGTTGGGTTGAACTTTGTTGCTTTGTTTTCTCTTTGAGCCATTGTGGTATCTGGTCTTTGATCTTTAGCTTTGAGTAGATTTACATTTGTAAGTGTTTATTGTGCTGATCCATGGGTAACACTGTTTTGAGTACTTCTTGAAGGGCTGGTCTTGTCTTGGTGAATTCCCTCAGTCTTTGCTTATCTGAGAATGTCTTGATTTCTCCTTCATATACAAAACTTAGTTTTGCAGGGAATAAGAGTCTAGGCTGGGCATTGTTCTGTTTCAGAAGAGTGAGAATGGGGCCCCAGTCTCTCCTTGCTTGTAAAGTTTCAGTAGAGAAGTCTGGAATTATTTGGATTGGCTTTCCTTTGTATGTTACTTGCTTCTTTCATCTTGCAGCTCTTAGAAGGGCCTTTTTAGTTGACATTTTGGTCAATCTGATGACTGCATGTCATGAAGTCTTCCTGTTTGCATTGAATCTCCCAGGGGTCCTTTGAGCTTCTTGAACTTGTATCTGCAGATTTTTAGCAAGGCCTGGGAAATTTTCCTCTATTATATCTTCAAATAGCTTGTCCAACCATTGAGTGTTTTCTTCTTCCCTTTCTGGTAACTCTATGACCCTCACATTAGGTTTCTTCACCTAATCCCATATCTCTTGTAGGCTTTGCTCTTTTCTCTTGTTTCTCTGCCTATCTCTGTGACTGATTTATTTAATTGGAAGGTGTTATCTTCAATCTCTGAGATTCTTTGTTCAGTTTGATCTACCGTCTTCTTGAGGCTTTCCACTGTGCTTTGTAGTTCCCTGAGTTGATTCTTCATTTCCAGGAGTTCAGTTAAACTTTTCTTCATTGTTTCAATTTCTTTAGTGAATTTTTGTTCCAGGTCCTGACGTCTTTTTGTGTTTTCTTTGTGTTGGTTATCCAGATGTTCTTGCAGGTCATTAAATTTTCTTATGATCCACATTTGAAATTCCTCTTCTGTCATTTCGGGTGCCTGATTTTGGTTGGTGCCCATTTCTAAGGGGCTATTGCACCTCTTTGCGGGAGTGGTTTCAGTTTGGTTCTTCATATTTCTGGAGTTCATTCACTGATTTCTTCCTATCAGGATCAGTTATTGCTTCTTGCCTTTAGGTTTTTGTTTGGGTATTGACATGCCCTGTTTAGTCTCTGAGCTGGTAGGTGGTGTTTGTGGGTGAGATTCAACCACACCTTGTATGATGAGTCAGTAGGTGCTGTGAAAAGGGTGTGCAGAATGTCCTCCCTGTCAGTAGGTGGCACTTGCTCAGAGGAACAGGCTACACTGTTGCTGTGGGGTCTTGTATCCAGTTCTTGTTCCTCTGGAGAGGCACTCTAGTGCCTCAGGTGGTCGGTGGGGCCCTGGGACTTCCAGATGTGTCCTTATTCTCCACCTCAGTGAGGTCTGGTCTGGGAGTGAGTCTGGGTGGAGCTGGGTTGGGTAAGCCTGCCCTCAGGCACCACCAATACCGTTAGCAGGGGTCAAAGTTCTGTTCTCTGCTTCCAGGAAAAGCTGTCAGAGAGGGGCTGGAATGGCCCTGCTCAGTCAGAAAGTCTGCGTGTGGGGGTGGGACTGTCTGAGGCCTGCAGTGTGGAGCAGGCCCTGCTCCTTTCCACCCTCCCCAACTATGCAGCTTCTCCTGGGCCTCTGCCAGCCGTGGATAGGGACAGGGGAGGGGAGAATGAGGCAATATGGCGCCTGCCGCGTGGCTCGGGTCTGTGCACATGGAGGTGCCCCGAGGGAGTTGGGAGCCTGGTGCTGCATCCCCTACAGGCTTACTGCTCACTGGCAGTGCCTGTCTCTGGACTCAGGTCTCTCCAACCACTCGGGAGCCCACCAGCATTCCGAGATGCAAGGGAAGGGGAGAGTTAACTGCGTCACTTACCCTTGCCGCTGGTCTCCAGGCTGCTCAGGACGTCTCTGCTTCCAGTTCTCCTCCACAACCTCCTCCCGTGGAGTCTCCCATGGTCTCAAGTACCTCTCCTTCTGGCCCTCCTCTGATGTATGCTCTTCTGCTTGCTTCCTTCTTTTAATTTCTCCTAGAATCTGTCTTTTCTGCAGAGACACTCTGTCTGGTGGTGTTTCTCATCCCTCATTCATTCATTCATTCACTCCTCCATTTGTTTCTTCATTCATTCATTGATTCAGTAGGCATTTGTTAGGCCCCTGCTGGCCTATGTGTGGGTCAGGGGAACAAGATCCAGCTCTGGGAGATTCCACTGGGGATATACTCAGATGCAAGTTGTCAACTGTGAGAAGGTGCAGATTTTCAAAGCATGTGGGTCTGTGATTGTGGGGCCTCTCCCAGCATCCAGCTAAAGGACCAGAACTGTGAACCAAGGGGCAAGGTCTACGCACATGTCATAACTCCTTTAGCCCCACTGACCTGGCACAGATAGGTAACTCATTGGAGAAATGTGGCTCTAAAAACTTACGAGTAAATAAAAAAGCACTTGATTTTTCCATCTAGCTCATATTTTATAATGAAGGTCCTGGCTCAGGTCACACTTTCCTATGCCACTGTCTGAAAATAAGGTATGAGTCTCACTTAAGTGCATGGAGACAGTATAGGGAACAATGACTTAGGAATCAGTTTGAGATCATTTACATTATAGCCACATTTACAATTTTTATATCCTAAGATTGGCAATGACTGGGGAATAAGGGAGGGAGGCAGAACTGAGAGAATGTTCCATGGGATTTTAATGCAGGCTAGAGAATAAAAGAAAGGCAGGATGCTTTTGAAGGCCAGAAGAGTGCTTGTTCGAGAGTCAGGGCCAGGGCCAAGAGAGGGCAGACTGGAAAACGCAAAGCAGGGCTCGAGGGATGAGTGGAGCTCTTACCTGGGGATTTTGCTGGAACCTGGCATGTGAGTTACCCCAGGCTTGGCTTAGGGGCCCCTTGACACCAACAGCTCCTTCTCCAGGTACATCTTTATGGAGCTCCTGCCTGTGGTCCTTATTGCCACCTGTCTTCCAAGGCAGGGGTTCTGAGGTCTTCAGGAGCAGCACCACACAAAGAGCTTCCTGTGGAAGGTACGAGAGGGCCGGGTCCATGAGCATCCCCTCCCCTCCCCTCTTCCCTGTCTCTCCTGCTCTTTCCCTCACTTCTTCTCTCTTTTTTCTTCTCCCCTCTTTTTTTTCTCTCTGCCTTTTTTTCCAGTTTCTTCTGAGTTCTTCCCCCACCTCCCATCTGTCCTTCCCTCCCCACTGAATTTATTTTACATCATTGCAGTGTACACTGAGCAATGCCTTCCAATTGCCAGAAGTGAGGGTACAGAGAGGGAATGGTCACAGTCCCCACCGTGGAGCAGCTGGGAGGGGAGATGGATGTGTTAGGACGATGCTCCAGGACAGAATCACCAGTGGTGGTGGGGGTGGGGATGATTAAGTCAGCAGGCATTGGTGGGGGTAGTGGGTAGAGTGGGGTGAGCGAGCAAGGCCAGGAAGAGTTACAAAGAGGAGTCAACTCTTCAGATGGGCTTTGACCAATGCCTGGGAGTTCCCAGGTGGGCAGGGGAGAAGGGCCTTCCAGGGAGAAGGAGTAGCAGGTGCTCAAATCTTGCAGGCAGGAAAAGCAAGGGGGTTCAGTGCACCTGAATCTCAAGGGCATGGATTTGCTGGGGAGAAACTGAACATGGAAGCTGGCACAAAAGGCCCCATTGCTCCATCATGGGGCGGTGGAAGCTCACACCACACTCTGAGGAAGGCATTCTGCAGGGTTCAGGCCCCCTGGACAGGAGGAATCCCAGGTAGGAGCCCAGCTGGAGGGAGCTGATGATCAATGAACAGGCGGGAAACAGAGGCCGGGTGCTGGGTGTCCTGAAGCTCACCACTGGGCCCCTGCCCTGCCTAGTCCTGTCCTGTTGCACCTGGGACTGTCACCTGAGTGTAGGAAGGGAGGCATAGGGAACTGCAGGAAAGACAAAAGCCGTGGCTAGACACCATTTTAGCTACCCTTTCAGTAGCTGAGACTTTGCTGCCTGCTTGTCCACTGGCTGTTAAGAATAAGGCAAAGTTTAGGGGCCTGGGGGGAAATCAATTTTTCTAAAGAGAAAGGCTCCAACTCCTTAGGCCCCAAGCTGCATGTGTAGCTGAACTTCCTGTAACCCTGCCAGACAGCCCTGAGCGACTCCTGAGCGGCCTTGCCGGGCAGTGGTGCTTCCCTGGCAGTGTAATTGGAAGCACAATGCAGCCCCGGGCCAGGGCCTGACCGGGCTGCACAGACATCTGCTGCTCTCTGCGGAGCAAGGCCCACACAGAGGCCTTTAATGAGCCACAGAAGGGCTTCCTCAGGGCCCAGGTGGCCGGGTCGGGTCACCATGCCAGGTGTGGAACCCTGTGGTCCTTTTGCATGTTGGTGCTGGACCCCTCCCCATTGTGTGTACACAAGGGGCTCTCCTGTCCTGGGTGCCAGGAGGGACAATCTCCCTGTGAGGTCCCCATACTGCTCTCACCTTGCCACACGGCCAACTGTGCAAATCCCTGCTCAGCCTTGAAGCCCGGAGCCGAGCCAGAGGCCTCTCGACTCATGGCTGTGGCCTTTCTGGAACTTGGCACTGTTCAGTATTCCTCAAAGTCGTAATTACCACCACTTAGCCTGGGTTAGTGATCTGGAGCAGAGAGCAGCCCAGCCCGCACTGCCTCCCGCTGCCAGCAGACCAACTACTGGTGATAGCTTCATGGTTCATAATAGCAATAATGATGATAATAGCTATCATTTATTGGACACTTGCTGCGGACCAGGCACAGGGCTAGGTGTTTTACATGCATACAGAATAGGGTGGGCTCCTGCTCCTCCCCAGCACCTCTCGTCCCTCCTCCCTCCCACTCCGGGTCCAGTTCCTAACCACTGATTTGCATGGCAGCTTTTGTTTTATAGCAAGGGGGGTGCGGGGGGTGCTGGGGAGGAAGCTGGTGTGGAAGATGTGCGTTGTTTCCCATCCGGCCCCCCGTGTGGCCCGGGTTTGGGCATTACGGCCAGGGGGACAAGGCCAGAATGGGCAGAGCTCTTTCATGAGACACTTGGTAAGATTTTGGGCAAGGAATGCTGGACAGAAATGGGCAGGAGTCCCAGGGACTCTGAGACTTGGGGCAAAGCAAAGCTGCTTTGGAGGAGGAGCCTCTCCCCGACAGTAGGGGGCTTTGGAAAGGTCCAGGGGCAGCCCTGTGGGCACAAAGGCCCCTTACGATGGACAGTGCAGGTGGCATCCCCAGCAGCAGAGGCCGAGGCGCGAGGGCACAGGTGTTACTAGGGATCCGCACCTGCGAAGGGCACGGGAGCAGGACTGGGTGGCGGGAGAAGCCGGACTGCCATGCGAGCCCCATGCAGCTCGGCCAGCCTCGTGGGGGGCTTTAACGGGCTTTGTTCTCAGGTGTCCACATCTGGTGGGAATATTCAGGTCTTCGTGCCCCCACCTCGCTCACAGGCTGCCCCAGGAAGGTCGACGAAGGGCGAAGCTTCTGAGGCAGACCAGAAACGAGCTGCCAGCTGGAGGCGCTGCTGATGGTACTTCCTGGGCTCCCCGCGTCTCTAGGTGGCTTCCTGGAGGTGGGGCGGGGGATGTGCTGGGGGAACTGGGGTGGGAGAGGAAGAAGGGCTGGTTTTGTGAGAATGTGTGAGGTTCCCTTTGGAACTCCTAAAAAAAAATTGGGGGATGCTTTGGGGAGATAAATTTCCATTAGTTGAGCTGGTAGGGCCTTGAGCCACCATATTTTGGTCATTAGAAATCAGCATGACCTTATTTCCTAGTCAAAAGCTGGCGCAATTACACACACGTGACCTATCAATTCCAGGCAGTAATCCCGAGATATCGGTGAGGAGACTGGGCGTCAGAAGACTAAGGAGCTGACGTGCTCAGGGTCACTCTGGAGCCGGGACTCGGACCCAGGTCTGACTGACTGTGAAGCTCACGCGTTGCCCGTGTTCTGCAGGAGAGCAGGATGGTGTTGCAATGGTTTCCTCGGGCTGCCGTCACAAAGTGTATTGCCTCAGACGCTGCCCTAGAGCCTTAGGAGGATCTAGACAATAGCTGAAAGTTGGGGAGGGGGCTGTGATGTAAAGTGAGCTGTGTGTTAAAATGGGAAGACTTGAATATGTTGTGCCGATGGCAAGTGCTGGGCACGAGAGGAAGGTTGGCAATGCAGGCGAGAGAAAGGGGGAAATGGGTCGAGGCTGGCAGATTTTTCAGCCTCTGAACATCTCCAATTCACACCATGTGGTTAACCTAGAGATTTAATCCCCTCTCCCCTCCCCAATTCAACCACAGCCCCTCTCCTTGGTGTGGACACCAGGAGGAGGGTGGGTGATGGGCCACTGCTTGCATGGTCGGCCCCAGGCAAGGGACTGCTGGCTCCGCCCCGTGGGATGACACCCCCTCCTTGGGCTGAGTCGGATGCTCATGGAGGAATTTGTGTGGTTTAGTTACCAGACCTCCTCTGTGATTCCGTCAATGTCTAGGGGTCCTCGATCAATGTTTGCTGAACAGGGAATGGATGGGTGGGTCCCAAGGACAGGGTTACTGTGGAGCTCACGAGCATTTATCTTGAATCTGGAAAATGCAAGAAAAATTGGCCCATCTGTTTCTGCATTATATCAGGATAGCAAAAAGCCACAGAACTTAACTGTAGCCAACTCAATCATGTGTGACAATTCAGCAGCAATGCAGGAATGCAAAACCACTCTATGTGTGTGTGTGTATGTATCTGCAAGAACTGGATAGGATTGCATATAAAACCACATATGTGTAAGGGTGTGCGTGCCTGTGTTTGTGTAATTGTGTGTGCAACTAAGTGTGTATTTTCAGCAGTGTGTGTGTATGTGCATGTGCGTGTGTAGGTTACATGTGAGTCCCTGTGTACGTGTACTGCAGTACGGGCTCAGATGTG
The DNA here is from genome assembly GCF_040939455.1 of Microcebus murinus. NCBI lineage: Eukaryota > Metazoa > Chordata > Mammalia > Primates > Cheirogaleidae > Microcebus > Microcebus murinus. The sequence goes on along the minus strand of NC_134105.1, from coordinate 28,054,749 downwards.
CAGGTTGCCGTCTGGTTGTGGCCATACATCATGCCCCCCTGAAAAATGTCTTCTTCTACCAACCTCATGGTATCCAAATAAATCTAAGAATTACTCTACCTCACTCTTTCAGACTCACCTGAGTTGAGCCAGTATGGATTGGTTAAAAATTCCAAATTATCAAATATTTTAAAACATAGTCAACTATTGCTGTACAGAATAGCTAGTCACTGAAGCAGGCTTCCCTCCACTCAGTACATTGCTTCATCTACTGGCACCTTCCAATACAACCTCCTGCATTGATGGAACTTTTCTGTTACTATATCTGCACCATCTTGTGGGGACACAACGCTGTCCTTGTGTTGAGTGCTTAAGATGTGGCTTATGTGAAGGAGGAACTGAATTGTTAATTTTATTTAACTTTAATTAATTAAAATCTACATTTAAATAGCCACACATGGCTAGTGGCTACAGTAGGGGACAAGGCAGACTGAGACTGGGTGTGGCATGACTTTCTTTCTCGGCTGCATCCCCCAGAGCCTCGCTTAGTGTCCGACCCGCAGGCTGCTGGGTAAAGATCGCTGGCTGAAGCCGCGCAGCCAGGACAGGTCTTCAGAGACTCGCGCTGATGAGTAGAATCCTGGGGTTGCTGTAATAAATTGGAAAATAAATGTCCTTTGTAGATAAATGAGTGCTTCGTAAGGGTCAGATAAAAATCTTCCCTAAAGAGTTACACAATGTCTTCATGGTGGAATTTATCCTGAGAGTTTATTAAGACTTGGCCATTTTTTTCCTTCTCCTCCTCCTCTCTCCTCTAGCATAAGCAAAGCTCAAACTCACATTTGCACAAGGTACTCATTTCTTCCCAATGGAGGTTCAATTGCGATGAAGCTGCGGCCACCACGATGCTCCGTGGTACCCTGTGTGCTCACAGCCCGGGCTGTTCAAAGAACCTTTCATCTCCAAAGGCACATCCTGGAAACTACAGGATCTTTGAATTAGAAGGAGACTCAGAAGCCACTTGATATACCCGTATCTGCCACGGTTCTCAAACTCAACTCCCCAGGGGGTCATAATGGGCTACGAGAGGTGTCCTACTTTCTATTGATTTGGTGGCCTTGCCACTCTGCCAAATGAGATGGAGTGTGCATTGACCAGGACTCCTCCTTCTGTTTCCTTATTGTCTGCTGTTTTTCTGCAGGTCCATCCACCCTCCTCCACTGGGCTGGCGCTGCTTAACCTTAGTGCGTGACCCTGTGTGAGTCACCTGTTGTGAAGGCTCTGTGCCTGGGTGACTTCACCGAAATGGAGATGGTGACAGTACTCACAGTACCCATCTCACGGGGTTGTGGGGAAATGAATTAATTCCTCTAAAGTTAGACTTTGAAAAGTCTCTAACATTTAGTAAGCTCTAAATAGAGGTCAATTGTTAATATTAATATTAATTTTTAAGCATTATTTCATCCTGTTAGCATCTAAGGGTTGGGCAGTGAGTTGAGATGAAATTTTAAAAAAAGATATTATCTTTTCTTTTTTGCACTTTAAATAAGAAATTATGAAGTCAATATTCATGGCACTTTATAAATATCTTAAACCACCATACCTATGAGTAAGTCTATAAACCAATAATGTTTATATTATTTAAAATAATGAACTACTTTATTTAATGGAAACTCAAAATGTAAATCAGATATAAATATAGCTTCTGGGTGAAGAGAAAGTGGAGGTTTAAGCTCACCCTTGCCCAAGCTGCCCTTCCAGGGCTTCCTTGAAAGCCCTGGGGCTCTGGAGCATCTTTTTAAATGAAGCAAATTAGGCTTGAGAAAATGTCATTCATAGCCCCAATCCCTCTTCACACTGGGATAGGGTGACATGTACCATTTCATTACTTAGTTACTTTAAATGTGCTAATCGACGATATTGGCTGAGTCCATTTTTATTCATTTCCTCTTTCCCAATCTCTCCATTGTCCTGGGTTAATTTGCACCCCAAATCTTAATATCTTCAAATAAATCGACTATTAACTTCTGATGTCCAAAGTTGTTCATACATGAGGAGTTTATGAATAGACACTCACTAGAGATGCTGTTGCCTCTAGGGTTCCAATGGTTCATGTCTTTCTTGCCCCCCTTTTCTCTCTAATAATCTTGAATTTTTGAATGCCAGGGACAATCTTGAGGTGTTTCTTTCCTTTCTACAGCCCACTGTAAGGCCAGGCACATAGTAGACACTCCATAAATATTTTCTGAGTGAGTGATTTTCCTAGGAAAAAGCAAGAGATTTGGAGTCAGGAGACCTGGGTTTGAATCTTGGTTCGACTCTGTGACTCTGGGAAAATCCACTTAACCTCTCTGAGCCTATTTTCTCATCTGTAAAGTAGGAACGTATATCTTACAACACTGATGTGAGGAGGGAGGCAAGATATGAACTTCTTTGTAACCTGTAAAGGGCTAAACATGAGAGGATTGTTGTTATATCTAGAAGAGATGACAGAGTCTGTTTTCTGCTGCTGTAATAGAATACCGCAGATGGGGCAATTTACAAAGAATAACTTATTTGGCTCACTGTTCTGGAGGCTGGGAAGTCCAAGAGCATGGTGCCAGAATCTGGTGAGGGTCATCTCATGGCAGAAGGTGAGAGAGTAAGAGCAGGTGAGCTGGAGAGAAAAACAATCTGGCTGAACTCATTTTTTTTTTTATCAGGAACCTACTCCCAAGACAAGTAGTTAATGGCATTACTCCTTTCATGAGGGTGGAGCCCTCTGGCCTAATCTCCTCTTAGAGGCCCACCTCTTAATACTGTTAAGATGACAACTAAGATTCCAACACATGAACTTTTGAGGGACACATTCAAATCATAGCAAGGGGCAACGCTGGCCTGGTGAGGCTTCTGGGCTCCCTTCTGGGGCTGAACAACAGGCATGGATTCATTTGCAGAAAACGTTTGCTAATTATTGTCAGTTTGAATAATTATCCAGGGATCCTGGAAACAGCCCTTCCCACGGATCAAACTGTCACATCTGCAGCCGACCTTTAAGTAATCTGAGTGGGGGTAATTACAAAGGGCTGGTTTTCTCTAAATATAGCTGTTCCCCAGCTAAAGGTCAACTCAAGGGAGCACAGTTTGATAATTGCAAGCAGTTTGATAGTGAATTGGGCAAACATTCCCAGGGGTGCAGTCAGCAGTTTCCTCTTACAAAGATCAGGGTGTGGATGCCCTGATGGGGAAGATCTGGCTTTCTGACCCTGCTGAAGGATGTCAGAGTTCCCACTTTATCAAAGTTCCAGTCACAAAGTGGCATTGTTTGTGGGAAGATAACTGTAGTGAAAACTTTTATAGGGGGAGGGGTTAGACCCCCTGCCTGTGGGCTTCCAGAGCCCTATGGATCCTGGTGCTCTGGTCTACTGTTCGTTCCCTAGCTGCATGCCCCATCTCCCCAGTGGACATGTTTGCTCCTCCATGGCTGAGACCTCTAAATTAGACACCGTGAGGTATAAGGGCAGAGAAGGCTTGGTGTGAATCCTGACCCCACCAGGATTCCTTATGGGGGATCTTGGACAAGTCACTTTCTTCAAGGAGCTCCAGTTTCCTCATATACAAAATGGGGCTTATGATTACTGCCCTACCTGCCAGGACAGGTCACAGGGAAATCCAATAAGGAAATATGTGGGAAAACACTTTGCAGCTGTCTGACCTTAAGCTCCTCTGAGGTGGGCTGTGTACTTCTCTTCCAAATATTTTTTCTCCTTACCTTCTCTTTCTCTGCATGGTGCTTAAATCAAAAAAATTTTGAGGGAAGTAAATTAAAATAAAAGAGGAGGCATGGTAGGATTAAACTGAAGGAGAGTAATTGCTCTACAGAATGTGAAGCTTCATGGCTATACTATGGAAGTCAAAGGCCCCATCCTAAGTTTCCCTTTTCTTCACTAGACCCATGCTCTGCTCCCACCCCTCTTCTACCCCATTTCCAGGCTCTCTCTTGTCTGTATCTTAAATCTAGAAAAAATTTCCCTATGCCTGGAGTTTCTAAACTCCATCACTTACAGTACCTAGAAAAGTATTTCCTCCTCCTTTTGGTTAAGCAGTGACAATGTTGAATAGAGCTGGGCTGCAATATCCCCTTTGCCAGCAGGTGTCACCATTGAGCACACAATGTGCTCATTCATTCAATGCCTAGCCCTAGATACTGAGACTGCTGTGTGCTAGACCGTCATCTTGGCATAGATATAACAGTGAACAAGCAAACAGCATCCCTGCCATCATGAGGAAGGACAATGACTAAACAAACACTGACATACAATGCAACGTCAGATAACGGTGACTGTTATAGAGAAAGGGCAGGCTAAGAGGCTAGAGACTGAACGGAGGGGGAGGCCCCTAGGGTGGTCGAGGGAGGCCTGTCTCTGAAGGTGATATAAAAATGTCTTAGGGCCACGGGTGGTTGTTTCCACATATTCACATGTGTAAGGCATATTACTGTAAAAATTGTTTTCTATTATTAAATTGAATTTTTGACTCTGAACTCTCATTTCACAGAGCTTCAGGGGTGGAAATCAACCTCAGTCTTCCTTTGCAGGGAACAGTTGCTGTTCTAGGCTATTAGGCAGAAGGAGGGAGGTGGAGGAATAGCCTCTTGCCCTGGTCATGGGTCCCCACAGCACTTTCTTCTATGGCTTCCTATGTGGCCTAGTGGCTTTCTGCTGCCTCTGGGTCATGCTGGAGGTGGGAACGAATTGTGGGCTGTTCACATCTGCCTGGTGACCCCCCCCAACAAGTCTGCTCTGCCCCCTTCCGTCCTTCTCTCCTCCCTGCTCCCAGCTGGGGGGATTTCTATCTGGTCCTCTGAGGAGCGAAGGGAGAGTGAAGCTCAGCTGTCCCCCTGCTTCTGGCCAAGACACCTGTCAAGGTCTGAGAAATCCCCTTCCCCAAAGGGCTCAGCCTTTTGGAAGACCGAGAGATTTGCAGGCCACTTCTGGGTTTCAGCCTGCTGCCTCTCTCCCCTGAGGCGAGGAGCAGAGTGCCACCATCTCCCTGGGGTGGGGCGTGAGCAGGGAAAATACCAGAAGGGGACAAACGGAGGTTGGATAGGTTCGTATCTCTAAATGCCATCTCAGCCACACCTGTTAACTAAATCTGAGCCTTCATCACTTCTCTAAGTTCGACATGACGTGTGTCAGGTGCACGTGAAGCAAGGGTCATCGACATCTGTGCGTTTGTGTCTGCACACGTGTTCAAGCCCACGCCCGCTTCCCCCGGGGTAAGTGTGGTTTCTTCTGGTTAAAGTGTGGGAAAAATTAAGTCGTATTAATAGTTTTCTTTCCTCCCTAAGTGAACAGTGATGCCAGCAGGCAAAAGGCAACAAAAAGCATTTCCTCAGCTTTCGGGTGACTTGGAAGCTCTCGTCTAAAAATACGGACGAGCAGGAGTGTGAAGGAGTGTGTGGGAGGCTTGTCCCCACGGTTTTCCGCAGTGGGGACCACGGGGGCCATGGCGGGAAACGCGCCAGAGTGTCTCTGCTGAGAGCCTCTTTTAAAATAAGCTCCCCTCCCAGCCCGAGGTTTACAGCAAACTTCTCGGCGGACGTGGGCAATTTTTCCCGAGCCCTTGAAACGGGAGACAAAGGAAGCTGAGTGACAGGGCATCAGTGGAGAAAGGGCTCGCCGGGCAGGCCGGACCAATTAGCCGCCTTCCGCCCCTGGGCTCTCCGCGGTGGTCTTGGAGAGCGTGGTGGGGAGGCGAGGGGAGCCGTGGGGCCCGGCGTGCCTGACACCCAATTAGTGCTCATTCGGCAACTGACCGCCGGCCGCTCCCTCCCAGCTGCTCAGCTGCTGCGCAGGCGGCGCCTCTGAGAACAGAGGGTGCTAATTGGATGCTGAAACCCAGATGCTTCTCTGCTCGCCCAGCCCGGCCTTGTGAAGGCCTCGGCTTTCTTGGCCTAGCTCCTGTCCCTGGTTCTGTCACCAACTTGTCCTCCCTGGGAAAATACCATTCCTCTCAAGTAGAAATGGCCCAGCTGGCCCAGCTGCCTCTGCCAGGATTCTTGAAGAGCCCAAGTCAGGGTGGGGGCAGGGGCAGTGGGGGACGGGGTGATGCGAGGTCGTGTGGATCCTCAGGTGACCAGGGTGCTGGAGAAGGCAACGAAGTGGAGGCAGGGAGCCCTGCCACTGACTCGCTATGCTGCTTTCCTTTCTCGAGCCTCAGTTTCCCCATCTGCAGATTGGGGATCTGATGAGATGCCCTGCATGCACCCTTCCAGGCTGGCATGGAGCATCTCTGAGCCCTACCCTGGGATGTCTGGCAACTCCTGCAGGGGCTGGGCTGTGTGCATCGTGGGCGCCTGAGCCAGGAAACCTTATTGTTTTCATGTTTCCCGAGGCTTCCTCCCATCCCGGCTGTGTCAGTGGTTCCAGGGAGGCCCCAAGGTCACATCACAGTGGGTTCCACATGTGCTCTCTGGAAGGACCCACAGCCCCAGCCCCCTTTCCCAAGGCAGCTCCAGATGTGCATGGACGTTAAGAGCCTCGGTGCCCAGCTAGCTCAGTGTGCCACTAATCCTGCTGCAGACATTCCTCACGGGTGTCACAGTGAGAACTCAAATGTTATTGTGTCGTTGCTCTGATTTTTTACTCCCTCCCTGTATTAGAACGACACATCCACGCCTCTCATCCTGTGACTTTGCAGTTCCTGCAACCGAAATGGGTGGTGCATATTTCTCTGCCCCATGGATGGTGAACTGGGTCCGATGACCTTCGTTGGCCAGTGGAACGCGGGTGGCATGGCGGTGTACCAGTTTGTGCTACAACCCTAGGATGCAGCCCTGTTTCTCCTCTGCCTTCAGGTGCCCCTGTGATATGCTCTGGCCAGAGCGTGCTCCCGGCAGCCACTGTACCTTTAGCCTGGGCCCCAGAGTGGGACGTGTGGAAGAGACCTGGATCCAGCCTGGTCCACTTGAACTCATTCTAGATCAGCAGAACCGAGGTTGATCTGTCGACCTATAAATTTAGAAATAAACGTGTGTTGTGATAAGCCACTGAGATTTGGGGTTGTTTGTTATGAGACAAAAATGTGACTAATCCATCAACAAAGATGAGAAACTTCCAGGAAAGGGATGCTGAGGAGCAGCTCATGGGTGTCCTGGAGCTGGGCACAGTAGAGAAAGCTTTACGCTCTTCTGGCCAGGGCCAGCACGTGGGCAGGATGCCCCATCCCAAGCTCCAGAAGGACACTCAACCCATGATTGGGACTGGGGAGAGGCATCTGAACTATATTTTCCGAACCACCCCCAGGTGAGGCCTGAACTGAGTGGACACTGCGGCTACCCAGGAAATATGTTATGAACAAACCTGGTAAGAAGTGAAAAGGGCAGAAATGAAAATCCCCAGGCCACCAAGGGCATCTGGGATGATTCTGGAATAGTTGACATCCGTGTTGGTTTGGAAGCCTGGGCAGCAACTCTGCACGCTGCTGAGATTCAGGAATGACTCTGAAACGGAGAAAGTGATTCCTAATCAGTTTAACCAAACGACAGATGACTCTTCCCCTGGAGTCTGCAGCACAGAGAGAATTGCTGTAATTGCAGGCAGTTGGCAGAGAAATCAGGCGCCTGCCTCTAGTCCCTTAGGCTGCATTCCCCGGGGACCCTCAGTTTAGAGACCCTCCCACTGAGCCTGGCTCCCTGAGCTGACCCCCGTGTGGATGCCGACCACAGCTTGTTTGCATATGGCTTGGATTTTGGTCAGGGATTTTCTAATCGCAGCCTGATTTGTCATTTAAAATATTATGCACAGAAATTAGGATGCACGTGGAATTTTGATTCCAGTCATTCTTTGTGCTTGGAGAGACAAGGCTTCTCTTCCGGGGAAGTCTTCAGAATATGCCATACAAGGGCATCTCTGCAACTTTCCAGGAGTTTCTGTTACTCAGGGAGTTGTGGCAACTGGGCCTAAATGTCAGCAGTCTGGGTTCTGGTCCTGGCTCTGCCACCAAGGTTGGTGGGACTTAGGAAGAGTCTGATCACTGGGCTGAGTATCAGTTTCATTCTCTAGGAAATTGGGAAGATAAAAACTAGCCTCAAAGAAATGTTGTGAGGACCAAATGAGATAATACAGGTAAAGGCTTACCACCATGTCTGGCACATAATACATAGTAGCGATTGCTAATATTATTTTAAATAATTACAAAATACTTAGCATATAGTATTTCATCAGTTGTTGCTATTATAATTATTATTACACGGATCTGATCATGTGTGAAATCCTTTGTTAATCCTTATGGCTTCAGAACTAGTTTTCAAACTGTAATGCTTGGTGCCCTAGGAGTTCTGAGGGTAAGCATCTATGTGCTTGATGTCCAGGACACTGAGGCTCTGAGAGGTAAACAACTGTCCAAGATCACGCAGGTATGAAGTTACAGAGCCAGGAGTCCAGCCCAGCTCCCTCTACATTTCTTTCCAATGTTACCCCATGATCCAGGCACGCTAGACTTCTCTCTCTTGCTACAAGTCCTCTGGCACCTTCATATTTATGCTGCTTTGCACAAAATCTCTCTGCCTGCCACTTTTCTGCTTGTCCAAAGTATGTTCCGGTCTGGGAAACCTCCCTGGGCCCTCCAAGCAGCTATTGCTGTGGTGCCGGACGTCTCTGTTGGATCCAGGGTTGTGCAGGTCTATCTTTGTATTGGGCTGTGGCCTCCAAGGCCCTGGGCCTGGCCTAACTCCCCCCTGTGAGCCCAGCCTCATCACTGACTACATGTGGTGATAAATGAGCCAAACTGAAGCTGATCCCAGGCTGATCATACATGTTAGAATAGGACATGTGAGCCCAGCTTACCTATGCACTGAGCTCATGCCTATGAAGGGAGTGTTGGTGGGGCAGCCAGAGTCCTGCAGGAACCCAAGCGTGGGCCAGGCACCCTGGTCACATCTGCATGTATTAGCTCTGCATCAGGCCCTGAAATAGGATTGCCAGATAAAATACACGATGCCCCTTTAAATTTGGATTTCAGATCAACAACATTTTTTTTTAGTATAAGTATGTCCCATGAGATATTTGGAACATACTGATACTAAAAATTACTCATTTTTTTTAATCTGAAATTCAAATTGAACTAGGTATCCTGTATTTTTATTTGCTAACTCTGCCAACCCTACAGCACAGGCACATCTATGGCACTGTCCTGGGACAGGTGTTGCGGGCATGTCCGCAGACGTGGTGCCCGAGGCAGCTTCCCCGGGCGGGTCTATACCCGCTAGCTCTGGGCATATATCCACAGAGACAAACTAATTTTCCAATATTGTATTTCGTAGATTCTAAGGTATACAATTCTTATCATTTTAGCATCTCTGCAGTTGGGATTCATCTTATCATCTTACAATTGCTGCTGTTCGGACAGTGGCATCTCTGCAACTTTCCAGGAGTTTCTGTTACTCAGGCTATGCTGGGAGCCTGGCCAGGCACCTGCAGCCAGCCCCTCGGTGGTCAGTCAACAGAATATCCGATGACCATGTGGGGAAAGGAATAAGTCTTGTTTATTGTCTGAAACCTTTTACTGACACATTCTGGGAAGATCAGGAAAGAGCTAGCAAAGAGAGAATAATTGGAATATTCTTAGCATAAAGAAAAGATAAATATTTAAGGTGATGGATACTCCAATTACCCTGATTTGATCTTTACACATTTTATGAATGTATCGAATTATTACAGTATCCCAAGAATATGTACATCTATTATGTGCCAATTTAAAAAAGAGCCAACATCACTAATGCAAAACAGGTATCAACAGCTTGGAAGAAAATCCCAGAGACCCCAGTGGAGGCCTCTTTGAAGGAACACAGCATCATCCACACTCTCGAAGTCTCAGAGGATGATTCTACACGGGAAAACATGGACATTGATGACTCTGAGTTGAGAAGTGATTCAGAAGATTAGACCCTGAATAGGAAGGTTAGGAATACTGTAGCCAATTCATTGCACTTGTAATATTCCATGATATACAATATTCTATGATATATGATAATGATTCAATAAGTATTAAAGAATACTTTAATAAATATAAATTTAAAAAACCCAAGTGATGAGAAAGCATTGGGTCACAGCATTTTCTTTGTTTTTAGTAGTATATAAAACATTGATTCCCCTTACAATCAATCAATGGCATCTTAGATTTGATGAAATACAGGTAGCTGAATTCAGTTAAACCAGCAGCCAGTGGGCCTAGATGAATCGATTTAAGTCTGAAGGAGCCCAGAGGTCAGGGAGGGATTGGACCTTTCCCCGGCGATGGGCCCTGCAGTTATGGGTCCTGATAGATGGTCATTCTTCAGGAAGATCATGTTCTTGGTGTGAACATTGCACAGAGAGGGGGCTATTGACATTTTAGGAGGGGCGGGTCTTTGTTGTGTGGGAGGTTCCATGCATTAACAGGATGCATCTTTGGCATCCTGTTAATGCATGGAAGTGGCAGTATTCCTACCAAGTTCTGTGATGCCTCCTAGTCATCATGACAATGGACCAAGTTCCCCAAAGCCCCCATATGTTGCAGATGCTCCCTTGGGGGCAGTAGCGCTGGGGTTGAGACCACTGGGCTCTAGGATGCAACCCCGCCTCCTGTCTGTGAACAGCGCTGACGTCTCCCCATCCATAGCTTCGGGTCCTCGTCTTCCAAGAAGTCCAGGCATTGCCAGGATGATTCAAGTCCGAGGTGCGTGCCCAGCCCTGGTTTGGAGGGGTTGGGGGCACAGTCCTGGGCATTTCTGCCTCCCCTATCAGGCCCCAGCCAACCTCCCTCTGCCCTGTGTCCTCTTTCCAGGACGATTTTCTCTGCAGCCTCGGGGAGAGAGGCACGTCGCCTCCTTTTCATTTACATGGGGATTACTGGAGACCAGAAAAGTGCTTTGAAATGATATAATGTCTCTGCACCTCATCAAACCCTTCCCCTTCACCAATTTCTGCCTGATTTACAGTTAATATTGCACACTCCCATCACCCTGCCGGAGAAGCGGTGATTATTTCTCCATTGCCATAAAGAATGTAAAGGAGATGGGAAAAATCAGGTGAATTCAGAGAAAGTTTAGTGTAAAAAAAAAAAAAAAGTGCTGGGGGAGGGGGTGTCAGGGAAGGCGGTATAATACGGCAGCAAAAGTATTCCTGGAACCAATTTCAGAGTCAGGCGATTCCTCCAGGCCTTGCAGTGGAGCCTGGGGCGCGGGCTGCTGCGTGCTGCCAGGTGCACGGGCCGGGTCCGGTGGGCTCTGATGGGGAGCCCTGCCTGGGTGCTCACCTGCCCGCCGGTCTGGTCTGGACACACAGACCCCACCAAAGAGCCAGCCCACCCTGAGAAGGAGTGAGAGCCCCTGCCTGTCCTATCCCATACCTCACTCCCCCCAGAATGTCTGGGGAGCATTTAGGCTTTAGAGCCTTTGAGACTCAGAGGTGGCTGTGCATTCAGAGTTCCTGGATAGAGACTTGTTTATTCTGCTCGATTTAATTGGATACTAACAGCTCTAATGTGGGTTCTGGGCTCAAATTCTGCCCCTGACAAGTACCGGCTTGAGACCTTGGGCAATCGTGTCACATCTCTGTACCTCAGTCTTCTCATCTATAAAATGGGATAGACTGGCACACGGTCAGTGCGAATATAAAATGTAGCTCTGATTCTCCTTACCCACCGTTAATCAGTCGCTGGTCAGCAGCACTGTCATGGCCACCCCCCAGCAGGTGTGTGTAGGGCTGCCTTCCTTCCAGCTTGCCATTGGCGGAACTTTGCTGATTTTACGATCAAGGAGCTGAGTGTCATTTGTGATTCTTCACAGGAGAGAGACGCTCTGAGTCTCCCACGTCATCCATCAGCCAAAGGAAATGACGGAATCCCTTGGATTTAATTACTGTTACTGTAGTAAACCAGTATCTCAGTGATCTATTGCCCCGTCACAAACTGCCCCAAAATGTACTGACTTAAAACACGACCATTTTGTTATTGTTCATGACTCTGCAATTTGCGCAGGGCTTGGTGAGGAGAGCTCATCTCTGCTCCCTGTGGCTGCAGCTGAGGGCTGTGGCACAGCTCAGCGTAGGTCGTATGTCCGGGGCCCTGGTTCTCGCTGTTGGCTGAATTCCTGGTTTTCCGTGTGGTTTCTCTGAGCGGTTAGCTCAGACATCCTCGCACAGCAGGACGGCCTCAGCATAGCACGAAAACTGGAAGCTGCCAGGACTTCATAAGGCCTAGGCTCCGAACTGGCACAGTGGCACACCTGCCACATTCTGCTGCTTAGAGCAGGATGCAGGGCCAGCCAGGAATCAGGGGCAGGGAGCACACAGGGCGTGGAAACCACGTGTCCATTGCAGACCACTGAAGTAACCACACCTACGTCTTTGGTATAATTATTTTTTCCTTCTTCCATAATAGTTTGGATTTAAATTTCCACTTTTATGTTTATCCTTTATTGCACACGGATCTTTATCGCAAGTGACCTCAAATCAAATCGTTTTCTTTCTTCTTTTTTTTAATTAGTCAAGAGACAATAAGGAAATGTGGGTGTTCCATGGTCACCCCTTTCTGTGTCCCTGCCTGGATTTCCAGATCTTAGGCATGTCTTCCTGAGTCTGTGGCTGGTTTCTCCATCCATGAGCTGCTCTCTGTGTCTCTAGGAGCATTTGTATCTGTTCCCAGCTCTGAGCCTCTCATCTTGGTCTCTCTGAAGCTCTGTTGCATGACTGTCTGCCTTCGTATCTGTCTCTCTGTCTCTTTCTGCTCTGTGCACATTTTTCTTTGTCGTTATTGGTATCAGTCTCTCTGTCTCTCTTTTCCTATGAACCTTCTGTTTGTTCTCTCAATCGCCTACTGTCACAATTTTAGCCAGTGATGCAGTCCTTGTTCTGTTGTAAAACATAGACTTCTTACTGGTACTGTTAGAGAACTTTGTATTCTATCTTTGGCTGATAATCCAGGGATTTTCTGAGTAAGAAAGGTCCAGCCTCCCCAAGAGGCCTTGTCTTATGCCAAGAAAGCATCTAGAAATTCCTTTCTTTCCTCTCTTCCCAGCTTCTAGGCCTCTGGGGCCTGAGAGCGGCATGGACCCCATAGCCTTGCCAAGTCTGGAGGGTGCATGGCTCGGCCACAGGGCCTCCCTGGGGAAGCAGGGGGATGGAGAGGGAGTGGCAGGTGGGGACAAGGCAGGGATATGACGAGGGATGAGGAGACAGAACTCCATGTCCCAGCATTTGAGGAGCTGTAAAAAGAAGGGGAACATCTGGTGAGAGAAAAAAAGAGTGCACCCACTTCTGCAGGGCTTTCCTGGGGTAAAGGAAGCCACTAGCGTACAGCTGCTGAGGACAGTCCTTGGAACATGATGGTGGGATGGGACCACTGTGAGTTTCTTCTGTATTCCAGCACCTGGCATTGTCAGGATATGCTGAATGACTTCACTTCTAACAGCTGTCCAGTGGGAACCAGTTGCTTCAAGAGGTAATGAGTTGCCCATCTCTGGAGTTGTACAAGCTGAGGCCAAACAACCAGTAGGACCTGATTTAACCAGCGGCCTCTTCAAAGGACAGCATGATCCTGGCCTTCATATTTGGAGACACTTATAATTCAGGTGTGGAGTTATAAACCAAATGCCCATTGAAGTAAACCATATTGGCCCTGGCCTCACAGCCCTGGCCAGGTCCTCCCTCCCCTCTCCCCAGACTCCCCACTCTATAGCTCCTCCTTTCCTTTTCCTGATGGCACCAGTGGCCCCTGTAACCTGGATAGCAGAGGTGGGTTCTTGCTGGGCAGGCCCAGGGCTGAGGCAGGGCTGGAGGGTACTAGTACTCCCTGAGTCTGCTGGCAGTTGTATCCTTTGAGGAGCTCACCCTGGAAGTGACCTTCACCTGTCCTTCTGCACCAGATCACATGCAGGTTGCAACGGGTTGCACACAGCATCTCTCCAAGGTGCTGCTGGAAGCTTCCAAACACCAAAGCAAAGGGGGAAATAATTTGGGGTTTAGAGAACAGACATATCAATTTCTCCACTTTCAAAACCGCTTTTCTGCATAGTTTCTGGTGATGATGGTGAAGAACTTTGACACTGCAAAGAGGTTCTTCTAATCCCAGGGCTCCTCGTGTCTTTCATGTAGAGTCCTGGCTGGAGTTGGGCCCCAGAGCACAGTTCCTGCAAGAGATGCGCACGGCTGGCCAGACCAACACAGCTGTAGACACAGTACATAAACAAGCTGGTGCACCTGCCTTCAAAATCACATCCATCCGCACAGGCAAATGCTCAGTGTCATACACACCCTCGTACTTACACGCACGCTTAGAAAGCATATCTGCCCCAACACACGCTTGTTAGCTACACTAACAAACCCACTCTTACGCATGGATGCATCCATGTGCATGGGCACACACAAATACACAGGTCAGTGCCTGTGTGCACGCCTGCACTTCTAATAAGATACCTAAAACCACACCTGGATGCTCATGTGTGGTTTTTTGTGCATAAGCAAAAGCCTTATGCAAAGACAACCTTGCACATGTTCCCAAGTGTGTACATGCACATTGGTGCACCCACATGTACACTCCTACAGCAACTGTTTACACAAATATACAGGTAGTGCACCATGTTTGTATACCTTTGTGCCCCTCCCCTCCGCTCCCCTCTCTCCCTCCCACACGTGAGGGCCAGATGCAGCACAGCACAGCGGTAAAGATGGCTTGGCTCCAACCTTGGCTGTGCCACTTTGTAGATCTGCGTGACCTTGAGTGGGTTATTTAATGTCTCTATCTCAGTTTCTTCATCTATAAAATAGTAGCATTGACTTCATAGGATTTTTATGAGGATAAAGTCTATGAATATGTGTAAAGCTCTCAAAGCAGTGCCTAGCCCACGGTGGACTCACCCAGGCCGTCTCTGACTGCTGCAGGAACTAAGAAAGGCAAAAGCACTGGGTGTGTGGCAAGAAGTCTCCAGTTCAATTCCTGGCCTTGTCATTTAGGCCTTTGTGACTCTGGGCTCAAACTTCATTTCTCTGCACCTGGGTCTCCTCACTGTGCGTGGGGATGAGCTGCCTCCTGGGCTCAGGTGAGACGCGGCTCCGTGGGAGCTGTAACGGGGTGGAGAAGCACGGGATCCAAGGGACTCCATTGGGGGGCTGGCGTTGGCTGAGGGGTGGCCGACACATGCAGGCTGTGGAAGGTCCCACGTGTCTCCCAACTTCTCCCTGACCTGGCGCTCGCGCAATCAGAGTCGCCATGTGGATTTAGCTCATGTGTGCTGAAGGCTTCTGGGAAGATACAAGTGCACCTTGGAAGGAAAAATACTGCAGCTTCCGCTGCACATGGGAGCGCAGCTGCTGGTTTTCCTGGACCACAGGGTGCCTCCTTTTCTCTGGAGGATCCTCGTCTCTTTCCCCCAAGGTGGGATTCGAGGAAGGAGCCATGGAAAATGGGAAGGAGAGACCCTGTGCCCAGCCAGCCAGAGGAGCCAGTGGCTCTACTCAGTGGCCCCTGGGGCAGTCAGAGGGATCGTGTCATATCATGGTCACCTCCCCGTGGAAACTTTCCAGTGTCTTCAAAGGTCGGAGGAAAATCCCCACCCCTTCTCCAGGCCCCCAGGGCCCTCCAGGAGCCTTCCTTTCTACCTCTTCCTCTCATCTGCCACCTCCCCTTGTTCGTTCTGCTCCTGCTACAGGTCTTGTCCCTGCAGTCCTCTCTGTCCAGTGCTCTTCTTCCAGATGTGCACGGCTTGCTCCTCGGCATTCAAGGTTTCATCTGGTCAACCTCCTGGAAGAGGCCTGCCCTGGCCCACCCCCTCCCACACTGTCCCACTATCATGCTCTACTTCCTGCAAAGCTACTGCATTTAGCATCTACTCAAATGGCCTTTTTATATTTTTTATTTTTAAAAACTTTTTTGGGCCGGGCGCTGTGGCTCACGCCTGTAATCCTAGCTCTTGGGAGGCCGAGGCGGGCGGATTGCTCAAGGTCAGGAGTTCAAAACCAGCCTGAGCAAGAGCGAGACCCCGTCTCTACTATAAATAGAAAGAAATTAATTGGCCAACTGATATATATATATAAAAAAATTAGCCGGGCATGGTGGCGCATGCCTGTAGTCCCAGCTACCCGGGAGGCTGAGGCAGAAGGATCACTCGAGCCCAGGAGTTTGAGGTTGCTGTGAGCTAGGACGCCATGGCACTCACTCTAGCCTGGGCAACAAAGCGAGACTCTGTCTCAAAAAAAAAAAAAAAAAAAAAACTTTTTTGATACATTATATTTGTACGTATTTATAGCGTAGATGTAAAACTTGCTACTTGCATAGAATGTGTAATGATCAATCAGGATAGTTAGGGTATCTATCACCTGAATATCACCAAATGGCCTTTTGAAAATACATTTATTTAGCCTGTGCCAAGTGGCTCATGCCTGTAATCCTAAGACTCTGGGAGGCCGAGGTGGGCGGATTGCTTGAGCTCAGGAGTTCAAGACCAGCCTGAGCAAGAGTGAGACCCCGTCTCTACTAAAAGTAGAAAAATTAGCCGGGCATCGTGGTGTGTGCCTGTGGTCCCAGCTACTCAGGGGGCTAGAGCAAGAGGATCGCTTGAGCCCAGGAGTTTGAGGTTGCTGTGAGCTATAATGATACCACGGCACTCTACCCAGGGTGACAGAGCAAGACTCTGTCACAAAAATAAGTAAATAAATAAGTAAAATAAAAATACATTTACTTATTGCCTGTGCCCCCCTCCTCCCAAATAAAATGTGGCTCTGTGAAAGCACAGTCTTCCCATTGCCTGGCACCTAGTAGATGCTTAACTAATATATGCTGTCCAAATAGCTAAACGACTTACCCTTCTTACCCACTGCTGTGCAATTCAGCCGTTCTTGGTGTTAGGACTGTGACATTGTACCACAAGTGATTTGTGGTAATAAAGTACCAGTGCTGTTAGTGATTTATTTATTTATTTATTTTAAATATAAATCAGAACAGATTCGAGGTCCGCCCTGCCATGATAATACTCTCACTTTCTCAAATTCCAGCACAGTTTCTGAATGAAAGAGACAGAGAAAGAGTTACAACCAGGGGAAAATGACAATTGTGTCCCCAGTTCTATCTCAGCCTCGGCTGTATTGTTTAAAGGGTTACAAATTCACATGGAAAATGCGTCAGTGAAAATGCTTTTGGTATAGTCAAAGTCTGGGTGTGCCTAAAAGACTTTAGTGTACAGGCAAACTTCTTGTGTGTTTGAGAAGATAAAAGGATGAGAATCCCTGGGGTAGGAAGTGGAGAAGCCGTCTGGAGACCAGTGCAACCCATGCTTGCCGTCGGAAGCCACTGAAGTCCTGGGCTTGTTTGTTACACAGCATTATCACAGCAAGAGTTGACTCGATGTGAATTGAAGTGGTCAGTAGGATGTGAATTAAAGTGTTTTGTCAGCAAGAAAGCTCTTGGCCAAATGTCTGTGATGACTCCTTTAATTTGTCTGCTGTTTTGTTTTATTTTATTTTTTAAGACAGAGTTTCGCTCTGTCGCCCGGACTAGAGTGCCATGGAGTCTGCCTAGCTCATAGCAACCTCTAACTCCTGGGCTCAAGCAATCTTCCTGCCTCAGTGCACCACCCTGCCCAGCTAATTTTTTCTATTTTTAATAGAAACTGGATCTCACTTTTGCTCAGGCTGGTTTTGAACTCCTGAGCTCAAGTAATCGTCCAGTCTTGGCCTCCTCGAGTGCTAGGATTATAGACGTGAGCCACCACACCCGGCCTGCCCTTTTGTTTTTAAATCAGTTTGAACACTGGTGGTGCTTGGAATGAGTGCTGAAATAATGACAGATGAAATGAATGAGTAGCAGGCCTGAATCTTTGTCCATAAATTCAGTCAAAGAAGAAGAACTACATTTCTTATTTTTAAAAAAATCAGCTTAATTTCTAATCGGAGTCCTCTCCTGGGAGTGGGGCTAAGGCAAACTCTATGAAAGAGTTCCATCGTTTGTTTCAGTTAACAAACTGTGCTTCCAGAGAGATAGCCTGGCCCAGTGGAAGTAATATGAAACTTGGGTCAGGATGGTCTGAGTTCAGATCCTGCTTCTGCACTCACCAGTCACGTGACCTTGAGTAATTCATCTGTTTGAATCTCAGTGTCCTCATCTGTAAAATGGGACTAATGAGACCTTCCTCCTAGGGTGGTTGTAGAGTTCAGTGGGATGATTCAGGGATCCTACGGCAGTGCCTATCATAGGGAGGGGGCCAGGAAATAGCTGCCTCTTTTGGTCCCCAGAAGTGTCAACCAGGCCACATCATCTTCCAGAAGTAGAGAGAACCCCCATGAACTCAGCATCAGCTACAGTCACCCCAGCTCATGGCCACTCTTGTTGGGCCTCTGACCTCCCCCTACCGGCCCCCGTTATCTTGAAGCATTTGCTTCAGAGACAATATATCTATTTTCTTCTGTGTGTGCTTGAGAGTTTCACATAATGAAAAATAACAGGGAAGATGATAACGTCTACCGCATGGCGCATAGCGTGGCTAGCGGCTGGCAGGAGGTAATTTATGCAATGACCTGTGCCTGACACTATCTAGCGTTCTCACCCCACCTGGGCTAGGACAGGACTTCCTGAACAAAGCAGCGACATCGACAACAATAAAGAGGGCTAAAAACATATATATTTCAAAAACAGCATAAACACAATAAAAGGTAAGCAAACCAGAAAACAAAGATTCTCAACTAAAAGGGTTAATAGCTTTATTACATACTGAGAGCTTTGACAATTCACTAAGATAAACACTAACACTTTGATTACAAAGTGGGAGAATAACATAATTCACAGAAGATGAAATACAAATGGCCAATAAATGTGTAAAAAGATGTTTCACTTTACTAGTAATCAAAGAAATAGAAATTAAGACAAAAATAGCACTTTTATCTATCAAATCAGCAAAGATTTAAGAAATGGTAATGCCCAGCGCTTGGTGAAGCAATATAGCACTCTCATATTCTATTGTTGGTAATTTAAATTGGCATCTCTCTTCTGGAAAACAAATTGGACCTATGTATTGAAAACTTAAAATGCAAGTTGGGACTATTTATTAAAGACCTAAAAACGAATGAACAAACAAACAAAAGACCCCATATCCTTCGGGGCTAGGATTCCTCCTCTAGGAAATACTCAGCAATTCAGGCAAAAATTTATACACAATGACATTCATTATTTATAATTGAAATTTTTTTTTTTTTTTTTTTTGAGACAGAGTCTCACTTTGTTGTCCAGGCTAGAGTGAGTGCCGTGGCGTCAGCCTAGCTCACAGCAACCTCAAACTCCTGGGCTTGAGTGATCCTTCTGCCTCAGCCTCCCGAGTAGCTGGGACTACAGGCATGCGCCACCATGCCCGGCTAATTTTTTTTTATATATATATCAGTTGGCCAATTAATTTCTTTCTATTTATAGTAGAGACGGGGTCTCGCTCTTGCTCAGGCTGGTTTTGAACTCCTGACCTTGAGCAATCCGCCCGCCTCGGCCTCCCAAGAGCTAGGATTACAGGCGTGAGCCACAGCGCCCGGCCTATAATTGAAATTTTTAAAAAAGGAGACAACTTAAATATTTCACAGTAAGAGAATGCTTAAATAAACTATGGTAGCATTCTATAGCCATTAACAATTATGTTTTCCAAGAATTTTTAATGACATGGGAAAATACTCCATGTTGTTAAACGAGAAAAACAGGATACAGAACTGTAAGTCTTCATGCTGTATAATCTCGATTATGTAAATAAATAAATATACATGTAGAAGGGTGATCAGTGAGGCAGGACAAAAGTATTGCAGAGAGACTGAATTTTTTAAAAGTTGCTGGCAGATTTCAGTTCCTACCAGTCTCTGGTGTTAAAGACAGAAGTCACCTTGGAAAAATGGCTCTTTGTTTTGGATGTCCTTTATACAAATGTCCTTTACACAAATATCCATTCAGTGTTCTTGGGGTACTGCTGAGTATTGATGAAATCCCCAAATGCAAATGATTGAAGCTGAGAAATAAAAAATTCTATTATAATTGTTATTTTCAGAAGAAAAAACTGTTTTATGGTAGAGTGGGTACATCTCTGAAAGAGATCTTTTTGATATTAAAGGATTTTTCTTCCCCCCCCCTTAAGGGAAGAGCAGTGGGGAAAAGGGAAGGAAAGCAGCATCTGAAGGGTCCAATTCATTCTTCAATAACGAATGACCGAGCATCTTCTACATGCCAGGTATTGCTCTAGACCTCAAAGTACTGCCAGGCGAGACTGAGTCCTAGCTCTCATGGAGCTTACTCTAGTCAGGGGACAAATACTAAACAGATACAAGCATACAGTGTCAGGGTGTGATAAATGCCTTGGGGAAGAAAGCAGGATATGGGACCAGGGACGTGTGGGGTGGGTGTTTCTTTACGTGGAGGGTGGAGGCCGGAGAAGACCACACTGGGAGGTAACTTCTGAGCAGAGATCTGTACGAGGCGAGGCAGGGAGGCACGCGGGCATCCTGGGGCAAGCACGGCAGGCCGTGAGAGCAGCAGGGGCAAAGCCCTAGAGATGGAGATGTGCTTGGACAAAGTGAGGATGACCAAGGAGGCTGGTGTGGCCAGAATAGAGGGCCAAGGGCAGAAAGGAGGGACAGGTGGAGGAAGAAGGAGCATTGGACCATAGAGGCCATGGTAAGCACTTTGGAGTTTTTAAAAACAAACTTACTGAGGTATGATGTATATACAATACAATTCACCCACTTTGTGTGTTCATTTGATGGCTTTTGACAGATGTCTACACCTGTGTAACCACCACCCCAGTCAAGATACAGAACATTTCCAGCACCCTGGCTCCCCTCTGCAGTCAATCCCTGCCCACCCAAGCCTGGGACAACCACTAATCTCTTCCCTGCCACCAGAATCACGGTGTTCACTCTGTATCTGGCTTCTTTTGCACAGCATGTGGATTTTGAGATCCATCCATGCTGTGCGTATTACTGATTTGCTCCTTTTTATTGCTGAACGGTTTCCCTTGTAGGTATATACCCAAGGTTTCTATCCATTCACCCGCTCGCTAGTAGATGATTGGAGTTTTCTAGTTTGGGGTTTCTGTGAACAAAGCTGCTATGAACATTCTTGTACACTTTTTTGTGGGCATATATGCTCAATTCTCTTGGAGAACTATGTAGGAGTGGAACTGTGAGTCACAGGGTAAGTGTCTGTTTGACTTTACAGGCAACTGCCGTTTTTCCAAAGTGGTTGTACTATATGTTCGCCAGCAGTATGTGAGGGTTCTAGTTGCTCTATATCCTTGGTCAGCACTTGGAAGGGTGAGTCTTTACAATTGTCCCAGCCTAGAGCCTGTGTAGTGGTTATCTGTGTTTCACTTTGCTAGCAGCGCGATCTTAGGCAATTTGCTGAAGCTCCTGAGCTTTGGTTTCTTTGTCTGTGTGATGGAAACACTAACAGTTCCCACTTCGTAGTAATGCTGTGAGGATTAAACGCTGTGATGCGGGAGAAGCATTAGGTCAGTGCTGGGCACATGGCAGGTGCCCAGGAGAGCGGAGCTAGATATTGTTATCACTTGGGGAAGGGAGGCTGGCTGTGCTCCCAACCACAAGCCACCATCTGTTTGTCATCAACCTTCTACCGTATTGCTGGAGCCCATTGACATTTTTTTGGTGAGGGTTTTCCCTTTTGTGTCCCCTAATCCCTGTCCCCTGACCTCTGGCCCCTGAAAGAGAAAGCCCCCAAGTCACAAAACATCCTAATTATCTCTCTGTTGGGTCTCACCATCCATCCCAAGCACCTCTCAAAGCATTTCCCCCATGAACAATGGTCACAGCCATTAAGATAATAAATAATTTTCAATTATTCCCTCCAGGGGAGACCAGGGCTAATTCCGACGGGAGTGAGGGCTCTCCCAGGGGCAGGTGGCGTAGCCAGTCGTGGAGGCCGGCATCCAGGCAGGTCTTGAAAGAGAAGGACCTCTGTCCGCCCCACCGGCTGCCCCCACTGAGCACCCATGACGAGCGCGCCTCCCAGCTCTCTGCTCGTGCTTGCTCAAGGAGACATTGAATATTTATCATGTATTAGGTGAAAAAAGAAGTGGAACAGGAGGAAATTGTGTTACTGCATATGAAATTTGCCTGAAAAGTTTCCACTCTTTCTCTAGTTGGAAAACAGTTTTGATTTGAAATATGAAGCTTCTCTCCAACTTATTATCTCAGAGGCGAGAATGGAAAATGATGCTCCTTGGGTTTTGGGGGAGCAGCCGGAGGTGGTGGGCGTTTATGGGCACCAAGAATTGTCTGTAGAAATTGCCCCTAGTGCATCAGAATTGCTCATTTCTTTTTTCTTCTCTTGCTGCTTCCCCCATCCAAATTCGCCGGGAGCTCACAGGCGAGGGGGAGCAGCGAGGGGAATCTGGTGCGAGGAAGCCCCGCGCCCCATGGAACGCCCAGGCTCCTTTTGTCCTGGACACACGTCTGCCTGCAGCAGCCTTTGCTCCACCCCATCCTGTTCTAGGCTGGAAGGACTCACCCAGGCTGCAGAATCCAGCCCTCTGCCGCGGAGAGCCTATGTTTTCCTCAGTCATTGTTGCCTTTGAGACTCAGATCTGCTCTCCAGAGACACACACTAGTTATGTGGGATTTGTAGATTCCCTAAATTTACTCCATCTCCTCGGTCAAGAACGCTTTACCACGGCATGAAAAACCACCACCACAAAATCATAATAGACACCTTTATCAAGAACTCATTATTAAACCAGTTAATATGTATAATACTGTGCTAATACTTAGTACAGTGCTTGGCACATAGTCAGTGCTCTTCTCATTGTAATCCTCATGTGATCCTGATGACGGCCTCTAGCACTGTTATCCCCATTTTGTAGATGAGATACCGGAGGCCTGAAACTCTAAGTTATTTGTCAAAAGTGCCCCAGCAGGGGCAAGATTGTAACCTAGGTCTTTCTGACCCCCGGCATTGTCCCCTTAATACTCACATTGCAGGTGGGTCTCAGCTCTCCTTGTTCATCTCCAGTGACAGGATCCCTGTTGTCACTCACAGCTGGGCACCTTTCCATGTCTGGATTGTTCTGACTCTTAGAAAGTCTTTCTCTCATCGAAGTCCAAACTTCCTTGCTGGTCTTAGTCCTGTCTTCTGTGGCCACCCACAGCACAGGTACTTCTGCTGTCCTGTGACAACCCTGCAGAGATCTGAGTCCAGCCATGCTTTCTTCTAGCCAGTTCCTTCTGCTGCCTCCTGGGGACTTGCTCAAGGTCACATAACTTGAAAATAGTGGAGGCAGGATCAAACTGGGTGTATCAGTTTCCTGTGACTGTTGTAATAAATTACCACAAACTGGGTGGCTTAAATTAATAAAAGTGTATTTTTCATGGTTCTGGAAACCAGAACTCTGCAATCAAGGTGTCATAAGGGTTAATTCCTTTAGGAGACTCTAGGAGAGAATCTGTTCCTTACCTTTTCCGGCTTCCAGTGACTGACAGCGTTCCTTGGCTTGCAGACGCACATTACTCCAATGTCTGCCTATATCTTCATGCTGCTTTCTCCTGTGTCTGTCTTCTCCTCCTCTTTTGAGGACACTTGTCTCCAGATCTAGGCACCATCTGAACAATTCAGGATGATCTCATCTCAAGATCCTTAATTACATCTGCAAAGACCTTTTATCCAAATAGGTGGACATTTTTTGCAGGGGGACAGAGAAGGCACCGCTCAACACACTATACTGAGTTGACTGTCCCCAAAGCTTTGTGCTTGACCACTATGTCTTAATGAAGAAGTCCTACACTGCCATAACATGGGCTGGATGTGACCCACAGATACATTTGATTTGATCTGACAATCTTAAGAGCAATTATTTAGCAATTGGAAAAGACTTCCTATATGTGGCTGTATAAGTCAACATAGTCTCGCTTTCCTCTTGGAAAGCATTGCAAAGCTACAAGAAAAAATAAAGTCTATAAACTTCATTTTTAGTGAAACAAGAAGCCACAGACTCTTTATGTGAAAGGACAGCCAAAGCCAGCTGAGACCAAGCAGTATTTCAATGAATGAAGAGAAGACAAAACAAAACAAAACAAAACAAAACAAAACAAAATGGAACAGATAAATTTTAGTAATAAGAGGACTCACTACTGGGAGATCTCAAATGTCTCCCAAAAAAAAATTCACTTCCTGAAAGCAAAAGGCACAATTCAAGGTGCAAAAGTAGTATGCAGATCTCTTGTTTGTAACCATGGCTGTAGGAATGGTAGTGAGCTGCGATGGAAATAGAAGTTCCCCTGGACCTGGTATGTAAGGAGAAGCAAGGGAGGTGCAGCTACAGAAAGAATCACACAGACAAGCCATATTTGTAGGAAGCTGTCTGTCTCTGTGGCAGTAGAAAATAAGAATATTTGTGCTGTGAAAACCACCACTGAAACACTGCTTGGAACTCCCTGCCTATTGACCCTCTTCCCCGAGGAAGAAAAATTCTTTTAGGATTTTTGCAACTAATGCAACTAATTCCCTGATGAGTAATAAGAATGAACTAACATGTTATCAATACAAAGATGCTCTATGAAAAAGAAGAAAAAGATCACCAAATGAAACTTACTAACACATGAAGAATATGCACCAGAAAAATGTTGCCCTAAGGAAGATGGAAATTTTGAGTCTGCTGGGCAACTTCTGTTTGCCCTTCAGATCCACCTCCACCCTTTTCCAGACTGACTCATGCCTTGGGAAGCTGACCCATATGAACTGCATCATTGGGCTACCTCATCCTCTGGCTTCCCAATGTGACACGGTGGGAGAAACTGGAGGGGGGAGAATGAGATGTAGGGGCATTTATTCCCAGCTCCCTGCCTGCTCGGTCACCTGCTTGACCTGAATCCCTCCAGAGAATCCATAGCCTTTAGAGAGGCTTTTCCATAGAGCTCCCCTGTCCAGCTTCTGGTCACCATGCTGTCACCTTGCCCCATCAGGCCTAGGTGTGGTGTTATGGATTGGATTGTGTTCCCTAAAAAGGATCAGGTGCCCAGCAGCTCATGAGTGGATTAATAAAATGTGGTATATGTATACTATGGAGTTCTATTCAGCCATAAAAAAATGGTGAACAAATATCTTTTGTAACAACCTGGATAAAACTGGAGACCATTCTAAGTGAAGTATCACAAGAATGGAAAAACAAACACCATGCATACTCATGCTAAATTGGAACTAATCAATCAACACTCATGTGCACATATGGAAGTAAAACTCAACGGAAATCAAGTAGGTGGGGGGAGGCAGAGGGGATGGGTAAATTGACACCTAATGGGTACAGTGAACACTATCTAGGTGATAGGCACACTTAGAACTTTGGCTCAGATTGTACAAAAGCAAATTATGTAACCCAAACATTTGTACCCCTGTAATATTCTGAAAAAAAAAAAAGTTAAAGTAAGGTCATAGGTGGGCTTTCATCCAATATGTCTGGTGTCCTTATAAAAAGAGGAAACTGGATCACAGAGGCAGACATGTGTAGAGGGGCGATGTGAAGACACACAGGGAGAAGATGGCCGCATGACTAGAGTGATGCATCTGCACGCCCAGGGATGCCAAGGACTGCCAGCAAAGCTGAAGCTGGAAGAGCAAGGGAGGATTCTCACCCAGGACCATCAGAGAGAGCACGGCCCTGGCCATACTCTGATCTCAGACTTCGAGGCTCCCAAACTGCAAGACACTAGGTTTCTGTTTGTTGTAAGCCAACTCACTTATGGTATTTTGTTTTAGCAACTCTAGGAAACTAATAGAAGTGGTAAAGCCCAGGTGCTGGGATTATCCTTAGACAAAGTGGAAATCAGGATAAAAGTCATTAAATGAGACAAAGAAGAGAACTTTGAAATTCTGTTAACATAATATGTTTGCATATATCCTAATAATATTATATGTATGTTATATACTTAACTGTGATGACGATACAATGGCTATGAACTACCTATGTACCCAATAAAGTAGCATGTACATGAAAAACAAAACTGACAGGAAATACAAGGAGAAAAAGAAACACACTAAGAGTAGAAGATTTTACTTTTTTCCTGTTTGACAGATTACGTGGGTAAAAAGTAAATATGAATATGAGTAATATAATTATCAATGTATGTCTGCCATATATGCACATATACTCATATATACATATTATATATCACAGAGACAGAGAGAGACATATTGAGAGAACTCTGCTACAGTTTTCCTTTAAGTTTCTAAAAATTTATAAAAATTGATCATATATAAGGTCACAAGTTAAACCTCAATAAATCTCCCCCTCAAATAAAAATATTACAGAAATAATTTTCAGATTGTAATTCAATAAGGCAGAAAATAATAAAATCAGAAAACAAATAGCCCAGTGGCATGGGGATAAGAGTGAAAAGGTAGGAAGGGAAGAGCTAGAAATGCCAGAGGAAAATTGCATAGCCTTAATGTTTAGCCTCAAATTCAATAAACAGGAGTGAGAACGATTCATTCAACACAGGAAGTTAGAAAAAGAATAACAAAATAAACCTAAAGAAAGCAGAGGAAAAAGTTAATGAAGTATCCAGGATAATCCAATGAGTTAGAGAACATAGAAAGAAGAATAAGAGTAGAATAAATAATATCCAAAAAAGATTTAAAAGAACAACAGTAAAATAGATAAGTTTCTAGAAAAACTTTAGAGACAAATATATAGAAATTAGAAAAAAATAAAGAGAAATTAACACAAATCTAATCATGACAACTGCTGAACTCTATGAAAACTAATTTAAAAGCTAGAATCTATGAAAACTAATTTAAAAGCTAGAATGACTATTGAATTTGCTAAGAAAAAATAATTTACCAAAATGGTTCCAGAAGATATAAAACACTCTAATGTAGTGCAATCTATGGGAAAATGGAGAAAATTATGCAAAGAGCTACCTCCTAAAAGGCACCAGGCCAAATTGTTTCACAGAAGAACTTATCTGCTTTAAAGAACAAATAATTCAAATATTCCAATATTAATTATTCTGTTCTAGAACATTGAAAAGAAGGAAAATAATCTGAATTATTTTAATGAATCAAGCAATATATTAGAACCAATTCCCAGTAAAGATTAAACCCAAAAGGAAATACCAGATTAATTTCACTTAGGAATATCAATTTTAAAATCCTAAATAAAACATTAGCAACAGAATTAGCAGTGCTTAAAAGTATAATAAATCATACCCATGTGGAATTTATTCTAGGAATGCAAGGATGGTTTAGCATTAAGAAACCAATTAAAATGATTCATTATATCAAAATGAATCATCTATGAAAAGAAATCATCAATTATTGTTTTCTAAAAATTCAATAAACTAGGAATAGATTGATATTTTCTTAAGATGGAAAAATCTATCTTAACTCAAAAATCAGTATCATATATAATGGAAAAGTGCTGGAAGATTTCCTACTAAAGATTTCCCACTTTTAGAACTATTATTTAACATTGTACTAGAGGCAGAAGTCAATGAAATTAAATAAGAGGAAGAAATTAGTAGTAAAAAAATTAAAAATAAAATTATAAATTATTTTATATTATTATTTAAAATATATAAATTTATTAAAATAAAATAATTATTAGATGAGATAATTATATATCTGAAAAATATTAGAAGATATACTTTGGAACTACTGCTAACAATAAGAAAATTCAAAAAGGTAGCAGTATACAAGATGAACATATAGAAATCATTAGCTTTCATATATATAAACAACAACCAGTTAGAGGATATAATAGAAGAAACAAGCTTATTTACAAAATTGGTAAAAAGATAAATATCTAGGAATAAATTTAACAAGAAATGTCTGAGACACATATAAAAAACAAAATAAAAAATGCGCTTTTAACCACCTTGGAAGGATATTAAAAAGAATTTTGAAATGGGAAGTCTATCAATATTCCTGAATGGAAAAATTTGACCTCATAACTATTTCATTTTCCCCTAAGTTGATTTTTTCTAAGTTAATTTTTTAAGGTTAACATTATCCTTATAAAAATACTAATAGTTCCTTTTAGGGGGAGAGAGGAGAAACTAGACAAGGCAATTATGAAATTCACATAGAAAAATAAACGAACATAACCTTTCCAAAATTTGCTTTTTACACAAAATTATGTTTTTAAGAAATTTATCCATGTTGATACATCATTCATTCTAAATGCTGCATAATACTATTCCCTTGTATGAAGATACTATAATTTATTAAGTCTCTTGTTAATGGATATTCAAATTGTTTCCTGGGTTGTGGAATGTCCTTAATGGTTCAAATCATCCTGGGTGTGTTTTAGGGGTAAGGATTTGGGGGCTCCTGCCTCACCTAGAGAATATAAATTCAGATTTACACATAAGAGTCATCTGGGATTTTGATTTCTTGCATTAGATGACTTATACTTTTTCCCCACCTATGGCCCTAGCAATTTATCTGATGCTTCCTTGAGCTGATGGAAAAAGTTTTTCTTGCTGCTCTATGAGAGCTCATACTCTCACCTTGCACAGGCTGGAGGCCACAGCGCTGCCCCTGGGAGTATTAAAATCCCAGCCCCCAAGTCGTTGGATCCAAGATGCCCTATAGTATCCATTTCTGCTTACTGCTTTGTCTTTGAGGTCCCTATCTGACACCTGGGGATTCCTGTTCTTTCTTTTAAGCTTGACCATGTGTTTGTAATCTGTATGTTGTATTTTGCTTAGCATCTCTGTGTGGCTGTGGAAGGTGTGGAAGGCCCTTTTGTGTCATCTCTGTTCACTGCATTGCCAGCAGTATAGGGTCCACCATGGGTACCAAGTACATTCCATTTTATCCAGTTGGTCCAGCCAGTGAGGTCTTCTCATGCCCCAGTTCTGGCTCCTGGGCTCCTGCTGCCTCTTCCAGCTTCCTGCTCCATCTCAGAGGGATGAAATCTGTGAAAGTGCTATGCACAGCACCTGGTGCAAAGGCTGCCCCCAAAAAGCATGTGCTGGTTTAAGATATTAAAAGCAGATGCTGAGGGTGGTCTTTAACCTCTTCTCCAGGTTGACACTAACCCATTAATCAGTATAGACAGTTGATGATTTTCAAACCCATGGGATTCCATTCCCAATTAATCCATCTGCGTAGTGTCTGCCCTGGGCATATAGAATCTCTATGTTGAGGGTGGGCATATAGAGGGCATATAGAATCTCTATGTTGAGGGTGGGCATATAGAGGGCATATAGAATCTCTATGTTGAGGGTGGGCATATACAGGGCATATAGAATCTCTATGTTGTAGGGAGTGAAGGGTACAGGGAGAGGGGTGAAAACCTGAACATGGCCAGCCCAAGGCTGGGAAATAAACTCCCCCATGGGTTTTCCCTACAGGAGTCATAGTCCATGGGCCAGAGGGGAAGCAAGTTGGATGTGACCAGCAGAGACTTCTGATGGCCCATATTTAGAGTTTGGCCCCTAGCCAGCGAGATCCTTGGGCTGGGTTCTTTCCTATCATAAAAGATTTTGCAGAACGAGGTTCAGGATGATCTAAGTGAAGCAGAACCCGTGGAGGCTGGAAAGAGTCCACCAGGCAGAACCTGAAGACAAGTCTCTAGTTCCAGGGCCCTGGGGGGAGATTACAGCTCGAGGAACCCTTGGGGGTCTGGCCCAGAGCCCCGAATGCAGGCCAAGACCAAGCTCAGAGCGGCACAACTACTTACATGTTCTACCCACTGTGGGAGGGGTGGGTGGAGCTCCTGGTTCCCAGCCAGGAAGGTCCCCAGGGCCTCCCAGTGGGTGGGATTGGGGCACAATGTATGAGTAACGGGGGTGGTTCTTTGCCCAAGGCCAGAGCAAGTCAGGCCCAAGAAATTATAGGTTCAAACCTGCCTATGATCCAAGGCCCTCTCACTGAAGCTACCATCCTGCCATGCCAGGCCTTTGTCTCCAAGCCTAGTGAAACCTCGAGCAAAGGTGTCTAGGCAAATGAAGGAGGAGGTATCTCAAACATAGAAATTGCTATTATATTTTAGTCATTCTATGACTATTACTTGGCCCATGTTCCTTTACATATTCTGTTTGGGCATGACATCTGTGGCCCAGGTGCAGCGGATGACCATGCCTGGGGTATGTTGTAGGACCCTGAGCCCTCCTAGGCTGGTGGTGGGGGTTGACAGGTCATGACATTGCTGTGGTGCTGCATCATCTCAGTACCTCTGGGCACACTGGGCCACCCAGTGGGACCACATCTCCCCTTGGCCTGCTGTTAGCCTGCCTTCAAGGTCATCTTGTCAGTCTCCGCACACGTTCCCTCGTCACCATACTTAGCAATAGGCAGATAAAGGAAAGGCCATCACTCAACCAAGACAGGCCTTTTCGCTGGTATTGACAATTACATAGAAGCTGGGAGGCAAGAGGACAACCTCTGACATGCTCCAGCCAATAGCCTGCCAGGGAGATGAACCCATTTTGGCTTTGGGGATCCCAATATTTGAGGAATGGGGAAGTTGGTAGGGAAGCCTCAATGCAGGAGGAAGCTGTTTTCTCTTTATGAATTCACTGTGAAAGAAGGAACCCTTGGAAGAGAGTTCCAGGATCCTATGAGAAAGCGGTCTAGAAGGATCCCTCTATAGACAAAAAGTGTTTCAAGGGAGCATATCAAAGAACTATCAATTCATGGCATTATTTCTGAGTTCAAGAATCCATATGTAACTCAGCTACAGTTGTACATACGAAATTTGGGAAGATGAGAATGTGTGTGCATTACACCAAACGAACCAAGTGTGATGGAGACAGCATGCCCTGGGTTTGGAATGGCTTAGATAACTTGGCAGAAATAGAGGGACTTTCAGGGTTATTTATAAGGACTGGGATTACCAGATACTCCTTGCAGAAAAGGATAAAGAGAAAACATCCTTCATAGGTCCAGCAGGATTTACCGATGGAGAGGACAGCTCTGGGATTGCTGGGGCCTGGCCACCTGCCTGTGGGTGTGGGGAGGAGCCACTGGGAAGTCTGGTGTATTTGGGCAATGCCACTTGCTCATAAGGACTCAGTGTAAGGGAGGTTCCGCAAAGTGCCGGATGGTCTTGAGGAGGTGGAGTTGAATAATCATTCACTGGGCTGTGTTCATTCTTTTACATTCTGTAGAGTACAGTTTTCTGACAAGGAGGGAGCAAAGATCTAGCGAAGATGCCAGTCTTTACCAGAAGATTCAGTCTTGGAGGACTAAGGACACTTGGGGCACTTGAGGGATGCTTTAGGCAGTGTGTCAAAAGTTACCCCAATATTAATTCCCAAACTTCCCACAGACGTGACCGAGTGTCTGGCTGCAGTAGGGCCTCCTGACTGCAGGGGGCAGCCAAGAGCAGCCCCGGGGCACAGAGGGAGAACAGGGACGAGTGGTCTATGGGTGGAGAAGGAAGCAGGCATTCGGGACAGAGAGGGACCCAGGAGGCGGCACCCCAAATGCCTGGGAACTCCACGGCTTCCTTCCTTCTGCACGCTGATGCCACTTTGGAAGGATTGGGAGTGGTGCCGTGCCGGGAGGATCGGATGTTTTTTACCACTGTGGCCCGTTATCTAACGAGAAGGAGGAGGCAACCGTGGTTCCTGGGATCTCAAAGCACCCCGCTTCCCAGAGTAGGGGAAGCTGTCCAATTCCCGTTTGGCAGTTTCCGTAGGGCCTCTCTGCTGCCCTTTTTTGGACCATCTAGCACAGTGATTCTCAACCAGGGGTAATCCCCCCGTGCCTGGGGGAAGTTTGTCTGGAGACGCTCTGGTTGTTACAGCTTGCGTGGAGGGTGCTCCCAGCGTCCAGTAGGTAGGGGCCAGGGACCTGCTAGACATCAGCCCCTCACAACAAAGAATTATCCATCTCCAAATGTCAACAGTGCTGGGGTTCTGAAACCCTGACCTAGAATAATCTGGCTGAGTTTATGTTTTCAAAGGCAAGTGCCAGGCTTCAGGCTAATTTTGCCTTCAGCCTAGTCAACACCACTGTCCCTGAGGCAAGAAGTCCCAGGCACTGTCTTAGAATTGGTGAGGAAAAATTACAG
The DNA here is from genome assembly GCF_040939455.1 of Microcebus murinus. Lineage (NCBI taxonomy): Eukaryota > Metazoa > Chordata > Mammalia > Primates > Cheirogaleidae > Microcebus > Microcebus murinus. The sequence goes on along the minus strand of NC_134105.1, from coordinate 28,022,765 downwards.
AGAATAAAATACACATAGTACTGTGATTCTCCTACAACAGGGAAAACAAAATGTAAATTAAATTTTTAATCCGTTATTCTGCCACACCTTCAACCTGCCAAGCTTTGAGGTGCCTAAGGACTTCCAACTCAACAATTTTAGTTTTTTGGGTTTTTTTTTCCACTTTCAGCTTTATGCATCGGTTTGGGGATGGAAGTTGAAAGCGTGGGAGTGGATGAGATCACTCACAGAGCATTCTCTGTAGAGTGGGACGAGCAGAGGAACAAGGACAGAACCCCAAGGACTGCAGACATTTAATGAGGGGCAAAGAGGAGGAGGGGAAGAAGCAACTTGGGAGAAAAGAGGAGAAATTTTAATTCAAACACATTGAGTACTTTTTAAAGAGACAAGGTCTCACTATGTCACCCAGGCTGGAGTGCAGGAGCTATTTACAGGTACAATCGTAGCACACTACAACCTCGAACTCCTGGGTAGCTGGGCCTCTTACCTAGCCCTCATCACAAATTTTTAAAGGACTGACTGTGTGCCAGGCACTAGAATCCAGAGATACTAGTGTATTGGAATCCAAAGAGCTCAAACAAGAGAGTCATTCATTCATTGGTTCATTCTTCCATTCATTCAACAGCTATTTAGTGAGTGCCTACTATGTACCAGGAACTGTTCTGAATTCTCAGGAAGACATGGTCAGTGGTGAACAAAACAAAGTCTCCCCTCATGCAGTTCACACTCTGGTAAGGAAGATACACAAGAAAAAGGTGAGGAAAGGTTGTCGAAGAGGTTAATTGGGATGATGGTTGAAAAGGGGCTTCCATGGTGGATTACAGAGAGCAGTTCTAGCCAACCGATGGCTGCAAAAACTGACTGCAAATGGCCCAGTGAGAGAAGGAACAGGGGAAGTCCTGGTGCTTAGTAGGCCCACCAGATGTTGGACAAACAAGCCAGTTTCTGGGTCACTGCCTAGAAATAGTCTCGATCTCATTCCCCAGTGATTTATTACAACTGCTGTTACTGCCTTCGCATTTTTTTTTTCTGAAAAGTTTTGTGTAAAATAGGAAATAAAAAGTGCTGGAGTAGTCCTAGATTCAGAAAGGGGAAGCGAGGTATTTATTCCTTTAGCATAAGACAAGGCACAGTACCAGGAAAGGAATAATCAAAGTTGACAGCTCAGAGGAGATGACAGGAAATGGTTTGGAGGAGTCTCCTTTGGTCACGAATGCTAAGAGAATTTGTGCCGAACCAGGGAGTTAACTGTGAGAGATTTTGCCTCAAAAACATGTCTAATTTCATTTTTTAAACTCTTCTAGCAGAGGTGAAGCGGGCTTGTATCTGTGGATTATACCACCCCAGGAGGGCTTCATAACAGACATGAAAATAAATTAGTTATGACAGTCACTTCCTGAAGTCGGCAATGCTAGTTCTCACTTGAGATCCAGTGGCCATCAGAGTTGCGGTTAAAAAAGTTTAGAAAAGCCTTTATGTGGGCATATTTTAGGGCCTGGATTCAGAGACTGTTACGGAAAGTCCACAGCGATGCTATGATGGCCAAGCCTAAGTGGTTCCTTGAGGGCTTGTTTGAAGTAAAAGCATCTGGATACCAAACTCTGAGGAGACTTGGGGTTCCCACCAAATATGGAGCCTGAAGCCCTGTGTGTTAGGTCTGCGTCTTCCCCTGTGTGATCAGGGGCTGGGTACTTGCCCTTTTCTGAGCTTCTGTACAAAGGGGATTGGATCCACTGTGAGTGCCGGAAGTGACCTGCTTTTGTTTTTGCCCATCCAGCACCCAGTCCCTGTTTGTCTGGTATAGCATCTCCATTTCCCCTGGGCAGCCCCATCTCCCATCATGCTCAGTGTTCCTAAGCCTGTCAGTCAAGTTCTCCTCACCTTGGCCAAGGGGAGTCACATGATCAATGCTCAGCCAATCAGAGTCTCTCTTGAAGGAATCTGAATTTTGAGCAGAGAGACACCAGGTCAAAAGATGGCAGGAACCATTCACACCCCTGCCCTAGATCTCTGTAGCTGCTCTTCTGTCCGCCCTTTCTCAAGTCTAGTTCTTCACCCTTCCCTTCATTTCTTCCACTGAATTCACTCTTTGCCTACATTAGCAAGCATTGTTTCTGTTGCTTGCAACCAACAAATCCTAATGTTACATAGCCTTTTGGAATTCGACATTTGGGAGGAATGATCACACCTCACAGCACTGTTGTAGAGATGAAATGAAACTGCTATGATGGTGCCTGGCAGGGTGAGTTTGCTCCCCTTCCTCGTCTCCATGACTTGTCCATGGAGCGTGCCTTTGGTGAGGGATCTTGCTTAGCTATATATCCTTACACGAGAAAGATTTGTAGAAATTAAAATAAGCAAAGGTTATTTTGGAGAATAAATGAGGTAATTCATTTTTTTTTTTTCGTTTGGCAAATATTTAGTGAGCACCCACTATGTGGCAGGCCATAGTAGGCACTGGAGATGCAGCCATGAATAAGACCAAGGCCCCGCTCTCAGGGAGTTTGCATTATAGCGCGAGAGGCAGACAATAAACAGACTGATACTAGGTTTAGATGGGCTGCTTGTGGAATGTGTTTCTTTGAAGGTGACAGATGGGCAGAAATATGATTGAAGTGAGGGAGGGAGACATGCCAGTGTTTAGGGGAAGAGCTTTTCAAGCTATGGGGACAGCAAGTGCAAAGGACCCAAATCAGGTGATGTGCTTGGCATGGCTGAGGACTAGCTAGGAGGCCAGGGTGGCTGGAGCACAGGGAGTGGGGAGGAGGATGGTGGGAAAGGAGACTGGGGGAATTGCAAGGCTCTACAGCGTCCCTGCCATGGGTCAGTCCTTCAGGGATAGGGACTTTACTTCTGCCTGCGGTGATATGGCCTACATTTGGACAGGCTTCCTCTTCAATATTTCTTCCTTACCATGCACTTCCAAGCTATTTTGCCTCTTGAAGCCCCACAGAACCCACCCGACCTTGCTTCTCTCGGCCAATCCCCTTGGAGATCTGAAGCCAGCTCTTCTCCACGTCTTCACTTCATTCCTTGGAGGTGTTCCTCATAGGGTATCATTTGGAGTCTCTTTGGAACTTATCAGGAAGTTTCCTCCTTCAATCTCCCTTGTTCTAGACACAATACTTTTATTAATTCTGCCTAGGATGGGTTTTGTTCTTATGGCAGCCTGTCGCACAGCTGTCACTGCTATCACATGAGGCTTCTCTTTTTCATAAGGGGCTGCTCCAGCTGTTCTCCCTCTGTCTCCTCTCTCCTTGCTCCTTGGGGCCACTGGTGTGAAATAAAAGTGCAGGACATATTTATTTCTGTTAAATGTCCTCTTGTTGGACTAAGCCCACTGATCCAGAAAGTCAGACCTTTTGAGATCCTGATTCCATCACCCAACCTATTTACTATTTCTCTATTTTTTGTCACCCACAAGTCTCATCCCAAAGCCACCTGTGTCTCATTTGTGCATATATAAGGCTGGGTTGGCCTCGGCTTGGTGCCAGGTTCTGGCCAAGAGCTGCAGATGCAGCAATCCCCTTGGGGAATCTGCAATCTCGTTTGGCAGAGGACATGAAAACAGGTCATTACAACACAGCACAATGTGTAAGTCCTGTGGGAACCTGGTGGGGGTGGGTGCCGGGAAATGCAAGCAGTGGCGACACGGAGCAGGTATTTGCTAGGAGCCCAGTTGGGGGGAAAGGCATTCCGGGAAGAAACACAGCACACGCAAAGGCAAGGAGACGGGGAAGTTAGTGTCGCGTTCAAGGAACTGCACGTACAGCGGCATGTCTGGTGCAGGCAGCTGAGTACACAGAAGCCCCACCTGGCTGGAAAAGGCGGGCAGCAGGGAACATCAGTGTCTTGAGTATTTCTCAAGGCCCAGCTGATTCCAGGGAGCTCTTGGTTTCCAGTGTACACAACTAGTGGCACCTTTAGGCACAAGACACTCATTCGGCGGGGCTATCATTTGAAATATCCACAGATGTTCCTCTTGTGGGCATTTCCTATGAGTGCCACCAGGGCCAGGACAGGCTTGGCAACCTCTGGACTTGCGAGAGCTGGTCAGGAACACTCAGTTCTCACTCAGTACACTCCGTATTCTTTTTTTTTTTTTTCACTCCGTATTCTTGATCCACACGTTCCCCAGTCCTCCCACCTTCCTTTTGGCTCTAGGCCTGTCCCTGTAAGATCCTTGAAACTCTGGGGGCCCCTGAATGACTTATGTTCTGAATTTAGCACCTTAGCCCAGAAGCATTCTGCCTTGCAAAACCACCACTCTGCCAGCTTCACATGAAGGGGCCATTTAATATGCAGCTGAGAAACAGCCCTACAAAGCAAAGAAGATAAGGTGGGAATGTTGAATATTCATTTTTGTGGTTAGAGGGTGTTTTTCCTATGATTCTGTTATTCAAATTAGCTTGGATTGTAACTTCCATTTCAACAACAAATGCTTAAAGAAACACAACAGGCTAATCCCCACATTGGTCTCTTGAGGTCTCCTCCAGAGTGACCGCTCCCCAGAACACTCCACCTTGAAGGCAGCGACCAAGGCTGATTAATTTCTTCCATTCTCACAGGCCTAATCCAGCACACAGGAGGAGCGTGAAGGAGAGAGACCCAGCCCTCCAAAGAGTCTGGTCACTGGGTCCTGGGGGCAGTGCCCACAGTCCCAAGATCTGCCATTGATCTATGGCCTGTGACAGGGCAGTGGGCCAGCCTGACCCCCAACTCAGCTCAGGAAGCAACTGGGCAGGGAAGTCAGTTAAAGATCCCTGGGGGGCCACTGCCCCGTGTCCCCAGGGTAACTTGCAAATCCTATTCATTCCTCTAGGCCTGGACACTGAGCCGGAGACCAGATAGCACCCATCAGTGACGAAAAGCTGAGCAGCAGTCAGCATTTAGAAGGTAATCAAATATTTTTGCGTCCATCTATGTATTCCCATCTCCCTGACACCTTTTGGTTCCTTCCTGGATAGACCCTCACCTCCTAATGATTTCTGCCTTCACTCTTGCCCTACTCTAGTCTCTATATGGCAGCCAGAGTGATTTTTGAGAATATAAATTGGGCCCCTACTTAAATGACTTGACTTCCATGACTTCCCATTGATTCAGGATAAAATCCACGGCATGCACAGCCTCTGAACCCCCTTTCCGCCCCTGTGCTCCCCATTCACTGTGCTTCTGCTACCAGTTCCTCCGGTCCGCCAAGCTCCTTCTGCCCCGGCACCTTTGTGCTGGCTGTCCTTCCTCTGGACGCGATTCCCAGCTCCTCTCTTGGTTGGCTCCATGTCATCTTTCAACCTCAATATCGCCTCCCTGGAGAAGCCTTCCCAGCTTCCCTGTATGAGTCTAGTATAGCACTCTCTTCATTTCCTTCCTAGCCTTCCTAGTCGCTATCTGTAATGATTTGTTAATTTGTCCTCTATCTCCCCCACTACAAGGCAAGGGGTCTATCTTAGCCATCACTGTATCCCCAGGACTTAGCACATCTGGATAAATATTGACCAAATGAATTTACTGAGTGCCAACTATGTGTTAGGTTTCTCATGTACTTTTTCTCATTTAATTTTTCTAATAACCTTCTTGAGTTGGTTGATATCCCCTATCATAGAGAGCCGAATGAACTCTCTCAACATCACAGTGGAGAACAAGACATTGAACCTAAGTCATTCGACCCTACAGGCCATGTTCATTATACAATAATCGGGACCTGAAACCCTGAGTTTTGGTTTTGCTACTTACAACTTATAGGACATAGATAGAGCAAAGCCCCATCTTTTTGAACTTCCGTTTCTTCACATGTAAAACGTGGGCATTAATAATATGCCCCCCTACTGTAGAGTAGCATAGACTCTGGAGCCAGATTGTCAGGGTTCACCAGTCAGCTGCCTGCTGTGTGGCCTTGGGTGAGTGACTTAACCTCTCTGTGCTTCAGTTTTACAATATGTAAAATGGGCATAAGTGGAGATGTTGAGAGGCTCACAGGAGCACATGTACGTAGAGCCTTTATTTACAACAGTGTCAGGCACTTACACAGTTATGAGAGAGTTAGCTATGGTTATCATTAGTTGGCATTAATGAACTTTATTGCTTTCTAAATCCCTTCACATTCCAGCCTTACACAAATCCTCCAAGGTGAACAGGAAAGGCTTTATTTTTCTATTTTATCCACGAGGAAACTGACGCTCAAAAGGTCTTGCTGGGAGTCTCCCGCTGCAGGTGGAAGCCCCAGCACAAGGCCATGTCCTAGCCCGGCACTCTGCGCTCCGAGTCTCCGCGGCGGCTTCTCGGACTTCACGCGGGTGTGGGCGCTGCCCTTCCCGCCCCACCTGCCTTGCTTCTGCTGATCTGTCTTTTGCTCCATTAGGCAGGGCCGCGGCCCCAGGCCCCGCGCGGCGCCCTGCGCCCTCCGCGCGCTCCGCTGCCCGCGCCCGCCCGCCCCGCCGCGGAGGTGACGGCAAAGTGAATTAGCGCGCGGCGAGGGCGCGGGGGCGCCGAGGTGCCCGGCAGCTCCGCGGGCGCAGCACTTCCCGGCCTGATATTTGCACAAAGTGCTCTCAGGGCCTCTTTACATTTGCACTTGCCCATGGAGTTAGCGCTTCCGCCGAGCGCGACTTCTCCAAAGGGCGCTCGCGTCCTGTGTTTGAGGAACGGACGCGAATACTTCCCACCTCCCCCCCTGGGCTCCCCGTTCCTGCGTCCTCCGCCCGCTCTCGCTGCCGCCGCACCCCCTTCCCTGGCTCGCTCCCCATCTGGGCGCGCTCCCCCTCTAGGTTCTTCGCATCTGTCTTCCCCCAGTTCACTCCATCTCCCTGGTCCCTCAGCCCCTTCCATTTTTCTCTCTCTCTCTCTCTCTCTGCTCGTCTGGGTCTTTACCTGTCTTTCTCTCATTCTCCCAATCTCACTGTCTCCATGCCTGCTCACTCCCCTCTAGCCCTGCCTCCCCCATTTTTCCTCCTCCCCTTCCACAATAAGGCTGCAGCAGGTCTCAGCTTGGGCCTCACATTCCCGTGGTTGATGCCTGCATGGCATGGGGGTTGCCTGCATGGGGGTTTGGGACCGATCCTTGGTCCCAGTGCACTTTTCAGGTCCTTTCAGAGAGTCCTAGAAGAATAGAAGGGAAGGGTCCTCAGGTCCTACCTGGGCGAAGCCCCCATTATCCATGAGGCTTTTGGGACAACCAGTGCAGGCTGAAGGTTCCAATGCCATTAACTCTGGGCACCAGCCCAGTTTGCCACTGGACTCCCAGTCACAGTTCTCCACCACTGCTCCAAAGCTGGCTGAGAATTCCTCCTGGGAAGTTCCAGACCTTCCAGCCTCTCTTAGCAGGTGGGACCTCCAAGCCAGAGCTTCCCACCTGATGGGGCAGGAAACACATAGGCCCACTCCCTTCACCCTCAGAGCAGCCAGGTGGCCCCTGGGGCATCTGTAACTCTGGGGCTGGTTGTCTCTGGCAGGGAGCAGTCTGAGCTGGGACTCCCTGGAAAGGCTTAGTTGGGGGAGGTGGGTATACTTTGAGGTTCCTGCAAGTGGCCAGCAGGATGATTGGCATCTGGCACTCCCTGCTCTGCTGAAATGGACTGGGTGTGGTCCAAGAAATGTCCTCCACCTGGGCATCTATGGCAGTGGATTGCAGAGCACGCCACTGTCCATGGTAAACAGAGATCCCCATGAAGTGGCTGGAGTTTGTGTTCCAGATGTCCAAGGTGTCCCCAGGCCAGGGTGGAGTCAGGGAGGGGACTGGGGGCAGATGAAGCTCCAGCAGTGACCTTGGATCTTGATTCCATCTGAGATTGGATATTTCTGCCATCCTTTACCTGCTTTGCTATTTTATTTTTTATGTATGTATGTATTTATTTATTTTGTTGAGACAGTCTCACTTTATTGACAGGGCTAGAGTGCCATGGCATCAGCCTAGCTCACAGCAACCTCAAACTCCTGGGCTCAAGCGATCCTCCTGCCTCAGCCTCCCAAGTAGCTGGGACTACAGGCATGAGCCACCATGCCCGGCTAATTTTTTCTATATATATTTTTAACTGTCCGGCTAATTTCTTTCTATTTTTAGTAGAAATGGGGTCTCGGTCTTGCTCAGGCTTGTCTTGAACTCCTAACCTAGAGCGATCCTCCCTCCTCAGCCTCCGAGAGGGCTAGGATAACAGGTGTGAGCCACTGCGCCCAGCCTGCTTTGCTATTTTAGAAGCATGTAGGATCCCTGGAAGCTGACTGCTCTAACAGTGAGTTTCTAGCCCGCAGACGGGAGTGGCATCATTATTTTGAAATACTTCCTGTGGAAAAGTTCGATTAGTTCCTACACCCATTTGCTTTACACCAGAAATCCCAACATTACTTTTGTCAATACAGAAAAGACCTATTCGATTCTGTAAATACAAGTTCAATCATGGTGCTAAATACTTGTTTAAAAATGATTTTAAATATTTCATCACACATGAGAACAAACTTTCTTATTGATGGTGCCTGTCAAAAATTTGAAAAGATCCTCATTAAAAGTTTCGCTTATTTCTGTGGAGTCATTTGATCAATCGTGTGTAATCATTTCCAGTCTAAAACCTGATAGTAAAAGAAAAATGTTTCCAGAAGCAAATTCGAGTTTCTCATTAAAACACGCGAAAGGATTTTAATTGCAAGTTATATGCAAACCCGATAATTTAATGTCTTCCCTAGTACTTTGTATTTTATTTTTTATCATAATTTTTATTTCATAAATAAAATGTAATTAATTTTTAGACATCTCTCAGTGGATCTGCAGGAGGTCTGTGGAGGAGTGGAAGAACTGGCCTTTTGGTGTGATAGTGGCAGCTAAGGGAAGATTTCGGAGGATCTGTGCGATCTCTGAGGTCAGAGAAATTGTTTTTTGTTTTTGTTTGGTTTGGGTTTTTTGTCTCTTCCTGCTGTGCTTCTCCTGGCCGCGGTACAACCCAAGCTCAGCCCTGAATCTGCTAAGAGAGGGATTCTGCCGCAGGTTCCAGACTGTGGCCGCGTCTCCGGCAGAAATGCAGCCCAGCCAGTCGCTGCAGCAGCCGCTGCCCAGACACGGTCGCCGCCCCGACACCTGCCCCGGACACGGCCGCCGCGCCCGGGACAGTGATGTACCGGACCGTGTTGGACACGCCCTCTCACGCGGGGGCTTCTCCTGAGCATTGTAGATTCCAGGCAGAAAACGCCTGTCCCCTCCACCTGCCTTCCTGGGCCCTGAACCACCCTGGCGCGCAGAAGCGTGATTACCTTGTCACTCTAGACACCCTTTGTGATCCGCGCGCCAGGAGATCTGCGCGCACTGGAGGAAGAGAACCCGGCTTGGTGTGGAATGCAGGGGTCCAAATCCCGGCTCTATCCCTTGCTAGCAGCGTGACCTTGACCTCCACCCTGTCAGTCATTTATTCTCTCTAGGCCGCAGTTTCCACACCGGTTCCCACGAGGCCGTGCAGAATTAGAGGGAGCAAACGAGGAAGTGGACATGCAGATGCTTTGTTCACTGTAAGGTGCTGTACGGGTGGAGGGGCTGTGATTATTGCTGTCGGCAAGAGCAGGACTCCGTGACTCCTGCTGAACCGCGAGTGACCACTGATGGTTGAAAGGACTGAGGGAGCAATGCTACCGTTAGAAGCACGCTGAGGGTCCACCCCAGTGGCTGGGTGGCCAGGGGCCTTGCTGGCAGGGGTTGACTTCTGTTCCAAATCAGTCTCCTTGTAACACCCTAGAGCCCTGCACTTTTCATTTGTTAAACAAACATTCACTTATTTATTTTTAAATAGATTTTCTCTCTTTTTTCCCATTCTGAAAGTGAATGCATGCTCATTCCAGAGTGTTTAGAAATACAGATATGCTAAAAGAAGAAATTTAGAGTCACCCCAAATCCTGCTGCAGAGACTGAATGTCTCGGGCCCACACACACAGCTACCCGTACTCCTTCAAATACTTCAGAAAAATGTTATAATACTCGCTGTTTTGTGATCAGCTTTTTATTTAAAAAAAAGTCTTACAATAATGTGTGAACATTTACTAGGTAATAAACTATCCTTCTACAATATCATAAAAATCACTGCCTAGCCATCTATACCATTAAACGTTCAGTGGTGTCTACTGTGTTCAGAGTCTTGAAGGAGCCCCTCTCAGGGAGAGAGGGGTGAATAGAGCCACCCCTGTGTGCCCCTTGGGAACCCACCATCCTGCAGAGGAAATCAGATATCCCGGGAGAGATGGGACCTGCTGAGACACAAGGCAGGTGTTTCACCCTACAAGGGGGGGGGTGACAGGAAAGACAGGTCATTTCCAAAAAAGGGAGCAGAGAAGGCATCCTGAGGGCTGGGACTAGTGGAGGAGGGTGGGCTGGGTTTAAACGTAGGAAAATGGGAAGGAAGTCACGGTATCAGGAAGAACGTGAGAGGAGTATGTGAGCCCACACATCTTCAGAAAAATGACAAAATCAAGCTATATTTTCTGTGCTCATGTGGAAGCTGCTAAAGGGGGTGGGATTTGCATCAGGATTGGTGAGCTAAAACCTGTTATCCTGCCCAAAGAATAAGAATTGTTTAGAGCAGGCTTATGTTGGTGACCTTGAGCAAGTCACATAACCTCAAAGCGTGAAGACAGGAAAGGGGCTCAGTGATTTCCTTCCAACTTCACGTTTTATAGATGGCGAATTGAGGCCCAGAATAGGGAGGGACTTACCTTAGATGACACAGCAACTGTTGTGGGTGATGCCAAGAGCTGGTGGACCCCTTCAAGGGCAAGGACCAAATTGTTCATAAAAGGCCACTCAACACTTGGTGCAGATCTGCACTCCCAAAACAGCCTTGTTAAACCAAACTGAGCGGCTGTCACTGTGCTGACCAGCCCTGCCTCGTAGCACTGTCTTGGGGAAGACCTCAAGAAGAAACGAATATGCTGTGCTTCCTGAGACCCTCTTATGCAATCAGGAGGTAAGTATTGTGTCCCCCTGCCCCCACTCCACCTGGGAGGAGGGCACCTATCTGAGCCAGGGTCTTTTGGTAAGAAAAAAACAGATCCACTCAAACTGCCTCAAGTAGAAGAAAGTTTATTGTAAAGATACATAACATTCTCTTGGGAATCCAAGAATAGGAACCACAGGGCAGTCAGGACTCATGGCAATTGGAGCTGGGCCTGGAAAATTATTAGGGTGTCCAAGTAGCTTTATTTTCTTCCTAGACTCCAATCTCCCAGACTAAGGATTCGTTCACTGGAGCACACATCCAGCCATCCATGCATGCAGCTATCTATCCCAACCTCTGTATATCCATGCATTCATCAAATGTTCCACAAGCCCCTGCCCTCCAGCGAGCCTCTGCCATGGGATTGCCATACTGCAGTGGAGACAGAAATGAGCAAGCACAGTCCTTGCTCTCCGGGAGCTCACAGTTCAGCAGAAAATTGCTGTCAAGTATATTCATCTCCTCATCCTTCAGCATGCATTTCTGTGGCCAGGCTGGGACTGGGAGAGGGTTGGGCAGACACAGTGTTGGGCAGGGTGCTCTTCCGGAGGCCAAAGAGGTATTAGCACTGGTTGGGGCAGTCTGCAGATAGGACAGCTGTGCCCAGGAAATCGTGCAGTGACGAGATCAGGAGTGCCGAGTCAAAAACACCCAGTGCGTTAGAGCCAGGTCTTAGCTCTCTGCTCCTAGTCCGGCGGCAGAGACAGCCCTGCATGCAAAGAACTGGGGTCAGAGGTGGCGACTGTGACAAGGGCTGCAGCAGCAGCCAGAAAGAGTGCACTGGGGGACGTGGGTAAGAGAGGGAAGGTAATCCCAAATGAAGGGCCTGTGGAGGCTACATAATAAGGGTTGATTCGTGCTAAGCCTTAGAGCACTGCAAGAATTTATTCAGGCAGGGAGCCAGGGGTGGTCAGCACAGGATACAGGGCACACTTGGGGTCCCTGGGGTGTTCTGCCAGCTTGCTCCTCTGGTCCTTTCCCTGCCAAAAGATGTCAGCCATCAGGTGTTGTTAAACTCCAGCTGGACAAAACCCGCTGGACAGGAGAGCGGGGCATGACTTGGCTGAGAGCAAAGGTGTTCAGAAGGGTTCAACCTTTTTTCTGACACCAGCTTCTGCCTTGGCAGAGCATGGGGCTTCAGGGGCTTATACTGGAACTGCTTCTCCCCTAACTCTGTTCCAGGGCTTCCCGGCCAAAGAGGATTTTTTTTTCTTTTTGCCATAAAACAGCTTCCTTGTTTACTGTAAATCTGTAAAACGTGCCGAGAGGGGGAAGACAGGTGCAAGAGTTTAAAAAAAATGATTCCAAGGAGAACTGGTGTCTGAATGAGGAATTGCTGACCGAGCTTCAGAACCAGACAGGACTATAGAGGTGGCTGCGGTCAGGCCCTCATCGAAGGGGGGAAACCGTTATCCCCTTTCTACTGATGAGGAAACTAAGGCAAAGAGGTTAAATGCCTTGTCCGTCACCCAGGGGTGATCATGGAACCAGAACCCCCGTCCCAGTCTATCAGGCATAGTGAAGGAGGAGATGGTGGGGCTAGAGTTTATTGTTGGGAGGATTTGAACTTGCAAAGTTGGGAAAACAAAGATTTTAGGCTAAGGGGTCAGGATGAACAAAGGTAGGTAGCAGAAGACAGTGACAACCATCCCACATTAAAAAGAGCTGACACTTTTTTGAGCCAGGCTGGGTTTTTAAGTGCTTTACCTGTATTAGCTCTTTGAATCCTCACAACATTATAAAAGAGGCATGATGAATCCCACTTTATGGATGATAAAACTGAGGCACAGAGAGATTAAAGGACACGCCCAAGATCACACACCTACGCAGCGTCAGAGCTGGGACTTGAACGTAGGAAGCCCTGCTCCAGGGCCCTCCTGCCTGGCCACCAGCAGTGGTGCCACTCACACGTGGAGCACCTCCGGTGGCACTGCCACATGCCTCGCTGAGTGCTTTTCCTGGGCTGCTGCGTCTCATCCTCAGAAGAGCACTGAAGGTAGGCAGGACCGTCGTCACCATTTGACAGATGCAGACACCGAGGTTCAGGCAGGTTAAGTGCCTTGCTCAAGGTCAAGCTTCGCCTCCCGCCCTGGAAGTTCCTTCCGAGGAGCTTCCACTTCATTGAGAAAAGCTCTGCGCTTCCCACAATTCCACGTTCCCAGATCAATCGCCCCCCGGCTTGCCACCGAGGCCCGCGTCGCCACTAGATCAGTTTTAAGGTTTTCAATAATTCTGTGAAGAGACAGAGCAGCATAAAGCTAAGCTAAAAATATCATTTTTCTGTAGCTGTCATAACAACATTTGGGCTAATTGATTCTCAATAGAATAATGACATCCAGTATGTAGTGAGAAATATTCATGAAGAGATCTGTGAAATCCTCGAGGTGCCAGGCCGAGCTGGCAGCCCAGGACGGTCCCCAAAGACACCCTCACCCAGGGGCCCACCGCATGGTGGGTGAGGCCTGACCACCAGCCAGCGCCACAGCCCCGGCCTCGGGGACTGTCTTTGGACATCAAAGCAGTTTAGTCACCGAGGACTGGGGCTCCCAACCCCCGAGGCTGCTTTAATCAGAGAAAGGTGATGAAAAGATTAGAGGGTATGATTTATGGAGAGAGATTAGCATCAGAGGAGTCAGGGGGAGAGAAGAGAACTCTCTCAAAGTAGTTGAGATAACAAAGGCTGTGGAGGCGCTGGGGGAAGGAGGGAGGGGGCTGCCGCTGGATCCTGAGTCTTGGCAGGACCTGGGGCCGGAGGGTCCATCGGTGGGTCTGAGGCTGCCCAGCCCCCACCCGCAGAGCTGCACCCCCGTGGTGCCAGTCTCTGGGCGCTCAGGCTCTGAGGCCATTCTTGGCAAAACTGCCCCTGTGGGGCCTTTCCTCAGGGCTGCCCAGAAAAGGCGGATCAGCCCTGGGGGCCCTGGGAGCCCGTGTGTTGGGAGTGTCTTGTCCCGGTGAGGTGGTCTTCTGAGATAGAAACTATGGTGCTCACACGTGCTGAGTGACCAAAGCAGGCCTGGCTTCCATGGGGGGACACGTTGTTTGCAGGGCGCAGGTGAGCACGTTCCTGAGGTGGGGTGTGTGTGTGTATACACATGATACTTGTATTTATTAATACAAGCCCCTTATATATGCCAGGTACATTTTTAAGGACTCCATGTGCATGAGCTCATTTCATCCTCACAGCGACCTCGTGAGGTAGGGACGAACTCTTGCTATTCTTGTTTTATAGGAAAAGGAAACTGAGGCCGAAAGAGTGTAACTCGACTGAGTCACACAGCTAGTAAGTGGCAGAGCTGGGATTGGGGCCCTGGGAGGTGTTGGGCCCCCAAAGCCCACAGGGTGCTAGAGAGCAGGAGGGGAGAGCAGCGGTGGAGGGGGAAGGGCTGTCTGGTCCGGGCAGGACCTGTGAGGGGTGTGTCTGCTGGGCTCACCGGGAGGCGTGTCCCTGTGAGAACCCTGTGGACAGCTCCCTGTGTGCCCCCGGCTGTGTGTTTTAAACACACCCGTGCGGAGTGAATGCTGGAGGTGTGGCGTCGGGTGAGTCCGTGTCTGTGGGTGATAACGTGACCCCCCCCACCATCGTAGCCCTAAATTCGCCCTCTCATGCTTCCGCATGACGTGTGCCCTTCCACAGTCTCACCCCGTTACTTCTGGAAGCTCCCCGGGCTGTCATCTGTGAGGTCAGTATTTGTTCTCTGGTGTTCCCCAAACTCCTCCTTGACTCTCTGTAGCCTGGAATGTCTCTGAGCCACTCCAAGAGGTTAAGATTCACCCTGAGGGGAGGGGGTGCCTCCGCTGTGCGCCCCACAAGCACCAGCAGACTCTGTGCCCCATGAGGACAGGTCTGCTTATATGCCCTGGAAATGCCACTGCCCTAAACCATCCTGTGTCACACACATCCTGTGTCATCCTGAACATGCTTCTTCACCTTCATTCCTGCCTGCTGTCCCGTCCCTCAACAGGGCTCGGATGCCAGGCAGCTCCTAGGACCAACACCTGAGACAAATATCCTATTGACCTCCCCGTCCCTATAGTCAAAATCTCATGCAAATCATCTCCTTCTAGGCCCGCCCACCAGTCCATTGACATAATAATAATCATTGGCTGATAATTAATGGATAACATGTATTGAGTATTGGGTAAGTGCCATACATTGTGCTAAGCTATTCATGTGAATTATCTCTTTTCAGCACAAAGCAACCCCATGAATTAGGCACCATTTTTATCCCTATTTTCCTGATAATGAATCTGAAGCTCAGAGATGCTAAGTAAATTTCCCAGAGTCACACAGCAGGAGAATAAGAGCAGGAGGAGAAGAGAGTTGAACCCAGGTGGCCTGCCTTCCGGATTGGAGGTCTGAGCTGAGACTCCGTAAACTTTTCATGTGAGTATTATCACCCTGATTTTACAGATAAAGAAACTGAGCTCAGAGCAGTGAAGTGATCGTCAACAGTCAGGCAAGTATTGAAAAGGCTGAGCTAGGATTTGAACCCAGATCTGCCAGCTCCAAAGCCTCATTTCCCACACCATGCTATCTCTCTGGAGGAGTGGAGACAGTCCTTGGCCACAGGGAAATGTGGGAGAAGAAGGCATAAGGAAGGAAACCCAGCCAAAGGTGTGCAGTCCAGAGCTGGGAGCCAGGCCCCTGGGAAAAAAATGCAGAAATAAATCTCAGCACCCTGAGAGACCTGGGCAGGGGACATGTGACCTGGCCTCTGTAAGGGGGCGTTTGGAGTTGCTGACACCCACATCACGGGCATGTTGGGATTTTAGCCCTTCAGCAGGTAGCCTCCTAAAGTACTTCCCTGCTGGAGCTCCCACTGGACAAGAGCTCCCGGGACATTGTCTACTGGCCACTTGTCGGTCTGAGAGGGGCAGGGCCCCACAGTAACTGGATGCTCATATGGACAGACTGGCATCTTTATCTAGAGGTGTTGTATGATTACATAGAAAAAGAAAAAAGAATGGTTTTGACTCATCCAAATCCAGGTCCTGCCATTCATTAGCTGTGTGCCTGTGAGCCAAAACATGCACCTCTGAGCCTCAGTTTCCTGATGCATAAAATGGGGATATTGCTGCTTGCCCCTCCTACCAGGCAGGTCCCTGGGGTGAGGCTTCTGCTTGTCTTGTGTACAAATGTGCACCACCAGATGCGTCAGAGTGGGAGGAATCTGGTCAGGGAAGACAGCTTGGTGGAGGAAGGGGATGGAGAAGGCATGGAGAGACATTCCCCACAGGCATGTCACCTATGGGGTCAGGTCGAAACATAAGTCCTCATTCTAGCCTGTCCCGAGTCCAGGAGTACAGTGCTTCTGTATCAGCGAGGTAGAGAGATTTTTGTTTCCCAAGATGAGCCGTTTTTGTAATTCATTCATTCATACATCTAGTCTTTGAATCAATGTTTATTGATAAGGGATATATGGAAAACACTGGGCCAAATGGGACCCGAGAGGTGAAACAGACAAGGACCCTACATATTTAGGGAGATATGACATATGCATGGCTATATCAGTCATTGGATGGGTACAAATAAGGTACTGTGGGAGTTCCTAGTCGGGGGACACCTCTTCTAGCCGAGGCAATCAGGGAATGCCTCCTGGAAGAAGTGGCATTTAGAATGTGGAAGTAGCCTTGAAGGATGTAAACATATTGCAATGCAGGAGATGAATCTTCCTGGGAGATCGTACTTCATGTATTTCAACCATGTCTATGCACACGGCGTAATAATCACCACCACCACCATCACACAGGAGGGTCTGTGTGCGCGACTCCCATTCCACTCGAGGACCAACACGGGAAATGGATCCTGCTATTCCCCAGTGGCTTTTAGGCTCTCTGTGCGTCTCTTCCCGTATCACCCTGGGGCCGATTCTAGTGTTCAAAGACGCGCATCTTTTATGTAACGTGGCCCCTCGAATCAAGCCAACAACCTCATCTGGCGCTTAACCCAAAGCAAAGCGATTTGTTCCAATGCCGAAGGAAAACCCAGCTGTGTTGGACTTACTGAGAGATGGTGTATCGGTCTCCCTCCTCGGGGATTTGTAAGGGTAATTTTGGCCATGCCTGGTTTTTCCCTTTATACGCTGACTTTAAACGCCATCTCTACATCACACAGACGACTGTCGTGGGAGCAGCGCGGCGCGGCATGGCGGTGGGTGCAGCTGGGATGTGCAGGAGCGTAATTAGAGGGCTCCATGACTGTTCAGGGCCCCTTGGATTCCAAGAGCTCATGAGTCGGCTGTGATCTTTGGAATCCTCATTAGAAATTCTCTCCAGAGCCTGGGGCATATGCTTTTGCTCGTCTTTAATAATGGCAAATCTTCATGCTTTGAGGTTGGATTTGATTTCGGGAAACAACCACAAGAGGCATTTGGAGCCCAGCCTGGTAGAAGAACAAGCTGGAAAATGTGCTTCTGGTTAAATGGGAGGTGTGACTCTAATTGGCACATGGGGATGCCAAGTTCAGGTAGAAGCCAGAGCAGGAAGCTCTAGGGAAAGCTCCGGAGTTTTTGCAGGGAATGCCAGCCTGGGTGCAGGCAGAGAGGGAATTCTGCCATCCTCTGGCTTGGGCATACCGGGCACTCCACTAACCTGACTGGACTTTGTGTCCCTCCCACTGCTCAATTACAGACTCAATGTGCTGAATGGTTTGGGGGCCATTTTCAGAGTGTTTGGGCCCACGTGGAAGCTAGCAAGTGCAGGGGCCATGGCAGAGGGGTGGGGGGGGACCTCCAACCCTCCCTGTGAGCTGTCCCTGGCACTGCAGGACCTCAGGGTCCACCCTAGGAGGAGGCCTCTCTGGACTTCATCAACGTCATAGCTGGAGGCTGGCCAGGGGAAGAGTCAAGAACCTTCGTGCCTTTAGATGGTAGGCAACCTCTAGACCCCACCCAGGGCTCAGCCTGCCTGGGAAGAAGGATCTCCAGCACCCCTGCTGTGCTGCCTTGGTCTCCCTGCAAACCTTACAATGGCCCCTCAGTACAGCGACAAGAGGTGTCAGGTCCTGCAGAGGTTTGCACACCTGATCCTTCCTCCCTCCACCTCTGCCACTTGGGGCTGTTGGCCTAATTCCACAGTGCCCTTTCTGCACCCATATCCCATACCTACAAAATGACGGGCCTCCTTTTCTGGGTGACTTGCTCACGGACCCCAAAGGCACTTCCCTTCTGAAAACTTGGGGCACATCCTGAGCTTGCAGGGGGAGCCTTTTTTGAGGGGACTGGACATGTTCATTAAAGTGGATATTTTACAGTCCTCCCCACATCGTCTGCAAGTGGTGATCCACCCCAGTCTTCTTGTCCTAAGAGGCTGAGCCCGCTGGCTTTGGGCTTTGAAGACAAGGTGCAGAGTGATCTGTCAGAGGAGGAAGCAGGCTAGAGGCTGACACCCATGACAGCACCCACTGCACACCCACAGACACACCCTCACTCCCTTACACTTTGCAAGCTCACACTCACCCACACCCACTGCCTCACACCTGCACACTCGACTCGCACAGACACACACGCACTCCCCACCCCTCCCCATCGTCCCACGCATGGATAGTCACACCTCTCCCCAGCACAAATGCAAATGAGCTTTTAAGCAAAGTGATGTAAGAGAGAAAGTCCAGATCTCACAGTTCAATGAGTTGCACTCGAGGGCGAGAATTGCCATGTATGAGCCATGCGTTCTTGGGCAAGTACCTTTTCAGTGCCTTACTTTTCCTGTCTGTAAAGTGGGCATGATAGTAACCCCTCCCACACAGGTGGTTGTGATGATAGAATGAGCTAACAGAAGAGTGTGCTTTGCTTTATACCCTGCAAAGTACAGAAATGTTCATCACCAGGGTTGTCCTTATAATTTCCAACTGAGGAATAGGCTGTGTTCAGATTACATGGACCTTCCTCCGCCGGTCTGTCTGAAATAGAGTGGGCTGCGCAAATCCATCGTGCATGGGCGGAGCCATTTGTCTCTACCATGTCTGAAGCTGGGCCCCTTCCCCCAGTCCCCTGGCTCAGGTGGTTCAGCACTCCTGACCCAGGAGCGCTGAGATGTGTATTGGAGGTGGAACTGGTCAGTGAGGACCCAGAAATGGCCAGGCGATTCCCAAAAGAACTTTACATAATCAATGCAGCATCTATTACAAAGCATCTATATGCAAAGATGACTCTTGCCCCAGCAGATGAAAAAGTGACTATTGGCAAATCCCTGACAAATGTTTCTGGGATGTGAGGGCTTTGGGGAAGGTACCGAGGGGAGCACGAGGGGGAGCCCCACAGCCCTTTCTGCTCCCATGGGCAGGGTGTGGGCTGAGGCCTGATGGTCCCGGGGCAGGAGCAGGTGGGGGATGGTGGACAAAGAGCAGCTGAGTGAAGTGCCCACTTCAGAAGAGCTCCCAGGAGGGGGATGTGGGGGACCGATGGCTAGGGGGACATGCACTTGAATGATGCATAGATTATGCTGCGAAGGGGCGGACGGACCTCAACGTGCCATGGGCTTCCTGTAACTGCTTGAGAAACAAACAGTTCCAATAAAACGATGGGGGGTAAGGAGGAGTGGGGTGGGGTGGGCAATGCACATGTAGTGGTTGGAAACTCAAAGAGAAAAAACAGTCCTTCTTTCCAATGACGTGAACTTTCCAAGTGAGAGTGAGCAGATGAGACGAGGGAGCAGGACTTGGGTGGCGTGCATTTGACACAGAGCGAGGGAGGGGATAGGACCTTGGAAGCAGGACCCCTTGACCTCTCTCCTGACAGGAGAAACTGAAGCCCAGAGTAGGGAGGGCTGTGACCAAGTTTCATAGTGAGCGAGAGGGGGCATCTTCAGGACCCTGGGTGGGGTTGAAGGGGGGTGCATCTGCACATACTGATGCAATTGTATGGCAACGGGCATATAGTTATGAGCATTGCCTCCAAGGAGAAGGGCCATCACTGTCATCATATTTCCAAGGGGTTACAGGATTTCAACATGTGAAGAGGGAAAATCATAGGCCAGAATGCTGAGGTTCAAATCCCAGCTCTGCCCCTTTCTAAGTGTGTGACTTTGGGCAAGTTACCAGCCCACCTGCATCTCAGTTATCTCATCTGTAAAATGGGGATATAAAATCCCCTTTCCATAGGGCTATCGATTAAATAAGATCTCAAAGTGCCTTGCCAACGGTAACTCAACCTATAGTAGCTGTTATTATTTCCACTATTATAATAATTATGTTATTACTTGAAGATAAGAGGGGGAAAGGCGAGCTCCTCTTGCTTGCACTTGGGCGCGGTGGATTCTGGTGGCTGAGTGGAGCGTCCCAGCCAGGTCCGGCCCACGGGACCCTGGGTGCCAGGCCAGGGCCGCCGACAGGCAGGGCTGGGAGCAGCCCCACACCCGCCGAGCGGTTTGTATGCAGCGGGTGTTGCGAGAGTGTGTCCCGGGGAGGGGAGCGCTGCTCCATAAGACTGATTTGTTGCTGCTGAACCTCATTAATCAAATCTTACCGGAGAGAGCCTCCTGCAGCTGCTGGCAGGTCAGCGTCGGGGAGATAAGTGATGTAGCCAGACCCAGCGAGGGGGAGAGGCGAGGCAGCCATAAGTCTTGACAGTGGCAGCCCCTGAAGCAGGCGCTCTGAGCCTGCACGTCCCTGGTGCCCGGGGCGAATCTCCGAGTCAGGACAAAGTTCTTCCTCCGGAGGGATGCTCAGGAGAAACGGGAGCTGGGACAGGGTGTGTCTGGGAGGAGCTTCTGAGAAGCAGGGGAGTTCAATGTACTTTGAGACAAGCCATGACCCAAGCCATCACTGGGGTCCTTCAGATCCCCGGATTCACAGGCACCACAGGCACCCAGACAATTTCCCCGGCAACACCGATGGCCCCATTTACAGCCCTGACTAAGTAGTGTCCAAATGGAACACTTTTGAAATTGCTCTCATCTGCTGCTGCTCAGTTGGACAAGTCGCACTACCACTCTGAACCCTACTTTCCTCGTTGGTAATAACAAGAACAGAGCTGGGAGCTCTGTGCCAGGTAGTCCTAGCTGCTTTACTTAATCCTCATGAACAAACTTATGATGCAGGTATCATGATCTTCCCATTTTACAGATCAGGAAACTGAGGTCACACATCTAGGGAGTGGCAGTACCCTCTGTGTGTGTGGGGGGGTGGTGGTCAGGGAATGGGCTCTTGCCAGTGGTTCAAACGGCCTGGTCAGATTGTGGGGGGCTGTGCAAAAGTCCCGAATGGGTCTCAGGAGCCTCTGTCCCGATGAGTATGTGCAAGGCTTACAGCAGCCTTGATTGTCTACTTAGACCAGAGGGGCTATTTCTGCTCTCACCCCAGTACAATGCTCTCTCCTCTGCCCCAGGATGCCCCCTGCTGCCCAGACCTGTGCTGAGAGAGGCAGCAGTCCTGTCACTCGCTGTCCAGCAGTGTGATCTTGGGCCTTAACTTCTCTGAACCTTGATTTCCTATTCAAAAATGATAATCACCTCAGTGAGCCATTCCAAGGCTTAAGTGAAACCAACCAACCAACCAACCTTGTGAAGCATTTAGAACAGTGCCAGGCACGTTGTAAGCACTTAATTATTGCTGTTATTACTGGGAACCCAGAGAGGAGTCTCCTTGGTTGCACCCTCAGGAGCCTTGCTACTCCAGTCCTGCCTGTAGTGACCTAAGTTACGTGCCCCTGGAGCCCCTTCCTTCTCTCCAAAACCTGTTTTCGGTGTCTCACTTCCTGTCCAGCCCAGAACTCCCTTCCTACTCTAGCGTCACATACCCTGAGACCACAGGGTACCAGGAAAGACTTGGGTTGGACACCCCCTTCCATGCACACGCAGCCTCCTCTGCAACCTCAGTAGCTGAAAAATTGGGAAAATAATCCTCACTGCCCCAGCAGATGTGCAGGTGCTAACTACAGGGCATCTTTTTTGCACACTTAGTATGTTCAGAGCATCACGCTACACACATCACAAACATTAGCTCACGAAATCTTGATGACATCCTTGTGAGTTGGGTCCTATTTTAGGCCTGTTGTACATCTAAGGAAGCTCAGAGAGGTCAAGTAACTTTGCTAAGGTCATTCAGGGATAGAATGACAGAGCTTGGTTTTAAACCTCGGTGGCTGACTGTGAAGGCCATGCTCTGAATGCTAATCCTAACCCAGGTTAAGTCCCCAGCACCAAAAGCTAGGCCTGCCTCAGGCACCCTTTCCTCCTAACCCCCACGGCACTGCAGAGGCCCCACGTTTGCAGGGTTGGCTGGCCCAAGTTCGGGAGTTGTTAACTTCTTAGTAGTTGTCTCTTTGCCTCATTATGGGGTAAAACTGCATTTGGTTTTTAAAATTCCCTTTTTATTTAGTCGCTGTGAATGTTAAGAACTGCCAGTACTGGAAGCTGAGATCCCATCCATATGCCAGGTTTTAAATAGCAGACTAGAAACAAGTTTACACAGGAAGATCAAACTCATCCCAAACATGCAGCTACTGCACTGTTCAGACAAGAAACCCGTGCCCCCCGCCCCGCCCCGCCCGCTCGCCCCTGTCTTCCCACTTCAAACGATTTCAGAAAGTCATCTTTCTTGTTTTAGAAAAACATTGCTGCATTCCGTCTGCTGCTCTCGGTGCGTGAGGAAGCAAGTGGTGACCCAGTCACGGCAAGGTATGCGATGTTCCGGATGCTTCTCTGCTCAGGAGTGGGGATGGTCTCGAACGATCCATCCCATCCACCTCGGAAGCCTCGCCACCTCCCTGGAGTCAGAGGTGCTCCGTCCCTGCCCTGAGCAGTGAGCAGCAGGAAGCTGCACGCAGAGGAATCACACTGGACTTGACCTTTGTGATCTGGGCAGTGACGTCACCCCACCCCTCTGAGACTCAGTTTCCTCCTCTGAAACAAGGAGACAGAACACAACGGTTAAGTGCCCGGACTCTGGTATAACACTGCTAGTGTTCAAAACCCTCAGTCCTGCAGTTTCCTGGCTCAGCCTCGGTTTCCCTCCCTGTAAAGTAGAGGTCGTAGTAGAGCCTGCCTCCTATAGTACATTGTCATAAGGGTTAAGAGCCACGACGCTGCAAAGTGTACAACACAGGGCCTGACTTGGGGTGAGTGGCAGTAAATACCGGTTAGAAACACCAGGGCCCCGGTGTCCTTGTGGGGGTGGTGGACATTGAGAGGGTCACCAGCTCAGGGCTTGGCACTTGATCCCAAACCTCGTGGCTGCATCTCACCTGAAGTGGGTCTCTGCAGTGGGGGCCCAACCTGAGTGCTGGTCTTCGCCCTCACCATTTATTTTGCTAGCCCGCGCTCACTAGGGCTGTCCCTGTCCGGCTGCAGGGAGGGGCGGGTTGATCTATGGGCCCAGTAACCTGCCTGGGGAAGGGAGGGGCCCTCTGACCCAGGGGTAAATCATGGACTTCCCCCAGGGCCCGTCAGCTCCCCAGGAAAGAAGCCCTGGGCATTTGTTATCTCAATGTTTCCCCTGAGGGGCTGACCACATGATTCATTTCACTCACACTAATTGGATGTAAATTAGATGAGAAATCAGTAATTTGTCCAAAGATTTGTCATTCTGGTGGCTTTCCAGGCAGAGCAAAGCATGGGTCCGGCAAAGGCGCCCCCAGCTGTAAGGGAGGCAGGAGGAGGTTTTCCTGGTGACTTCTGTGCTTGCAGTTTTTTTCAAGGGATAGAGCAGAAGTGTAGACGGAAGGGGGTAGGGAGAGAAGAAGAATGGAGGGGAGGAGAGGGGAGGGGACGAGAGAGGAAGAGAGGGTGATGGGGAGAAGGAGGGCAGGAAAAAAGATGGAAGAGAGGAGAAATCAGGATTCTCTGACTGCTTTTGGCTGGCTGGAGGGGTGGGGGAGCCTTCAGGTAATGTTATTTAGTGTCAATGGGAAAAAGGATTACTCCAGACTTCTTTCCCTACAACAATATGCTAATCAACCCCTTGGGCCCACTCGGGGCTGGGAAGCTGGGCAGCTGCCTCTGTCTGTCTCCAGGAGCTGATGGCCGCTGATTTAATGAGGGGGAGGGCACAGAATGGGTCTGCTCCTGGCTCCTGGGAATGGGACCAGACAATGACTGGGGGGCGGGGGGTTGGGGCTGCGTGGAAGGGCGGGTCTGAGGAGGCTGCCTGGAAGGGAGCGGCAGCAGCCAGGGCTCCCCACAAGCCCCAGTGTTGCTCCAGGTTGGGTGAGAGCAGCGGCTCATGTTCTATTTATTAGCGAGACAGACAGCCGCCCCTGAAGAAGGGCAGAAATGTAAATATTTCTAAAGAGAATCTGAGACCTGAGTCAAGGGTATAAAGGCAGGGAAGGAAAGTGCTTGGCAGGTGGAAAAAGGGGAAGGGGTCACTGGCCCAAAGACCCTTCAGAATAGTTGCATCCTAATTGTGCTCGGCACTGAGACCCCAGCTTAGAGCTGGGGAATGCCGCAGTGGAGCCCTGCCCGCCCTTCCAGAAGAGAGGCCCAAAGCGTCGCTGCTGAGGAAGAAGGTGGCTGTCTGGGCTCCAGAAGGTGGGCCTCCCCTGGCCAAGGCACTAAATAGCAGAGGCAGAGGAGAGCGGAGGCTCGGGCTGGGGCTGGGGCTCCATACGAGATCAAGGGCCCTGCAGCAAGTCAGGCTGTTCAACTTTTACTGCTTTGTCGGGCTTGGTGCTGGGTGCAGGATGAGCCTAACAGACTTGGCTCCTTAAGCTCTGAAGCAGCAGGAAGTCTAGGAGGGAAAGTAGACACTAATTTAATAACGGTGCACATCCATGTGTGATGACAAACTATGCTTAAGTGCCACGAAAGAAAGGAGCACAGGGCTTTGACAGCACATAACAGAGGAACTGGACCCAGTGTGGGACTGGGGAGGTTGGGGGAAAATAGTGCTAAGATCATCAACTCGAAGTGATGAAAGGTTAACTGCTTTGGATTCTCACGAGGAAGAGAAGCACTGACCTTGGCCGCCAAAACCTCGGGATGCGTGTGAGTGTGCGGAGCGGTGTGCAAGAGAGCATTTGAAAGTACCTCGTGAGTGTGCACGCCTGTGTGCGTGGGTGCGTGTTTGCCTTTCTACACGTCTGTTCGGGGTCTTAAGTGGGGCGGGGAGGGGTTTGCTCTTCTGAAGGATTATGCTGACTGTTTCGGGGTGCATTTCAAAGTGATATAACCAGCAGCAACTGGAATCTGGGGGTAGCCTAAAGAGGATCCCTAGGTCTACCTCGTCACGACATGTCCCCAAATTTGAGAAAGAAAAAGAGAAAGCAACCCTGCCCCTCAGTGTCAACCTGCCCTTGATTCAGTGTATGTTCCATGTAGACATGTAGGTGAACATGCCTGGCTCATGCTTAGCGGGGTTCAATCAGGGTTTCCCTCCTCTCCTCCCTGAAACCTTCTTTCAATTCTTTCTTCTTTCCTCTCTCCTTCTTTGCTTAATACTTTATACTGTATTGAGTGCCTATTAAGTGCCCAGGACTGTTAAGCCCTTCAAATAGGTTATTTCACTCGGTAGGGATTTGTATCCCCATTTTACAGATGAGAAAATGCATCCTGAGACAGGTCAATGACTTCTCCAAGGTCATACTGCCAGCAAGTGGAAGAGCAGAGACGCCAGCTCCAAACTTACACGCCTGCCTCCCAAGTGCCCGCTCCTAACCCTTCCATCCTTTTCTCCTCTCTCTTCCGCCTGCTCTCCCTCCCTCCAAGGTGTCTATAAACAGCTACGAGCTCGTGATGAATTAGAGGCTGGTTATTCACATTAGACCGCGGCTCTCGGCTTCACGCAAGTGTGGTTTCCTACGGAGGATCTGATTCATGCACAACTCTTGAGGACACCTATATCCGTTTCACGTTGCCAAGTTCCCCAGCAAATGTTAAGGTGTTGGGGGAGACATTTCAGACATTTCAGAGTTGGAAGAGCACCTTCCTCGTTCCACAGGGACGGGTGGAGGCCCCTCGAGGAAAGGCGGCTCGCGAAGGGCGGCGTGACTGACTCGCCAGCGGAAGAGGGAAGGCTGGAAGCCAGAGCGGCCCCTTCTGACTCTGGCTGAGCCCCGGCCGCACACCTGGCTTCCCTCCGAGGAGCCAGCCCGTGCCTTAGGAGACCATGGCCTCGTGGATGCAGTGAGAGAATTCGCCAAATCAATGTAAAACCCTGACTACGGGGAGGCAAAGTCACCACCAACCATTCTAAAAGCTGGGACAGAAAACTCCAGTCCTTAGGCGGTCAACGGGCTTTCTCTCTTTGGATGAGTCAGCTGCTATCCCAACGGCTGCAGGGGATGCCATTTATACATCACAGGGTCGTATTTCCTACTCTGTTGATCAGAGGACAGGGAAGGGGAGCCTGAGAGAGGCCAGCGTGGCTGAGCAGCCGGACACCCTCCTTTTCCTCACCCTCCTTCCGTGGTGGCTGTGGCTATAAGATCATTGGTTGTGATTTGCACTGACGCCCTCAGGGACACCTGCTGCCAGGACAGCTGGCGGCTCTGCGGTCAGCAGGCTTTGGTTCCAAACCATGGAATATTGGTGGGCACTGGATGGTGGGGGGTGCCTGGAACAAAACTTTTCAGGGTCACCTAAGCACTAGACTCAGTCATCAAAAGTCAGGACTATTTTGGCCAAGTCAGGATGCCTGGCTGTCTTGTTTTTAATTGTAATTGTGTGCAGTGGGCAGAGCAGAGACCTGCCTCGGGGGGTTTGGAGTTGGCGTGGAACTGGGTTTGAATTCCAGCTCCTCCACCTGTACCAGCCGTGTGCCATTGGATTGGTGACAATCTCAGAGCATCAGAGTCTTTATCTGTAGAGACATTACTGAGGGTTGTTGGGAGAATTGATCAGAGTTGGGATGGACTCAAAGCATGTGGGTGGCCACAGCCGTCACTGAAGACAGGGAGGAAAAGGAGGGTGTCATGGTGCGCAGCCTGACAACAAGAAGGTGCTCAAGAAATGGGCACTCCCTTCCCACTTGACATCTTTTACAGAGAGGTGAAAGTCACTTGACCAAGGCTGCACAGCTGGTAAGTGTCAGGGCCAGAATTTGGACCCTGCATGTCCAGCTCATGAACCTGTGCCCTTTAACCTTGAGGCCACAGCTCCTTCCAGAGCCACATGGCAAGGGAACTATCCAGAGGATTAAAGTCAGTCTCTTTGCTACCTGCAGCAAGGGTGGTGTTGGCTCCTGCTTAAAACCTTTTGACCAGGGGGCATGGAGAAGAAAGAAGAGCTAATTTGCCAGTTATTCCCCATGCAAACCATGAGTGGTGCCCTGCAGCTGGGAGGAGGGCCAGCTTGTGAGAGCCAATTATGTGCATCTTTTCCCAACTCTGTATTCAGTGACATCCTATTAGTAGGTTGAAATTCACCATACTAGGGGTATTTACACCACAGAAATTGGCAAACACCATGCATCAGAGCTTTTTCACTGGATAGCCAGTTGTTGAACATTTACCATTATATGACGCCATACCACATCAAACACATGGAGGAAGTATATGGGGATTGGGCTGCTTGGCAGCCTGGGGTAAGCCCTGGTCCTGCAGGAGCTCCCTTAGTGACCATCTTATTTGGTTGGCTTTTTTTTTTTTTTTTTTTGAGACAGAGTCTCACTTTATTGCCCAGGCTAGAGTGAGTGCCATGGCATCAGTCTAGCTCACAGCAACCTCAAACTCCTGGCTCAAGCAATCCTCCTGCCTCAGCCTCCCAAGTAGCTGGGACTACAGGCATTCGACACCATGCCCGGCTAATTTTTTGGATATATATATTAGTTGGCCAATTAATTTCTTTCTATTTATAGTAGAGACGGGGTCTCGCTCTTGCTCAGGCTGGTTTCGAACTCCTGACCTCGAGCAATCCGCCCGCCTCGGCCTCCCAGAGAGCTAGGATTACAGGCGTGAGCCACTGCGCCTGGCCTTGGTTGGCTTTTGATAGCATCATAGATCCCTGGATGTTGAAGCTGGAAAAGCCCTTAGAGATACTCAAGTCCAGCTTCTCATTTCACAGATGGAAAACCAGGGTCCAGAGAGGGGAAGTGACTTGCCTAAGGTCACACAGAACATCTAAGCTATTTGGTGTCAATTTACATCCATCTAGTCCAAGCCTGTAGATCTAGTTGGGGGGAAATGCCAGAGGTTTTCTGGCATAGATTAAACATTGTTGCTGCTATTTGGGGAACTATTCTGTGAGGATGGGGTAGTGTTTTCCGGATTTCCTGGCTGTTCCCTCCTCCTGCATTTCTACCCCCCGCAGGGTGTAGTAGAGAGATAAGCAAGATGCGCAGGCTGTAATCAATAATGCAGACTCTTCTGTCTCTGAGTGGAGTCTGTAGAAGTCAATGCAAATAGCACAGCTTGTAAATGTGCAGATTGGACCGGAGCCCTAAAGTGCACCCTAGAAAACACGGCTGCGTGTTCTTCATCTACAGCTAATTATAACTTTATTCATTACAGTCTGGCTCATAAGATTATAGACCTAAATCAGGAATAGAATATGTGTTACATATATATTTTTGTAATACTTTCCCTCCGTCAGAAGTGAGTCTCTGCCTCTATCAGGAGGCGTGAAGTCAGAGTCCCATCCCAAAGTCAGGCATCTGCAATGTGGCATTTTCTGTCGCCGCCCCACACTTTTCTCAAAGCAACGTGAAGGTGTTAATCAACTCAGAAAGCACCCACCCCGCCCGCCCCACCCGGCAAATCACAGCAACTGTCAAAGGAAGATGTAAAAGGAGTTATTAATCTTTGGGGCCAAATGTTTTTAATTATGTACATACAGTATTCAAATTAGGTTAAAAATGGTCTTAACAGGTTCGGCTTTTCCCTCTGCAGTTTATCCTGCGGTGGATCATGCAAGTGTGAAGGGAGAAGTCATGTCGGGAATTTTCTTGTTCCAGAGGGTTGTCGGAACACCCCAGGGCTCGGTCCTTGGACCTCTTCCACTCTGTCTATTGCCCTCCCTGGGTGACCTCAATCCATTCCATCGTTTTAAATATCATCTTCGTGCTAAAGACATTAGTATCTCTAGCCCTTTCCTTTATACCCAACTCCGGAATCAGGTGCCTCGTAGACTTCTCAAACCTTAAGTGCTCAAAACAAACCACTGCTGCTTTCTCTACTAAAACACAGCCTTTCCCATGATGTCCCCAGTAAGAGCATCCTCTACTAGCCACTGTTACTCAGTAAGTAGCACCGTCTGCCTGTGCAACCTACAGACCCAGGAGTCATTCTGGATTCTTCTTTCTTCACCTCTCACATCAGTGAGCATGTCCAATGGTTATGAACCTGCTAACTGTATCCCAAATTCATCTCCTTCTTTCCAGTGTCACTGGTATTAATACTACTCTGGTCCTAGCTGTCATTATCTCACCCCTGGGTATGGCGGTAGCCCCCTGGCTGGTGTCCCTGCTTTCTGTCTTGCCTATCCACAGTCCACTCCCCACACAGCAGCACCCACTCCCTTGCTTATATCCCTGCAGATCTCCTGCAGGGGCTTCCAAGGCCCTACAGGGTCTGGCCCCAGCCCACCTCTCTGCTCTCACCTGTACTGTTTATCCTGTACTCTGGGTTCCTTGGGCTCACCAAACTCATTCATGCCCCAGGCCATTTGACTTGCTGTTTCTTCACCCTGGAAAACTCCCTCCTGTTCTTAACTTGGTTGAAATCTTTCAAAGGCCACCTCCTCGGAGAGGCTCCTTCCAGAGGAGCTGAGCCAGGCTGAGGAGAGGGACGATGAAGCCCACTCTTACTTTTCGGAGGGATTTTTGCCCTTTCTCCGGCCAGATCTTCATACACAGGGGAATCTCACAGAAACCAAAGAGCGAAAGGGAAGGGAGGGCTGAATGCCGAGAGCCCCCGAATGTCCAGCGTGGTCTGCGGGGGCTACAAGCTCAATGAGAGGCAGCACGTCCACTGAGCAGTCACGGATCATGACCCACTGACCTGACCTTGACTTGTGACTTGGGGTCCTGGTTGTTGGGTGGTCCCACATGTCCGTGGGTTGAATTTTGCCACTCCTTTGAGACCCTTCCAAAACTCTTCTCTAGTTCCTAATTGGACACTCTTTCTCATTCAGCTGAGTTCCTTAAGCATTTGAACTCTGATCTTGCCTTTCCCTCCTCTGAGCTTAGCACCGTGCCTGGCACATAGCAGGCATGGTGCAGAGGAGTTGGGAAGATTGTTGATTGCATGGATAACTACCCTGTGATGATAAAAACGTGTCTTGCCTTCATGGACTTGCCTTTTCCCCCACAGTGTTAGATAGTAAGGGCATTGAGGTCAAGGCCAACCCTTAGCCACCTTTGTACCCCTCACGGTGCCCAGAGCAGTGCTGAGCATTTAGAGGCTCTCAGTACACGTCTGTAGCATGATTTCACCACTGAGGGACGCAATCCAGAATCATCTCAGCCTAATGACAAGGACCAGTGGTGATAAATGTCAGGCTCTTGTCTCCCAGGGACTTGGAGTCCCACCGAACAAAGAAGTAGGACTTTTGCCATTTTGTGTGGCCTTCTGACAGTTTGCAAGGAGCAAAGAAGACAGTGAATATGGTGCTGAGGTCTCCTTTGGGGTTTCCTCTGGAGAAGAGAGAGTTTTCCCCTTTTACTGAAGATGCCAAATGAGGCTTGGCATGAAACATGGATTCACACGGCTTTTTGTGTGCAAACAATATATCCATTCTAGAACAGTTTTATATTTCCTCATCTGACTTGCAAGGGTGGCACTTTGTATAAACCACATTGTTTGAGCTGAAAATTGTATTCTACAGATTTCATTTCGATAAGAGAATTCTGGCTTTGTCGCCAACCAACATTTTAAAAAGTCACATAAAGAAGAAGAGTCTTGAAAATACATTTTCTTAGTGCACTAATTCTCGTAGGGATCATCATTCTCCACAGTTCCTTAACTTGTTGCATCCTGAACATTCTTTGTTTAACCAGAGGTGTGTGCATGCTGGCCAAGGCACTAATCTTGGAGCAAGTCCCTTTCCCCCTCTTGAGTGGCAGCTTCCATAGGAGTGTCACACGGGCTGGGGCAACGATGCCAGAGCCACTGTCACCATTTTTACTACCACCATCATCATAACCACTGCCATCATCAACATTCGCCTTCATTGAGATCTATGTGCCAGGCATCTTGCTAAACACTTCATACGCATTATCTTGTTTAATTTTCACATCGGCTTTCTGAGGTGCTCAGAGAGGTTAAAGAGTTTGCCTAAGCTCACAGGGCTGGTAAAACGTGGAGCTTCCTGGGCGACGCAAACCTACACCCTTGAGCGCTGCACAACACGTAATGCAGTGATGAACACCACTCCCTCCCTCCCTGTGAGGCTTTTAATCTTCTGAATTAGCCTTGGAAGACACCTCGGCATGGTGGAATGAGCACTGTTGTTCAAGTCAGGCAGACCCCAGCCCTAATCCCAGCACTCTTACTTACCAGTTAGGTGACCTTGGGCAAGTTGCTTCATTTATCTGAGCCTCACTTTCCTTAAGGAAGATAAGAATAACGTTTGTGAAGTACTGAGCAAGGGTTTGCAGTACAGTAGGTGCTCACTAACGATATCCTGACTAACAGTTATTGGGCACCTACCATGCGCCAGAACAAAGAACGTCATTTTCATAGGTTATCTCATTTAATGCTTGAAACAACTCCATGAGATTAGTACTATTATTCTATCTCCATCCTATAGATGGCTAGATTGGGGCTCACAGAAGGGAGGTCACTTGACACCGGTTTTGGAATCAGATGAACCTGCGTATGAAATGTAACTCTTCCAATTTATAGTTTTTGACCTTAATATCTGAAGTTTCTTTGTCTCCCCTAGCACATGAATTACCACCTCATGAAGGCATGGTAGAAATGGAATAAAATATTACAGGCAATAAGTGGCCAAAGATGTTCATTTCTTTCCTTTTTCTTTCATGAATCCCTGCTGTACCTCCTTCCTCTAAATTCCCATAATATTAATTAATATTAAATTAAAATTCCCGTAATTTCCATGTATCTCTCTTATGACCTGTGTTACCAAATGCCTCTAACGTTAAGCTGCTGGCTTTAAAAAGTCAGGGATTATCTCTGTGTTTGGGTCCTTCAAAACATCTTTCACAGAAACTTGCTCACTGTAGGCATTAACAAATAAACGTGTGAATAAGTAAAATAAATAAATGTGTAAACGAAGCAATAAGGTGGCTTCTCTTACAAGGCAGCTTTGTAGCCACAGCCTTCAGTGCAGTGTTACTGGAAATTTCATTTGAACTGATATCTTTGCTTTATCACAAGGACAGTCTAGTGGACAGAAAACTGTCTTCCCATTTCTATAGCTGTCCCCTTACAGCGAGGGGAAATTCTAGCCAGTCACTCTTCGATATGGAAGGAGTCATAAAGCCCGGGAGTTCACGTGCCAGAGGAGAAATGATTCACAGCCATTGCACTGTGTAGGAAGGACGAACTGGGATGCAAACTGCTAGCAGGCTCCAGGGTTTGCCTCTCGGTAATGTGAGCTTTGCAGTCTGGCCAGGAGTGAGCTTTTTACCATAAACATTCAGGGCATGCTGCTTATGTTTTAAAAGTGACGTGTTTTAATTTCCAGCCAAAAATACTATATGTTTGGATTGCAGTTTCTCAAGTTGCTAAAAAATTATTCAGAGGAGATGAAAACCTGCCATGCGGTAGAGGAAGCAGCCTGATGTTTAATGCAAAGGCTAAACCCGTTCTATGGGAAGCATGGTCTTCTCTTTAAACCAGGCCATGAAACCAGACCCTGCAGAACTGGTTATTTTCAGTCTGCTACGAATCGGTGTCATCTATGACCAGCTGGGATTCTCGGGGACCTACGAACAACGTCAGGACAATTGGTTTGGAGATACATTTTTCTCATGTATCATGGGTAAATCAGACAAAATAGGCTAGGTTAAGCTGCGGTAACTCAGCTCTCAAATTCTAATGCCTTGTGACAGTAAAGGTCACTTTATTGTTCGAATACATGTTGCTCACGGGTGGGCAGGAGACTGTGCTCCAGGCCTCCTCCTAAGGGACCTGGCCTCCTTGGTGGGGCAGCAGTCACTACACAGCAGGAGAGCAAGTGCTCCCAAGGACTCACAATGGCAGCTTAACAGTTAAAGGCTCTGTCCCAGAGGCGCCATGTGTCACCTCTGCTGACCACCCGTTGACCAGAACTGGCCGTCTGGCTGCACCCAGCCACGGAGCCAGGAAATGCAATCCACCCTGTGCCTGGAAGGGGAAGCAGACAGCAGCAAGCAGCACCAACCCGCATTGGGTATTTAATGCACGTGAAACTGTTGAGAGAAAAGAAGAGAGAAATCATAATCATATCTCAGGGGAAGAGAAAGCTTGACTTTTAGAGAGATATTTTTTTAATCCATTCTGAGCAGGATACAAGATTTTTTTTTCTCCTTCCTTTAACTTCTGAGGAGTTGTTTATAAATTCTCTCTGTACTTGAAAAACAACTAAGCCATTAGAGTGGAGACGGATTCTCTGGTGTGGGTGTGGGTATGTATGTATTGTGTGTGTGTGTGTGTGTGTGTAGTGTACTGTGGTGTAGTCGACCAGAAGACAGAGATAAAAAGTGTTATGTGTGATACAAAGCCTTCCCTGAGCTACCCAAGGACTTGCAGGTTGTTGGAAAGACGGAGAATCTGCAATGTCCAGTCCTCTGGTTTGGTCTTGGATGGGCCACGATAGTACTCAGCGATGCTCGAGGCTCAGGGTGATGTCCAGGTCACACTGCAAGGGGTGCTCACACGGGGCACTTCCCCCTCAGGGACCGAGGCCCGGTGACATTAGAAATAACAACAAGCACAATCCCTTCCCTCTGCCCGTACTCAGCTCCCAGTCACCCTCCAAGGTAGACTGAGTACTGGTGTCTGTGCTTCGCACAGGACAGACCTGAGTCCTGGAGAGGCAGGTTGCCTGGCTAGTAAGTGACAAAGCCGGGATTTAAAATCAGGCACCTGGACACCAGGTCCAGTGCTCTTTTCACTGTGGTCTCCATGGGAATGAGGAACTTGTGTGTCCCAAGTTTATTTTCCTCTTTTTTTTTTTTTTTGAGAAGAAGGAAAGAGGAGTTTACTAATTTGCCAGCAAATGAGGTTGGCAGGCTCCCGTCTCAAAGGACCAGCGTCCTGCTTCTGAGCAGAAGTACAGAGCTTCGAAAGCTCCTGATTCATCCCATCCTTGGCTAAGACAATCTCATGACCTCCACCCAGACAATTCCCTCGAGCCCTCTCCTGTGGCACAAAGAACAAAGGACACTCCCCTGCCCCTCCTGAATGCTGGCCTGAGGCAGGGAGATAGGTTTTAGTTCTCAAAAAGGGTGAGGGGGTTTTGAACAGACAAAAACCATTTTTATCCTTTTTCATTTTCTCTATTACATATCCCCAACTGTCAATTTTACCCTTCCATTGCTATGGGAGGAGGGTGACATAGTCATCGAGCTACTTCCTACTGAACTGGGGCAATGTTTTAGACAGAAGGAACAGGTTACAGGTGAAAAAGGGCATAAACAATAACTACAACTGTGACGATTGACAAGGTGAAATGGACTGTCACCTTGCACACAATGTCCAATACAGGGCTGGGGTAGACCAGAAACACGGGACCTCTGAGCGCAGAGCTAGTAGTTGTACCCTATTGGCTTCTGCACATTCAGAAATCACGTACAGAAATACTTGCACCAGACCAGGTTTAGAATAACACACCCAGCAGCAAGACAGATTGACAGAAGAGGCCATAGCCACAAGAAATCCTCAATGAGGAGTTGTCCCTCTATACTATAGACAGAACCAAAAAATATCAACATTTTCATTTTTTTCCCTTTTTCTCAGATACTTTAGATTGCCTAAGACTGGCCCCTCAACTGGGGGCTACACCTCTTTACTTTGGTATGATGGACCTACGGTTTTACTTCTGACAATTTTAATGAGGTCTGAGTTATCAGAAGCACTTCGTTGGGTCTCTTCCACTTCTCTGCTTCCAACTTGGGCAAGAACCTGAAAAAGGCAGACTCATGTGTAGTGGTAGCACCTGACCCACTCATTTGATGTATTGCTTTATTCTCTTTTATTCATGGTTATATTATCATACTTACCTTGGGGTGCTAGGAAGTGTCTCTCATAAACTATTTCTTAGGGGCTTAACTTCAGCCTGCTTCTAACAGGCTGGCTTTATCCAGAGGAGGGCAAGTGGCAATATCTTATCCCACTTCAGATGGGTTTCCTGTATCAATTCCGGGATGCGTGCGATTTCTACTCTAGGTGTGGGTTTTGTTTACTTGCTGGGTTGCCTCTGCTACAAAGGAGGGTCTACTATCACTCTTGCAAAATGTCCAGGGCTCCATGGAGTGTGCTCCTGGGTGCTGTTGGCAACGGGGTGTCTGTTGACATCTTCGCTGTAGGAGGAGGAGCTCTGAGCCGTGTCTGTAGCTGTCTGTCCCCGGCATGTTGTTCTCCATCACCAGCAAGTTGTTCTCCATTTGCGTGGCCTCTTTCCCCGGACTGTTGATGCCCGTCATCCTGTCATCCTTGGAGGCCAGTTCCTGTTCGCGTGCAGGAACTCAGCAAAGGCCCTGTCAGCTCCTGGTAGAAGCCCATCTTGGAATGAGTTCTTCCAGAAGGATTCCAGTAACCTTAGATGCTTTTTCCTTTACTCTGGGTATAAAAAGCCTCTCCCTAGCCTGAAAAGGTATCTATCAATACAAGTCTAGGGATCTGAGTGAAACTGCCAATCACCGAAAGGGTGGACCCCCACACGTTGGGCTCCCTGTGTAGCAGATCACCTTTCTGTCCTTGTAGCACCCCAAACACATAAATAGTTAGTTGTCAATGGGGTCCTCTCACATGAGGTCCCACCAAATCCATCGAGGCATCACACTCCCAATGTGTGTGTTCGTGCAGATGCCTCATAGGAGGCCTTTGGGTAGGAGACGAGTCTATGAGAATTCTGTCTCCATTTAGCTGTGCCATCCCAAACGTCAGAGCCCCAGTCTTTAGTTTTTAAGGGGGTCTACATCTAGCCAGGGTATCAAGGCCCCAAGGAACAGATCACCTCCAGCAGCCTGCTTAGCAGCTCTGCCAGTGGCCTGACTTCTTTTTGCCATGCGGGCCACCTGCTTGGGCTCAGCCATGGCCTGTGTCTAAGCCATTGTTTCAGTGACACAATTAATATTCTTATTTCCTGCCATCAGGAGACCTCTGTTCTTTCCAATGGCGCTATGAGCATGCACAATCATAAAAGCATATTTAGAGTCCGTATAAACGTTTACCTTTTTCCTCTCCATAGCTGCAACTCAGCTTCCTGGGCTGAAGTCCCAGGTGGCAGTGCCACTGCCGGATCGCTGCTCATCCAGCCCTGTGGGGATGGGGCTCCTGTGGGGATATTGGGAGGCAGGCGGCTCTGACCCTTTCCTTCACTGTCTGAGTCCTGGACTTTAAAAAACCATTTTCTCTTCTGGGAGCTTCTTGCTAGCTGGAGGCTTTTGCAACTTTTGGGTAGTGTTCCTTTCAAGGTCCTTCTTTACAAAACGTCATGTTGTCCATAAAGCTGCTCCCGTCAGTGAAAAAGATCCCAATCTTGCTCTGACATCGGATCATCTGACAGATCCATCCTGCTAGAATACACAGCCTCCAGAACCTCTAAACAGTCATGCTGTAAAGACTCATTCTCTTCAGCTGGGAACAGGGTGGCAGGATTGAGAATAGACACAACTCGCAAGTAGCTGTTCCTGCCCAGAGGCGAAGTGGCCATCCTCTCACAATATTGTTCAGTGGCTTTGACATGCCACTGGCAGTGGGATGCCTCTCAGCATCTATACTAAGACTCTAAGGCTCATTCCTTCTTTCTCTCCATACAAGGGCTTTACCATCAGTCCGAAGTCTGGGATCCAGATGCCATTCCTAGGAACCCCAGATAAGTTAATACAAATTTCCAAATCTGTCCGATTGCAGGTTTTGCAAGTCCCCTGCTGAGCTTCTATGAAACAACAGGAGAGCCCTTTTAAACTCATGAGGCCACACAGTCCCAGGATCCTGCCATTTAACTGTGACTGAGTACATTCAAGTTCCCCAGCTGCTTGCCTATACATCCCACTGCTGCCTGGACTCTCCCCAACTGCTCCCTGTCTGGCAGGGCGTGGCTGGTGCCAGGGTTGGGGCTGTCTGGGGAAGGGGCCCCCCCACCGCATGCTTCTGTCCATGCAGGTTGGCACCAATTTACTCCCCACTGTCAATTTTTCCCAGGGCTCCTGTGGGGATATTTGGAGGCAGGCAGCTCTGACCCCTTCCTTCACTGTCTGAATCTTGGACTTTAAAAAAACATTTTCTCTTCTGGGGGCTTCTTGCTAGCTGGAGGCTTTTGCAACTTTTGGGTAGTGTTCCTTTCAAGGTCCTTCTTTCTAAAACGTCAGTGTGGGGCAGCTTTTTCACCCATTCCTTTTGACTGTCTCAAAGGACCCTGCTGGTTGTTCTTGCGCATCCAAGCCCCTATCTGATATTGCCACAAATTGTCCACATTGGCTATGGGTTCCCTCTGGCCCAAATGGAGTTTGCTGCGGGGAGAGACCATTCCCAACCCCGAGTCATAATTTGCTGGGCGTGGGATTGAAGAGTCAGTGCAGGTGGCGCCCTCCCTGATCCCTCCCGTGGGGCAGCGGCAGGTGTTACTTCCCACTGCTGTGTGCCTGTTGGTGGCCAGCCACGTGAGCTGGTCCTCCCTCCTGCCAGGTCCGCCCCAGGGCTGTGGCCCCGTCCAGCGCCTCCCCTTGGGCAGCTGTGGGGCTTCCAGTGGGGATCACAGGACCTTATTTATCAAAAATCATACAAACACAGATCATTTTATATACCACAAACAATGAGTGTATCTCAAGCAGAGAGCTTGAGACTCAACATTTTGACTCTACAGTGACAGGTCTACAATTTGAATTCTGAATTTTAAAAGAACCAACAGCTCAGAGTAAACCACGGACCATGAGCCACTTTTCCTCACTCTCCAGACAAGTGGCATCACAGTAATCTTCAGACATAGGTACAAAAGCTCACCAGAAAAAACTCACAATCAAACACAAACAATGCAGGGAATTCCCAACACAAACAATCTAAACTGCCAAGGCCTGTCAATCAAATGGGAATTTTCATTTAACAGCCGCTTCTCCCCACACTCCTACGGGTACAGGGGGTGACAGTAACACCATTCTCTTTACACATAGGTTCATAGCTGTAAGTTAACCATTTAGCCAAAGTTTTTCCCAAGGGACTTTGAGATGGAGCTTTCAAATGTTGCAACAAAACTTTACAAACAGACGCAGACAATACAGGGACTCCCCCACACAAAATGCTATGGCTGACCAAATGGGAACCACAAAATGAGAATTGAGTTATCAATGAAGACTCAGCACCTCCTAACCCAGAAGGGGACAAACCGAGAACCAAATTCTCTCAGACAAAAGAACCCACATCTCCCAAACCCACCTGGTTCCTTGGGAATCGCAAATGAACTCAATCCAAACTAGGTTCCCTAGTTCCACTCAACCTCTTGACTTCCAACCCCAAATCAGTGCCTTAAAACAAATCCAACAGGAAGGTCTGAACCCTCCCATATGGGTGGAAACAGGGACTCGGTATCCTGGGGAACTTTACTTACAAATGGCAGTGGCTGTTGCAACAATTCCCAAATCTGTTTCCTTTCCCTCAACTCAGTTCAGGGTGTAGGGAGCCACATCTATTTCAGGGAGGTAGAGACAGGAGTTCCCCTGACCTAACATAGGCTCTGACAGCTGCTGGGACTGTCCCTTGAGCTCTCACCTCAAAAAGAAGTTGCTCCTACTCACAAAGACCCCAAACCTTCATTCTTTGACCCAGGGCTGCTCCCTGCCTCTTCCAGCAGTCATGGGATGCCATTCTACCTGGGCACCAATGCGGCCTACCCAAGGACACCAAATTCTGTTGCTGAAAGTTCAGCACTTGTCCCTGAGGCCACATCAGAAGAAGGAGGACAAATGGTTTGAGGGGAAGGAAAGAGGAGTTTACTACTTAGCTGGCAATTGAGGAGGTTGGCAGACTCCAGTCTCAAAGTACCAATGCCCTCTACTTCCCTCCTTTGAGCAGCCTAAAACCTGGACACACATACCAGGTGTAGGGAGGAATCTCCCTTCCTTTGTCCTGTGGTCTTAAGTGCAGGGATGTCAGCCGAAGTAACATCGGACATTCATGCACCTTCACTAATCAGTCAGAGGAGGAGGATTTATCTGATGGGCAAGTTTCAGAGAAAGGACTGAGCATTCTCAGCTCGGCCTTTTCAGTATGTTTTTGGATCCACCTTCACGGATGCGTTCAGGACCGAGTACCAGATGGTAAGTTTTCCAGGGCAGGCCCTGCCCAGGAAACAGGCATCTCATGGTCAGCCCATTTACAAGATGGACAAATTGGAACCTGGAGTGAAGTGATTGGAAGCCCACTGTGGCCGTAGGTCTAAAGCCATGTTCTTCAAATCACCTTCAAGGATGTTTTGATATTTTTAATTCCATCTGTGTCTTCTGTCTTATTTCTTGATTGATCCCAAATTTATGGAAAGATAGAAAAGGGTAGGACTAATGATCACTCCAAAAATCTGACTTCAGGAAATAATCAGTCGCATACAAATGGCTGGAGGTCATTACTGAACCCCCCAGTCCTCTGCCTTCATGCTTTCTTATGATTTAAAAAGCTGACTGATTTCCAGGGTTCTGTAAAAACGTCTATGGCTTGTTTACGCCTGAATTCTTCATGCCTAATACGGTTCCTGACCCACAATAGGTCCCTTGGAAGTGTCTGCAGAATATGCGAATATGAAAGACATGCATATACAAACATTATATGACAGCACGTTTTCTCACCCTTCACTGAAAATCTAAGCCTGTGGTCTTCACTTTTCTTAGAGCTGGTGTATAGTGTTGTGGTTTGTGCATAGGCTTTGGCACCTGATTGCCTAGGTTCAGTTCCTAGCCACACACACACATACACACACACACACACACACACACACACACACACTTCCCCAACCTATAGCACTCTGGGGTTTTAAATGCAATCTCATTGAG
Organism: Microcebus murinus; assembly: GCF_040939455.1. Lineage (NCBI taxonomy): Eukaryota > Metazoa > Chordata > Mammalia > Primates > Cheirogaleidae > Microcebus > Microcebus murinus. The sequence goes on along the minus strand of NC_134105.1, from coordinate 27,982,784 downwards.
GGTAATTAATTTGTCCTTTACTGGCTCTGGACTTTGCCTCTTATTTTAGGATCCCTAGCCTGTTATCATCCACCATTCCTCAGATTATTTCTGGAAGCTTTACATGTGCTCAAGAACAACTCTGTCACTTTGATGTGGTGTCGCCCTATTTATTTCATCTCTCATGTCCACTGCTAATGGGGCTGCTGATTAAAGCAGTTTGAGCACAGAACAGAGCATTGGCACATGGTAGGTGTATTTGGGTTCTCCTGAGAAATAGAATTAATAGGAGTTTGTACACACACACACACACAGGTCTATATATGTATATATAAAGAGATTTATTCTATGGAATTAGCTCACACAATTACGGATGCTTAGAAGTCCCAAGGCCCAAGTTGGCAAGCCGGAGACCCAGGAGTACCAGTGGGATATACAGTTCCAGTCTGAGTCAAGGGCCTGGGATTCCGGAGAGCTGATGGTGTGAATTCCAGTCCGAGGGCGAAAGAAGACCAATATCCCAGCCCAAGCAGTCAGGTGGGCAAAGTTTCCTCTCTTTGCCAAAGTTTGCTCTGTTCACATTTTCAAGTAATTGGATGAGGCCCGCCCATGTTAGGGAGGAATATCTGCTTGCTCAGTCTATCAATCCAAATGTTAATCTCATCTAGAAACACCTTCACACACATGCCCAGAATGATGTTTGGCCAAATATCTGGGCACCTTGCAGCCCAGTCAAGTTGACACATAAAATTAACTATCACACTAGGTAATCAGTAAAATATTATTTAATTAATTAACTCATTAACGTATTGATCAGTAAAGCATTATTGCTGCATTTTGCTCAACACTGTAGGCACAGGCTTTCATTGGTGGCCCTGGGCCAACCTCACACCATGGAGAAGCTGCCCTGATAAAGTGGGGGGGATATTTCTTCCTCCACAGTCCCCTGGCACATGGCCATGTGCAGCCAGCTGCATCCGGTATGTGACGAGCCTGGAGACGGCTGCCCTGAGGCAGCAGGATCTCCCTGAGATCCTCTCTGCAAACCATATTATAGCTTCTTTCTGCTGCCCGTGTCTCCAGGACTCAGGCCTGCATGCATAGGGCTGGCTGGGCACACCGTCCTCCTCTGTCCCCTCCACTGAGGGTGCACAGGTCCCCGCCCACCCCAACCCCTCTGCTTGTTAATCCTCCCTCGCCAGGACGCTGCAAGGAGCTTCTCCAACATTAGGTTTGTGCTGAGCTGGAGCTTTCTGTAGGCACACAGGGGACGTGGGAATCCCATGCCAGCAGGGCCTTCAGCGGCCACATCACTCTGCTGACACTTGCTGTCTGCATCTGCGTCCTTGCACTCCAGAGGTGCTCATTGGCTCATTGTCACACTTTGTGTGGCAGAGCCACGGTCCTCGCTGAGCGCTTCGTTCTCGTCACCTTTGGTGGTCACTGCCAAGGAATGAGCCGTCTCTGCTCATCTGTGCTGGACCAGGGCCAGCCTGCTTCTGGTGATGGGCTTGGGGACTCCTATCAGAAACAGGGGGGTCAGGCACATAAGGTTGCTTCCCAGATCCCAGAAATAGGGGTCGGGGGTGTTCCTCTGAAGGGCACTTCCGGCTCGTGGCAGAAAGAGGCAGAATTCAGGGCCCCTGGTGATTCTTGAGCCCTCCCTGCACCCCGAGGCTTGAATCTACTTCACAACATCTTCACCAGCGGTAAGTCTTTGAACCCCTGCTTATACACATCTGGGGGAGGGGCGCTTGCTACCATCTGCTAACCAGCCCTGGCAATGAAAGTAACAGTAACACTATGATGATAATAAATATCGTGAGACCATTTACAGAGCACTTCTATATGCCAAGTGCTAAGCACATTACCTGGGTTATCTCATTTAATTCTCAAGAACTCTAGGAGGTAAGTGCCATTATTCTTCCTATTTTACAGACCAGGAAGCTGATGCTTCCAGAGGAGTTAAGTGACAGCTAAGCGATGACTCAAAGCCAGGTTGTCTAACTCCCAAGCTTGTGCTCTAAGTACCTTATTTGGGTTCTCTCTCTCAATGCCCATTCTCACTCTCACTCTCTCTCCCACCTCTTGGCTCTAGGTTTGTGATTTTATACCCCATAGGCCAAATCTCACTTTTTCCCATATAGCCCTTCCAAGTTTTTGAAAATAGCGATCATGTCCCCTGAGCTATGCGGTTTTTCATCTGTAAGAGTCCCAGTTTAGACCCTTCTCTTCTTCCCCTGATGTGGCTTCCAACCCCCTGCCCATCAAACTTGCAGCCCTCTCCAGGGGCTGACGCTGGTTGTGCCTTCTTTGAAGTGCAGGGTCCAGAAACGAGCCAAGGCTCAGGTGACAGATAAGAACAGGAGACCTCCTGTCCTTTGTTTACGATACCAGGAAGCTTGTGTCAATACAGCACAAGAGCATCTGAGAACCCAAGTCTAGAATGCTGACTCATTCTCAGCTCCAAGTCAGTGAAAATCCCCACTGGGAATTTTCTCATTGGTGGTATCTGCTAAGTCTCTCCTTCCCTGTCTTGTTCTTGCGCACTTTTCTTTTTGAATCTGAGAGCTGGACTTGACACTCATGTCTTTTAAGAATCTTAAGCAATGACAGTCCCACTCTGGATTAGACTCACAAATCAGAGCAAGCTCTCCCAGACATCCTGTGTGAGAGCGACGGGTAGTTTCACACTGGCCTTGGTTTGCAAAATCAGCTTTGTCAATCTCAAAAAGTAGAGATGCAAAAGGAAAAGATGGGATTTGGAATCAGAAGACCTGGGTTCTAGTCCCAGGTTTGAATCCATTAAACTAATTGAGTGACCTCTGGCAAGATGATTCACTCCTCCCTAGCACATGACAGCATTACCAGGTTAAATTGAGCAGTGTTTGGAGATGAACAGATAATGCAGTCCCACTCCTGGGTTTGAATCTTGACTCTGGTACTAATAAGCTGTGTGACCTTGGGCAGGTTGCATAATCGCTCTCTCTCCACTTTCGCCATTTATAAAGTAAGAATAGTGACAGCACCTACTTTAAGGATTGTTCTGAAGATCAGAAGAAATAATACAGGTAAAACACCAAGAGACACCAAGAACATTACCTAACATGTAACAAGAACAGTATTAAATTATCGCTTACATTTGTATTTTACTTGAGTCTCACAATATTGTGCAAGATAAAAGTAGAGCAAGAAAGAAAGTTATTGTTCTCTGTTTTGATTTGCTTGTTTATATATTTTAATTAAATAGCTAAATATGTATATAATAGGACACAGCCTAACTGGAGAACAAAAGAGTCAAATTCTTGAGGTTTTACTTACAAAAACAATAAAAGATTTAGAAGCCTATGTGACTGATCAGAGTCAGGGTGTTTTTGTTTGTATGTTTGTTTTTTGTTTTTTAAATCCCTACACACACACTTCTCCAGGACTAGATAAAATGAGAAAAAGCAAAAGGGTTCAGTGATCTGGGGGTGGAAGGAACTCAGTGCCCTGCCCTTCCTCCCACCCAGACCAAGTGCTGGGAACGGTGGGGGTGACAACTTCTGATTGGCTGAGGGGATTCAACGACATAGAGCACTCTTGCCTCACCTCTGGGTGGAGCCTGGGAGGAGGCCAGTTGTTCAGAAGTTTCCTGCATGGGGGTTGGGAGGCAGCTGAGGAGAGGTGGTGATACAGGGACACAGGTGGGGGGCCTGAGAGAGCCCCGCAGAGCTTGTCCTGGCCCAGCAGAGCGTCATGGAAGGCACTGCAGGGACCCAGTCTTGGAGGGGCCATGTGGTCCAGGCTAGGGACATACACAAGTGACCAGTGTGGGCAAACCCGAGGACTCTGGTCCTCTAGCATCTTGGCACTTTGTCAGCCCCCAGTGACCTGGGGAAAATGAGAGTGGAAACCCTGATTTGAAGATTATCTTTCTGCCACAAAGAGGAAGAAGGGCTACAAGTAGGAATTAAACCCACCTACAGGAAAATTAAGAAAGTAACATTTCTTAAAGAGCTGAGTTTGTTGATCAGAATTTATCCTACTCATATGCTCAGTGTAGAAAAAATATATTAGAAAATGCTGGCAAGTCAGCACAAGAAAAAAATAATTTAAATTACCCATAATCCAACCACCCACAGCCACTGCTAATATTTTGACACACACACACACACACACACACACACACACACACACACACACACACACAGTACCTCTGTCTAGATTCTGACTTATTTTACATTAACAATATTTCTGGGATTTAGATTTTTAACTCTGAAGGAGCACAGTGATGGAAAAACACATTAGGATGGAAGCTATGGTATGTAGTATGTGTTGAGAAATAATGAAATGTAAAAAGCTATGTATTTAATGTAAATACATCATGTGAATCTATTAAAGTCTAGATTACAAATGTCATCATATTATATTTGTCAATAATGTCTCCTTTTAACTGAAAATAGAAAAAAACCACATAAAACCTAGATATTTAGTGATGTAAACACAATACTGCATTTTCCTTATGAATTTTCAGGCTGAAAATCAGAATCAGCAAAATATTTTACAAAGCATTATGTAATTATAAAAATGCATATTGAATTTTTAGTTTTCAGGGAGTCTTTATACAGAGATCTAAATACAGAGTTATGGCAAAAATCATTTATCATCAGGATTTGTTGTAACAACTTTTGAGAAACTGCAGCTCTTTTGAAAAGCTCCATTGGTGAAACTCCTTGCTCTTACTGCACTTTTCCTTCCAAATTCCCTTTTGCTGTGCACACTTGGAGCACCTCCAGTGGTGGTGAGTGAACTTCCTCCCGTGAGACAAGATCCTCACAACATGGAATATTCTCTGACAGGGTCATTTTGTCTCCCCTGTAGGATCTTGCTCACCTTGGTTAGCAAGTACAGACCACACCAGCACCAACCTCTGCACACCAGCACCACCTAACTTGTTTTTTATAGCAAGAGTAGATCATAAAAATTGTAAAAAAAAAAGCTTTTTAGAATAATGCTTCTGGTTTTTATGTGCTTCCAAATGTAAATGCATGATACACTATCTTTATCATTTCTAAATATATATATCTATATCATATATACAATATACACAGGTTAAGTATCCCTTATCTGAAATGCTTGGGACCAGAAGTGTTTCAGATTTCAGATTTTTTCAAATTTTGGAAAATTTTCTTATATATAAGTGATATCTTGGGGATTGGACCCAAGTCTGAACATGAAATTCATTTGTGTTTCATGTACACTTTATACCCATAGAATGAAAGTAATTTTATACAATATTTTTAATATTTTGGGCATGAAACAAAGTTTTGACTGTGTTTCCACTATGACTTGTCACATGAGGTCAGGTATGGAATTTTCCACTTGTGATATCATGTTGGTGCTCAAAAAGTTTCAGATATTGGAGCATTTCGCATTTCAGATATTTGGATCAGGAATGCTCATCCTGTATACATTTGTTTTATAAACTACTTTTATAACTAAGGACTATGTCATTCATTTTTTATATATCTATATTGTCTTTTTAAATAGCTTCATGGAACTCTCTTATATGGGACTGCCACAATTTATTTTACCAATCATCTAATGTTAAATATTTTGGTTGTTTCTAATTTTTATCCTTATCAGAGCAGTACATGAACATCCTTGAATATATAACTTTTCATATTATTTGTATTATTTCCTTAGAACAAATTTCAAGAAGAGAAGCAGGTGATTCAAATTATATGCATATTTTAAAAATTATGAAACATAATGCTAAATTGTTCCCCAGAGAGGTGTTACGGATTTATACCTAACCCAGCAGGGCATGAAAATGTGAATTTTTATACATCTTCTCCAACCCTGAGTGTTATCATCCCTTTTATTCCTTGCCCATCTAATAAGTAAGCATCAAGGTGTCACACTGTTGGAATAAATTTTTGTTTATTATAATACCATTTCTTTCTCTTCCAGCTCAAGAATTGCTTGCTAATGTCCCTAGTTCATTTCTTTTCCATAAAGGTGCTCTTCTTTTTCTTATTAACTTATACAAATTTATGGAGATATACTTCTTAATTGTCAAATGGGTGACAAATATTTTTCTGGCTTCTTCCATGTTTGTGAATGATATTTATATTGTGTTTTGGAAAATTTAAATTCCTTTAAACAATTTTATTAGCCAAATCTATACTTTTTTTCATTTATAAATTGTTTGGTAGTTTTCTAGTATATACTTGGCAAATGGATAAGAAGTTAAGCATGATAACTGTGAACTTTATAAATCTCAATTTCTCCCAAACGCCTTATGTGTTAGTTAGTATGTTTTCATTTGCAAGTAAGTAAATTGACTTAAACATTAAAGAGGATACCTTGACTTACATAAATAAATAGAGAGGTAGATTGTGTAGGTTTCAGGCAGTGGTGCTAAGGGCTCTGTCTCTGCTTCTCAGCTCTTGTCTCACCTCTGTACTCTTCTAGGAGCTGGCTCCCTCCTCATCTGGGCTTTCTTCCTGATTGCAAGATGGCAGCCAACAGCAACCAGGGCTTCATGCTTGTCACTTACATTTACAAGGAAAAAAGAATAACCCTTACCATAAGGATCAGAAGAATACACAGCTTCTCTCTGATTGGATCACTCTAAACCAATCTGTGTGCAAGTGTGCATTCCATGTGCTGATTGGCTTAAGACTGATGTGTGAGCCAATCACCATGGAAGGGGATGACTTAATCCAGATTAGGCCAATAACCCTGGAGCCATATCACAGGCTATTTCACCATGGAGGATGGGTGGACTGAATGTTGGAGTAATAACCACAATGTCCACTGAACTTGGTTTTGTACCCTGCAGTGGGGATTGAGCATGATTTAGTGGCTGAGAATATGGGCTTTGGAGTCAGGCAAACCTAGGTTTAAATCCTGGTTTTACCCAACTCTGACTTCAATTTACAAAATAGGGGTAATGATACTATCTTAGTCAGTTTTCTGCTGCTATAACAGAATAGCCACAGACTGGATAATTTATAAAGAATAGAATTTATTTGGCTCCCAGTACTGGAGGCTGAGAAATCCAAGATCAAGGGGCCCTATCTGGTATGGGCCTTCTTGTTGCATCATAACATGGTGAAAGAGCACACACAAGAGAGAAAGAGGGGACTGATTTCCCACCATAACTAACCCACTCCTGCAGTAACAGCATTAATCCATTTGTGAGGAGGAAGCCCTCATGAGCTAGTCACCACTTAAAGGTCCCATCTCTTAATGCCATCACAATGGCAATTAAATATCAACATGAGTTCAAACCATAGCAAATGCCAAGCTCAGTAGGAAGAGACAATGCTGTTGTGTATGGAATGCCCTGAACATCATGTCTGACTCACAGTAAGAGCTTAAAAATGGTAGCTATTGTCCTTTTTGTCCTTAGGTTGTCACCTACTTGAGGGCAGGGATCGTGTGCATCTTTGAGCCCAGCATGTGCCCTGCATAGTCTTTAGAAAATGCATATTTGATAAATGAGTCAGAAGCCACCACCTCTCTGTCATGTAGGAGGGCACCACAGATAAACCTGTCTCTCCTCCCAGGTGATTTGGTCCTCACGCTGTTTCAGAGTGAGGGTCCTCCACATTTTTCTGTCCTTCGTGCTTCCAGAAGAGGCACAGGGAGAGTGTTGCAGAGCCATTTTAGCCAGGAACCTTGGATTCCCTTTCTTCTAAATGGGTGTAAGTAATGACAACGTCTGTCCACCTCATAAGGTGGTTGCAAGGATTAAATGAGTTCATGCATATAAAGGGCTTGAGACAATGTGGCTCATGGTGGTCAGCTATTCATGTCATTCCCAAAGGACTCTGGTAGTTAAGGACAACAGACCCTGGAGCCAGATGACCTGCATTCCAATCTCAGATCTGCCACTTCCCAGCTTTGGGAATTTGGGCAAATCACTTAATCCCCTTGTGCTTCAGATTTTTTGTTCCTTAGAATGGGGATAATAATGATAATAATAGGATCTATCTCAGGGCTGAGAAAATTAAATGAGTGAAGATATGTAAAGCAGTTAAAATGATGTCTAGTAGCCAGTAAATACTATATACTAAAAAACTGTTTACTACTAAAATTGTTTTTTTTTTTGTAAGTATAGCAATCTTGAAAGCATCTGTCAGGAATTACAGTGTCTCTGATAACTGAGAGCTGCTGAGTGAAAAAGAGCTGTCATATGGTCGGGCTTGGGGACCAAGAGGGCCAGATAATGCCTTCTTGCTCGGGGTTCCCAGGACAGGGCATGAGTTGTAGGGTGTGAGTGGCAACTTGGCACTCATGTGCTGTGTGCCTCAGACGATTTCTCTCTCCTCTGAGGGTGTCACTGGTGCTGTCCTGAAGGAGTTGGTCACAGGCAGGATTCTTTCAGCCCACCCGCCTGCGAGACTGTGGCAGGACTTCCCGTTTCCTCCAGGGAAAGAATCGACGCTCCAACCCAGGCTGGGCGTGAGCCAAGCACTAATGCACGTCCTCTCAAGGCGTGCCCAGCTCCACCATTTCAGATGCAATATGCTTATGGCTGGTCTGATTTTTATTGGGAAAAAGCAGCGGTGTACTTTCCAGGTCCCCGGGGTCTGAATTAAACTAAAGGAAGTACTTTAAAAAATCAAATCCGAGTACCGGGACTTGGAAGCACGCTGTTAAGCAAGGGTATCACAGACCTCGGAAGCTGCCTTCGTAGTAAGTCCTGAGACACAGCCTCGTTGTAATTGCATTTGGAGGTCCCAGAGGCACTGGTAATGGACGCAGGATTGTCTCGGAGTCCTGTTCGCATGGCAAAGCGGATAAATCACAGAAGCTACGGCTTCCTGAGAACCTACTAAGTGCCAGGTCCTGGGCCATAGTATAAACCCGTAAGACAGGCGCTATCTTCATTTTACGGATGAGGAAACTGAAAATCAGATTAAACAAACAGACAGCAAATCTTAACCTGTGGTTGCACACGCAGTAAGTGGCAGAGCTGAGAATGAGCCCAGGTTTTTCTTACATGCTTTCATGAGGCCAGTGTTTTTCCAACTGCTAATCGAAACCCAGTAATTCGTCATGAAATCAGGTTAGTAAAAGTTGCAACCAGCATTTACAAAAATAAAATAGATCTGAGTGTGTTCTTTCAAAAAACAAAAACAAACCTAAAAATAGAATATGATAGAAAATATGACTGCATCACTTGGGCAAGGATGACTCGCATTTAATGAAATATGTATATGTATATTTATGCGTGTTTGTGTATACATGTGTATACACATACATAACGATAACAGATAACATCCAGTCTATGTCTGTATGCTCTGAGTCATGATGTAAAAGGTATCCTTACTGTGGTCACAGTCAAAACATACGACAAAGCCCCTGCTCTAGGACGTACAGCTTCCCAGGTAGTAAGAACTAACATTCACAAAGATACTACTTTGTGTTTGGAATGTTTTACATGTTTTATGAATATGGGCTGAATTAATCATTACCATAGCACTACGAGGTAGGCACAATTAACATTATCCCTGTTTATAGATGAGAAGACTGAGGTTCAGGGAGATGAAATAATTTGCCCAAGGTCAAAAAGTTACTAGAAGCAAAGCCTGAATTTGAACCCAGACTGTCTGGCTTTCGCATGTGCATACTTAACTTCACTGTTACGTTTTTGCTTGATTTGCCAAGAGGCCTCTTGATCATGAGAACCATATAGTCAAGTCGACAGGTCGGGAAGAGGCTGATGCCCACGGAGAGCGGCCAGCTGGCTGTGTAACCATCTGCAATCGGCTCAATTCCTCCCACCCTACTCATTTCCATAAGCAAGACAGTCGTTCAGACCTCTCTGTTGAATCTGTAGCTTCAAATTTCTCTCATCCTCCTATATTTTAGATTAATTAACCTCCTAATTATTTAGACATTCATTCTCCAACTTGTGTGCAATTCAAATCTATTACACTTCAGGGGACGTGTCTATATCGTGTGTATTCTGCTGCGAACCCCACGTGGTCAGAAGAGAAGTGGAGGGGGGAGAGTCGTAGAATCAATTTTTAAAAATTCCGATGCGTTTCTGAGGCATCTGAAGTGTTGATGAGATAGCTGGGGTTCTTGGGTGCTTGACTTTTAAATTCACATTTCTGAAAAGCAAGATACAAAATTGATTATACAGTATGATCTCAACTGTGTTAAAAATGTATATAGAAAGGATTGGAAGGAAGTGAACAGTGGTTGCCTCTGGGTGGTGGGGTGATGGGTGATTTTGATTTTCTCCTTTTGGATTCTTCCTCCCCAAATTTTCTGCAATTGATAAAAAGTGTGGCTTTAAAAAATTCACTAAGTAAAATTTAATTTCCAAGGTAGAATATGGGATTGTATGTAATTTTAAGGAATGAGTGCAGTTGTAAGTCAAAGGCATCATGCCTTTGGTTAGGAAGTGTCACGGTGGTTTGCCTTAGGGCCTGAGTCACGTGTCATATCACATAGTGTGGTGACGCTAGCTATGTGGCTACTACCCATTCTTTTCCAGCTGTCTCGACCAGGGCCCAGATTCTGCCATCTGACAGATAATCCCACAGGTAGGGCTAGGATCGGCTGCTCTAAAGCAACCTCTTGCAGAGTCTGACTTCCTGCCATTGACTGCACCATTGCTGCTGGGCTGACCTCTTGTCTTATTCGCCTTTTGTACCTCCTAAGGCCATGCATGGCCCCTGGCTATAGTATGTGTATGTTTAATACTCACAGCAAACCTAGGAAGTAGATACTATTATTATTTCTATTTTGTGGATGGCGAAACTGAGGCCAAGATCATTCAAATGTCTTGCTCAAGATCACACAGATGGTAAGCAACAGAACTGAGACATGAACCTATGCAAGGTTGCCATACAGTGTCCTTTTTAGCCACTGCACTGCATTGCCTCTCAGACCTTAAGACATTGTTGAAATTCAAGGCCAGTCACAGGAGACATGGAAGGCCATTCGGCTCCCAAACCATCAGTCACATGGGGCAACAAATATAAATTTTTGATGTTACCTCCAAGTGGAAACTGTCACCCAGTTGCAGAGAGATACACATACAGGACTGAAAGAGGATGGTGTTTTCTTGAAATGTGTCTTGAGTCTTGCTACAGGAGCATCCCACCTGAAATGCACAGTCAATGTGTTTTCATAATCTTGAAATTTTCTTGTGAATATATGAATAGCACAATTACATTGCATTATATCACATATGCATTAAAATCATTTGTTAAATATAACATTTAAGATACACCAAAATTTTGTACCTTTGACTTCATGTGTTTATTTTAACATAGAAAATCCTTAAAAAGAGGAGTGGTGGGGGCCTTTTGGGCTCTGGGGAGGCCCTGTTTAAATCACCCCCTGGCCTGGACTCTCCTCTCTTCTACCATATTCATGTCTCTTCTCTACAATAGCCAGGTGGGCATTTCTAAGTTTTCACTTAACATGTCAAATTTATATTATGATGATGATCTAGGTGGCTAGATCTAGCATACTAGAGTACAGTGTCTAAGGATGTAGACTTCAAAGCCAGACTAGTTGGGTTCAAATCCTACCATTGCCATTTGCTAGCTGTGGAATTTAGTTAATTTTTCTGGGCCTCAATTTTCTTATCTATAAAATGGGGATAATGGTATCTACGTCAAAGAATTTTTGTGAGGATTAAGTGAGTTACTGCCCATGAAGTGCTCAGAACAGTTTCCTACATGTAGAAGTGAACAGTAATGTTAGCCATTATTAGCATGATGATATCTCTGTTTCCTCCATTGGAGTTTGTGCACTTTGAGAGCAATTGTGGCATTTTATTCATGTCTCTTTCCCCAGAACTTCCCCACAGTTGGGCCCACAATAGATCTTTCCAAAATGTCTGTTAAATAAATAAATGAATGCCTTTGTAAAATTGGGCTCATTGAATGCATCTCACAGGGGTGTGGTAAAGATCAAAAAAAAGAAAAGGTGATAAGATGCCCTGTTAACTATGAAGTATGGGATGGATATTCCTTTCTTCTTTTGCCCCACCCTTTTTCCTGAGCCAGGCCTCCTTGATAAGCGTGCTCACTTAATTCAGTGTCTTGCTCATGGATGGCACTGGCCAATTGTGTCAAGCACAGAAGTACTGACCACCCGGCAGGCAGATGCTGACTGCCAAGTAGGTCCTCACCAGTCACCACCAGGCAGACACGTGTTGACCAACCACCATCAAGCAGGTGGGAGCTGAGCAACCATAGCCAAGCAGGCAGGTGATGACCAGTCACCACCACAGGTGGATGCTGGCCAATGCCTTCAAGGTCAGGGTACCTGAGGCCTTCCTGTGGCTCATTTGGTGCCTCCAGGGCAGGCCTAGGTCCTGTGTCTAGGGACCAGGGGTGCTGGGAGTGAAGAGGCTTAGTCCTCCCTCAGTCCGGAGGATGGCCAACTGTTAGTTGAGATCACCCTCAGGGAGGAGGGGTTGTCAAGGCAACAGGCATTCTGGTGAGTGAGTTATTACCCTACTTCATCTTCATCAATGGCCTTAATGATGTTGAGCCTGGTCATTGGCACTCTCCAACCCTACCTGTTTGTGGCATCTTTGGCTGCTCCTGTCCTGGTGCAAAAGTAGGAAGCTGGGAGAACCATGAAACCACTAGAGGCTTTGTTCTTTTTAGCACAAAACCATGTTCTGTGTGGAGGTGCAATTCCTGTTGGACCAGGGTCCTGATTAATGGTATATTAGAGCTGGAGGGTGGGGGTCAGAGGAATGTGGGTTGGCCTTTGACTTTGGTAATGAATTCCAGAAGTACTTGTTTGTTGTACCTTATTGAATTATGTTTCTAACAATGTATGCCTACATTCTCTTACCTGGTCTTTGTTTCATTGTAGGTGCAATGTTAACAGCTCCATTTTCTATAACTTGGGAATGGTGCCAGTAGGGACCCACAACATGCTTGGGAAAGAAACCTGCAAGATCCCACAAGCTCTGCCAACTTGGTTGGCTTGGAGAGGGATGTATGTTACAATAGGGAAGTCTGTTACAATTTGTGACCTGTCCTCTGAAGTTTTCCACCTCATTTTGTTCTCAGAAGTTTGTTTATTCAAATCTCAGAGAATTGTTTCACATTTTCTCCTCCATTCAGTGGTTCTGAGAACCCACTACAAACTTGGGGTGGGCAATGTAACTCACAAGGGTGAATAGGACAGACTGCCCCTGTGGTTCTGGAGGCTTCCATCCAGAGGGAAAGACACCTACAACATGATAAAGAGCCAGATGACAGGAGTGCTACTTTGCAGAGAAGCATGGGTGTGAATAATCCCAAAGGAGAGCTACAAGTCAGGAAGACTGTGTAGAGAAGGACACCTGTGAACTGGACTTTGAGACAAGGAGGATTTCGTAAGAAAAGAATAGGAATAAAAAACTCACCACAATCTTTTAAATGGGAGAAAGAACAATTATAGGCTCTTCTCGTTGTTATCATTTGCAAAGGATGGCGTTAGACACTGCGATGGATTCAGAAAATGAAGGCATGGCCCTGCCCAGCAGGACAGGAGAAGGGAGCAGGGGACAGATGCACAGCATCTGGCCTGCTGGGCTGGTGCTATCATTGTGGCACCAATGAAATATTTTGGGACTATGGAGAAGGGAGATGATCATATGTCATAGGATATTTGGCACTTGGCCGTGTTTCTCTGTTGAGTTTCTGTTTAGTTCACAATTCCCTGGAACATGCCCTCTCCTTCCCTTTCTCAGTGTCCATGCCATCATCTGTCTACAAATGGGTTGAGAAGTAGTTAGTCCACCTCCTGCTAGTGACAGAAGCTACTGTTTATGGCTGGCTGTTGTGCGTGGTACCTCATTGAATCCTCAATACTACTGTATTAGTTATCTATTGCTGCATAACAAATTACCCCAAAGTTAGTGGTTTAAAACATTAACCATTTGTTATATTGGAGTTTCTGTGACTCGGGAATCTTCATGCAGCTTGGCCAGGTCATCTGACTCAGAGTCTCCCATAAGCTACAATCAAAGTATTGGCCAAACCACAGTCATCTTAAGGCTTGACTCGGGAGAGGATTTGTTCCCCGGCTCCTTCACAGGGCTGTCGGCGGGATTCAGCTCTTTGTGGGTTGTTGGACCGAGGGCCTCAGTTCCTTATTAGCTGTTGGCTGGAGCCTGTGCTCAGTTCCTGGCCACGTGGACCTCCTCATAAGGCAGCTTACGGCAAAGTAGCCTGCTTCATCAGAGCAGCAAGGGAAAAGAGCTAGAGAGGGAGTGGAAATAAGACAGAAGTCCTAGTTTGCAACCTAGTCTCGGAAGCAACATCCCATCGTGTCTGCCATATTCTTTCCATTAGAGGTGAGAAGTTAGGTCCAGCTCATACTCAGGGTGGAGGGAGATTAGATAAGGGCGTGAATACCAGCAGGTGGGATTGCTGGAAGCCAATTTAGAAGTTCCCTATCACAACCACTCTCTAATAGGGGTTCTCTTCTTTTCTAGAAAAGGAAACTGAAATCACGTTCATGTTCATACTCTCAATGTGAATTTGAACCAGTGTTTCTCCCAAGCCTGTCTCTTTCCACTACATCAAATTGTCTCTGGTGGCTGGTGAAAGTCTCTTAGGACAGACAAGATGATGGCCCACCCCAGAGCCACCCATTCGGGTGGCTTGGTTGACAGCTGCCCAGCCCCACACCAAGGCTTAGATTCAAGGCTGCGTAACATTTCCATTCTCCCTGTTCCTGAAAGCATTCTTTTCATTCCAGTTTTGGACAGCAGCGGGGTACAGAAAAGGCCAGATATGGAATGCCCTCTGTGCGGCTCCTTTCTTGAAAGCGTCTCGCTAAGTTCCCAGGGTCTTGTTGAAAGCACTTGAGTGAGAACACACACCTTGCAGAGATGTACTTTTTCCACAGATGATTAATCAAGAGCATTCCCATATGATTTGGCACAGATGGAGGTGAGGGAGACAGCCAATTCGTAAATCCACATAAATTTATAGCTTCACCATCCATCCCATTATTACACCAGGAAGGCTGTGTTTCCCTGTGGTACTTGGAGATGCAGAAGAAGTTTTGCATACTGAGGGCTCAGTCCAGAGAGGCTAAATCCACAGGCAGGTTTTGGGTCAAGAGTAACCAAGGGGATTTTGTTTTGGAGGAACTTAAGGATCCTGCCTTCATTGATAAGACAGCTTGATAAAAATTTTCTAAGCAACTGTTAAGGCACTTAATACTTGCTGCCTTAAATTGTAGTTCTGATTTCCATCTTCGCCTCTGTTTTGAAACTTCTCAAAGATTACTATCTTTATATCTGCACATCTAACATGTCTTGCCCATGGTAGGTTCCTAATATCTCTCTTTTCACAGAATGTGTAACTGCTCATTAATGAATTTAAACAGTCATCTTTATGTTCATTTCAGCTCAGCTTTTTATCTTTTCTGAAGCCTGGAGTGATGGAAAGCTTCCCACACTTGTAGCGGTTCATACCTACAGTGCTCCACTCGGTCTGCATGGCCAGGAGGTGGTGTTGCATGAATTTACTATTGCACATTGAAGGCTTTTGTAATTACTGAAGAAATGCTCTGATGAGCCCATGGTGGTTCTTTCTCATTCTGTGAAATTCAGCTCTGAAAGGGACATCTGGTGTCTGGTCTGGGTCGTGCCCTGATTTCTGGATCTTTCGTCGTACATGGGACTCTGACTGTCTGTGCCATTGTTTCCCTTTTTGTTAAAGGTAGAGAGCAGTGAACCTTCTCTATCGCAGGAAGAGTGAAGACAGACACGTTTCTCAGTGAAAGGAACACTGACCCAGGAACCAGATCTCTATATAAAAGTTGCTTTCTTTCTGATTATGTCCCTTTTATGGTGGTGGAAAAACATATACTTTGTTCTGCCACTTCCTTGCTACGTAGCCTTAGTCCAGTAAAATACTTTATGAGCCCAACTTTATGTATCGCTCTATAAGATTATTATTGTCACCTGCTTACCTCCCAGGGTTAAGGTGGGAATCACAAGAAGTAATGAATGTAAACCACTCTGTGATATGATGTTCATGATGACAACAATGATTATAATAGTTATCATGTGCCACACAGTTTCTTTAGAATAGGCAAATTCATAAAGACAGAAAGCAGGATATAGGTTACCAAGGGGTGGGAGGAGTGAGGAATGGGAAATCATTACCTAATGGGTGGAGTTCCATTTTGGAAATGAAAAATTTCTGGAAACGGATCGTGTTGATGATTACACAACATTGTAAATGGTTAAAATGGTAAAATTTATGTTATGTGTGTTTTACCACAATAGAAAAAATTTTTTGAAGCATGTAAGAAATCTTACCTTAGAATATTAGATTTAGGTCTTGTTAATTTTGAATCTTTTCATTTTGATTACATTTTTCACTATTTAAAAATAACATTTCATTGAAGAAAAAGTAGAAAATGCAGATAAACTAAAAGGGAAAAAATAAGACATTCATTATCCCAGAGAGACATACATTTAAAACTTTAGTGCTCTTCTAGACTGTCTCTCTCTCCTGTTTCATTTCCTTCCTTCTTTTTTTCTCCTTTGATTCGGTTCTGCACCCACCCATTCTTAGGAACTTTGAGGTCACTTTCTTTTGTGAGTTCTCATCTATATCAGAGTTTAGTCTTACTCATCTAATGGGGGGAAACACTTTCTAAAACTAAGCGAAGTGATAAAACACTGAAAAGAAGCCAAGAAATGTGTGATCAGAATGCTCAGATTCATGCTGAGACCATTTGGAAGTTGCGTTGGAAAGGACAACTTTCAACACGCTGCGCCCAGAAGTCCCTGAACACGTGAGGCCAAAGGGGTGATCTGCAACATTCAATTTAGTCCATTTCAGAGAAGAAAATAATCTTTTTGTAGCTTCTATTAGTCCTTCCTTCTAGCCTCTTATTGGATTGTAGGGCAGGGGCAACACCTGCCTGGCCCTTCTCTTGGACTACTTATTTGTGGAAATTAGAGTCCCACGTCTTGTCAAGCAGGAACTGGCTACCCTTATCTTTCGGATTATGGACAGGGTCCTATCCAGCTAATTATAGAGTGAATTTCTATTATTCTTTACTTACAATAATATGTAAAGTGAATTGATGGCTTCCTTTGTAAGGAGCAAATGATCTTCTGCTCAGTAGGGAACACTCTTCCTGCTTTTGCCCACTAGAGAGGTTCCTGCTGACATAGACTTTGGGCATATTTCCCCTTCTGGGACTTTGTCCTCAATGGTCCCAGACTCTCCTGCTACATTTGGTTGTTTGGAAGGAGGAAACATTGCTGAAGGTGATATGTTGCTTATAGGGTCAAGAGGACTGAAAGTGAGCCTGGTTTCTAGGGGCAGGATACCCTGCAGGGTAATGCAGTGAGAACCCGAATCCAGAATTTCTATTTTGATGACTTTAGGTTCTCTTAAGTACATCTGATAATTTCCATGTCCTCTGGACTCTTCAGCTCCAATCCACACAGTTTTCTCTACCTGTGCTTTAGAGCTGTGATGCCTACTTGGGCCTGCTTCCTTTTGTTTCCATTGCTCATCCTTAAATCTTACCCTGTGTGGGTCTTCTGGGAGTCAACACATAGTTTGGTATATTTCTTTCTCCAAGGAACATTCCAGATGGTCCTCAAATTTATCCTGATCCTTTCAATAGTTCTGCTCTGCTTTCAAAGCTATTATAATGCTTTCTCCAAATAGTTCTTAAAGATCCATTAATTAATTCACTCATTCAACAAATATTTATAAAGCACTTTATTCTAGAGCCTCTGTTAAACCACAGGACATATTTATGAATGAGAAAATCCCCATCCCTGAGTTCAGTTGAGATGAAGAAGTAGGTAGGTTCTGAGCTCTCTGCACATAATTCCTTGTCATAGTTCTTAGGCTACGAGTGTAATTGTAGTGTTTTAGGAACATAGAAAACATATAATGATTATCCCCTTTCTTTCTTTCTCCTTTTAGCTTCTAAGGCAATTATGACCCTACTTCTCTTCCTGCCTCTCTGGCCAACCATTAAATGTTGGCATGAACCAGGATCCTATCCTAGGTTCTCTCCTCTCATCATATCATGTGGTGTTTCTGCTGAATTTTTTTTCCTTTTTTCTTAGACTTTGGTTACCACCAGTTGCTAATGAATTCTCAGTCTGTTTCTCCAGGTGGGAGCTCTCTCCTGAGCTCTAGAACCAATCATGCCCCTGTTGGATACATGCCCCACACGGACCTCTGACTGAGCACGTGGAAATCTCATCCTTCTCCATCATCACCTTCCCAGTCCTGACCTGGAACTCTAGCAATGAGTCTAGTAACTCTGTTATCTACATTACTTTTCCCTGTTCTCACTTCCTAATTGAGAAGTTGATTCTTAACTTTCTCCATTTTTCACCTCCTGTCTAGATTTTCACTGCTGCCCTCTCCCTTAGTCCAGGTCAGAGCCCTTTAAAACTGTTTTACTGAAGTCCTCTGAGGGGCTTCTGAGGCTAGGGTGGACAGAGGTATGAAGCAGGCAGGATCATGGGCTTCCTGTTTCTGATTAGACCGAGCAACTGCATGTTTATCTGTTTTGCACATTGGTTGAAGAGCATTCAATGGCTAAACATTTGAGAGCCATTGGTGTTAAATCCTTAGCATTTCTTTCCTTGATTTCTGCAGAGCTCCAGCTGACCACACCTTCCTGCTCTTTCGCCCAGTCTCATCCAGTGGTTCTTAACCTTTTCTTGGTTGCGATGCACAGGAGGGGCGATGTTCACATGCTGGGCACGCTTCCTGCTATGTGTAAACACCCGATGTACAATGATGCAATTAGAATGCAAGTGAAGGAGTGTGGCGCTATTATAAGCGTAACCTTGAATCCACTCTAATGTATTAAAGTAAGTACATCCTCTTTGGGCTTTAACTATTATCCGTGAT
Source organism: Microcebus murinus (assembly GCF_040939455.1). Classification (NCBI taxonomy): domain Eukaryota; kingdom Metazoa; phylum Chordata; class Mammalia; order Primates; family Cheirogaleidae; genus Microcebus; species Microcebus murinus. Next base: position 27,963,918 of record NC_134105.1, on the reverse strand, counting down.
AAATGACTTGCAACACATCTCCCAAATGATCTCGACTCTGCTCTAACCCACTCTCCACGTGGCCGCTGCCTTCTACGCTTGGGAATCTCAGTCAATCTGCCACTTGACACTCTGCAGTGCCTCCTGATTGGCTCTCAGATAGGTTTCAACTCCTTAGTGCAGCTGGCAACTTCTGCCATGATCTCGTCCTGGGTGACTTCCCAGCTTCTGCTCTTGCCTCAACTTCCCAAGCACCAGCTAAACCTACCCAGCACACGCCCAGGCTGCCCTGGCTTCCTGGTGTTGCTCACGTGGTCCCTCCTGCTCATCACTGCCCGCCCGCCTCCTCTCCCTTCAGCCTGCATCTTCAACTCTAAATAACTTTTTGTAGATGAAGCAGTTTCATTTTCCCCGGTAACTGCCACCTGTGTGTTCTATCAATCCCTTCTTCCTTTCTTGCTGGGTAGCAACGATATTTAGTCACATCTTAATCCAAAAAATTTTCAGTTCTATTTATTTCTTAAATGACTTGCTCCTGTTCTTGCTCAGTCCTGATCTATTTTAGCGTTTCATTTTGAAAAAATTTCAAACGTACAGGAAAGTTGCAATAACAGTAAATCTTCCTGTACCCTTCAGCTGCCTTCACCAATTGGTAACATTTTGTTTCCTCTGCTTCTCTCTTTTCTCATTTCTTTATGTATACACATGCATGTTTATGCATTTATACACACATATGCATTCATGTTGTTTGTATTATTTGCTTAACCATTTGACAGTAAATTGTAGACACCAGTACCCTTTACCCCTAAAGACTTCAGTATAAGATCTCCTGGAACATTTTCTTTTACATATCCATGATACATTGATCAAATTTTGGATATTTAGCATTGAAAGTAATTCATTATCTAATAGAGTTCACGTTCATATTTTTAATTGTCTGCATACTGTTCTTTACAGCAATTTTTTTTTCTGACCGAGGCCCACCAATTTCTTTATAAAGACTATCTCCAAATGCATTCTACTCCTTGAAACCTTTCCCAATTTCCCTCTCACCTGTTGGTGCTGGTCACTACTCCCTTCCATGTTTCCTACTTTGCCCCTTCAGTCCTCTGTCACAAGGTGCACGACATTTTACCATGTGTGCTTGTTCAGGTGTCTTGGTCTTCCTCACCAGACTGGAAATTCCTTGAGAAAAGAGACCGTATCTCATGAATCCTTGTCTCCCCAGTGTCTGTTATATAAATGAACTCAGGACTGAGTATTTAATTAATAGCTTGGACATTTGAAACTCTAGGTTTAGGGTGACATTCATCTTTCTGGTAATGACTTCTTCTCCCCAGTCTTAGTTAGGTACAGGCAGGATGCTAGGCTGGCTGGGATGGTGGAGTATGCACTGGTCTGAGTGTGAGGAGACCCTGGTCCTAATCCCAATTCTGTTTCTAACCAGCAAGATGGCCTGGGGTAGGTTATTAAATCTTTGTGAGATTCAGCTTTTGCTTCTGTATTTTGAGGTTAACATTACTCACTCTGTCCACCTCAATGGGGTGTTGGGAAGATCAAATGAGGGGGGACCGCGCAAATGTTTTGAATTGGTGATGTTATTTGGGAGGCAATATGGTTGTCTTCCTGCTAGGAATGTTTTTAGTTCCGGGTCTGTTGGGGTCACCATGTTCCTGAACCCCAGATATACCCTGGGGCTCTCACTCTGTCTTCCGAGTGGCTGGAAGTGTGGGGTCCAGTGCATGAAACACAGAGACCTGCAGGTGGAATAGGCACATCAAGCTGGGTTCACGGATGTGGGTTGACACTATCCCTCCAAAATTCCTGTCATCCTCCAACCTCGGAATGTGATCTTATTTGGAAATAGTGTCTTTGCAGATGTAACTTTAAGTTAAGATGAGGTCATCACTGGATTAGGACTGGCCCTAAATCCAGTGACTGATGTCCTTATAAGAAAGGACTGTAACTTCTCTGCAGATTATGATCCTTTTTGTGGGGGAGTCTGTGGTCTGCTCAGGAGACAGGAGGGTCTCTGTTTGGCTGCAGGAGTATGCCACATATGGTCTTAGGGGACATGCTCTGAGGTAAGGGTGTGCAGAGCCAGAACCTTCCGTGTTGGGCTCCGACACCCTCAGGATGGGCTGTCTTGATATTTGCCTTGGCAGCTTTTGCTTGTAAGCTCGCCGAGCGTTGGGAGGGTTTGCCATGGCCTCCAGGGAGTTGGCTCGGTGCTTTGTGGAGGCTAGAGACTTGGGCCTGTGCCTGCCGGTGCCGTTTGATGCTGAAGGAGATGTTGCTCTGCGATCTGAGTGCCTCTTCTCTGCCAAGGCATGTCCTCACCGGGGCTGCTCTCCTCCTCTGATGCAAGAAAGACCCATTCCACTGCTCAAGGTGCCCTTGTGGACCCCTGGCTCCCTGCCTGTTTTCTCTGGGGAAAATGGCATCTAGGTGGGTGTTACCGCCCCGGTCCTGGCTTGCAGGTGCTAGAGAAGAGGAGGGAGGAGAAGAAGGACAGACAGCTGAGAGTCTTTCCCTCAAGTTGGAATCAGCACCAGGGGCCACCCACTTCCATTGTCATGATGTCACAGAGAGGAGCAGCCGCTGCAGGGGTGGAGGAGACCCATGAAGTCATCTGGCCCAGTGCCCTCTTCAATCTTCCGTGCCACCAGGATGGCAGAGATTGGAGCCTGTTCCTGGCAGCAGAGCTCTGGGATACCCGAGGGCCCACAGTGGCAGAGCCCGGAGACGCACTCGTTGGGCCGATGCCCAGTGCTCACCTGGGAAGATCTACTGGGCTCGCACACAACCGCAAAGCCAGCCTGCTCACCCGAAGGACCAGATTAGGCTCTCACCGTCAGACCGCAGCCTCGGCTTCTCTTGGGATAATTGGAGATGGTTGATAACAAATGTGAAAAGATGATTCATGTTATATTTAAGCAAGACTCTGGGTGTGCGTGTGAAGGAGAATGGTTTGGAATTGTGTTGGGGTGCTGCTGATGATATCAGAGCCTCTGTGTGGCGGGAGGGGGCAGAGGGGAGGCAAAAGGTAATGTTGCAAATTGTCCTACTGCAAGGAAGCAATGGCCTAAGGAACTCTAGAGAGTGATGATTTGTAGCCATTGCTGATTTTGCCTCCATGTCCTCTGGGAACCTCTTTGGTTACTGTTTTAAAAGTTCTTTAGGGAAAGAAAGTACGAGAGACTTAACCTTATCCTTATAGAATGACCAAATATAGCATTATAAAGTTGCCAGAGTCAACATGAGAAGGTTGGCCCCAGAGCTCCTATTAAGAAAGGAGGAAGGGACAGCATCCGGCCTCGTCCCCTCCCCTGCCTCTTCCCCCGGCTCTGTGGGGTTAGCGTATTTGATCCTGGTCAGAACACTCCGGAGAATGACCGTGTGGGCCTGTTCAAACAGTTTCAGGACACCGCCAGTGTTACTGTGCATTGAGAGCCACTCCAGCTGACAACAGCTGCATTTACTTCTTTTTTTTTTTTTGCTTCCAAATCAGGATGCCCCTTGTAAAAGCGAAGGGAGTCAACCAGATGCAAATAGTTTAGTCTGTAGCCTCGTTGCCACAGGGGAAGGAGGGATCCGATGTGGGAAGTGAGCCAGATGACTCCCACGTTATCTCTTCTACCTCAAATGGAGATGAATTATGTTGTATTAGAATCTCACTTTAGTGGTGATAGGAGAACCCCCCACAGGAAAGGCAAACTTTCCCTAATTTTTCAGGGGAAAGATATATTGTGGAATATTAGAATTCAGTCTAAAGGGGCAAGGGACTGATGCCACTCAGGCCAAACCAGAGATGGCCCTCTACTTCCAGCTGACACCCCAGAAAGCCTCACACATCCAGCCTTTTAGAGGCTTTCAAAAGCAGGATAGCAAGAGCCTGATGGGCATGTTTTAGGGTTACAGGAGGAGAGTAGAGGATAAAACCTGCTTAAAAGTGCGCAGCTCCAAAAGCAACAGGCCAAAGGGAGGTACTGGAACTTTGTCTCCATGGGGTACAGCTGGGTGCAGCAGCTTTGAGACAAAGACCACAGATACCAGACTTGAAATCAAAAGCCCCGAGTTCAAGCCCATACTGCAGCTACATCCTGCCAGCTGTGTGGCCTTGGGCAGGTCCTTTCACTAAAATTTCATCCTAGGTAAAATGGAAGGAATAACACCATTAAAAATTGTTATAAGGGTCACATTCTACGTTTGAAAGCACTTTGAGTGTTACAAAGTGCTCCAGTGCTACACAGTGCTGCGGGGGTGGTAATTCCCTGTGGCCCTGAATATGGGATGCGGAGGGCAGGGGTTGTGTCCATATCCCAAAGTGCCAGGAAATCTGGGTGGTCGTGGGTGTTGAATTTGATCTAAGATCTGCTCTTTTCCAAGAGCAAAAGGAGTAGGAGTATTTCTTGCTTGTGGGTGGCTGGAGATACTCTTTCTCGGATTCTTGTAGCTGAAAAGTCTTGCTTCTGACAACTGCCACTCAAGGACAGTCCTTGGAAACCCATTCCACCCCTCTGCACCTTTGTGTCTTTATCCCCTATGTGAAAGGCTCAAAAAGATTCCTCAATGGTCCATTTTCAGCTCTTAAGTCATATGCCTCTACAAACCTAGAGCAAAGCTTTTGACTGAGTCAAAACATTCTAGCTTTTTTGAGTGCTGGTTACATACCAGAAAGTGTGTTGAATGTGGAATTTGGTCTTTGGTTTTCTAGGATGTAAGCTCACACCCAAGTGAAGGCACCCATGCCCAGAGAACTGGCGCTGCTCAGAAGCCACGTCCCTGCCACCTCAGCTTGCTGCCAGAATTTCATGGGAGTTCGGAGGAGGGAAGCATGGCCTCGCATGGAAGGCAGGCCACAGGGAGCATGAGGGAGAGAGGTGGCACTGCCCTGGTCTTGCAGGTGCAGCACACATACACAGTGAGCAGCCTGTGCAAAGGCTTAGAGGCAGGAAATGGGAGGGACCTAGTCTGTTACTGTTCACTTAAAGTCTTAACAGATAGGAAATGTCAGTAAGTACTGAGGTTGGGGAGTTGCTAGTGTATTCTGGGTACGAAGCCTGACCCAGTGGTCACTGGGGCTCATTTCTGAATGAGGTCAGCCTGAATTTATCACTTGCGCCCTCCTTGTTGGCGAGTGTTCTTGTGTGCCAAGCTTCACCCTGGCAGGACTGGATGCCCACACCCTGCGTGCCTGGCTCTCTGGGTGGAGGCACTTTTCCTGTCTGGGCACTGCCCTTTTCTACTCTTTTCACACCTTGGCGTTTTGACATGTTAGTGCCTGGCCTGTTAACACGGGATAACAAGGGAAAGCGCCCAAAGGCGGTGCCTGGCTCCCAAGCTGGCACTGGGCCAGGGCAGCCTTGTTTAGCTGCTTTCCCTGGGGTGGCGGGAAGGCAGCTCCTTAGTAGCTCTGGTTCCTTTGAGTGCTTCCAAACCAGAGTCTCTCCAAATGTCAGGGAGGAGAGTTTATGACTTCGTCCTTTTATGATGCGCTTCTAAGGCCAATTATTTCTAGAGCTAATAATCCTAATACCCTGTTTAATTAGGCATTGGTAAGAGAAGATATACATTTTAAAATCCATGAAATTGCAAGAAGATTGCATGACTCAGGATCCTGGGTGAATGCTTTGTAGTCTTGTGATTATTATTATTAATATTAATAAGCATTTATTCACACACGCACTCACCCATGGGGCCCTGGGCAGAGCGCATGGAGGACACAGCCTCTGTCCTCGGGGAGCTGGAGAAGGCTGTCTCTAAGACGCTGTAGTAAATCACATGCGTACTGTAACTGTCAAGATTTTAAACACCTAAAAATCAGCACTATCATTAGCAATCAGTAATCACTGTTATAGAAGAATAAATCTTGTAATCTCCAAATTACCTGTTTGCACCAATTAGAGTTCAACTGATGAAACATACCAATCAAAGGGGAATTTACTGGAGGCACCCAAGCTTATCTAGGTTTAAAAAAAAAAAAAAGGAACCTGCTGAGCTCCCAAACTGTTGTTTCCCAGCTCTGTATCAGTTAGGGTGGATTTTCTGCAAGCAGAGCTGATAAAACCCTGCACAAGTACCCCGAGGCAGGAGGGAGTCCGTTATTCATTTATTTGTTTACTTATTCATTTATTCCCTGGCTTCCTACATAAAGGATCGGAGGTAGGTCACAATAAAAACACATATATAGTAAGACAGTTTTAAAAAAAAAAATCAAAAGGGGGGTTGGAAATCTTGGGGTGGGAGTAGCAGCACTGTGCTTGAATATTTAACTTCCACAAATCTTTGCCGAGGCCTTTTCCTGAGCACAGCTCTAGGCCCTGCAGGAGCAAAAAGAGAAACACATCCCTCTTTGGGCCTATAAGGAACTTAAATTCCAGGGTGAGACACAAGCACTGTGTCTGGTTCTGAGCTTCTTAGAAGGCAAAGCGCAGAGGAACCCCCTGGGTTTTCTAGTTTTCAGCATGCAATAAAAGAAAGCAAGTCCGTGGAGAGGTAGGCTTTTTGCCTTGTTGTAAATACTAAACAGAAGTAAAATTAAAAAAACAAAAACGAAGCGACCCAATGGAGAAAAGCTCAGTGTTTTTACCAATGTTCTCCAGGCGATCATTTCTTGGCTGGAGTTGGATGGAGGAGACAAAAATGCGGACGAACTGAGCCCTCCCTGGTTTGTTCCTGAGCATCTGGAAACCTGGACTTGGTGTCTGAAGCTGAGGCACAGCCAGGAAGCAGGGGCTGGAGGGAGGTCTGGATGGGAACTGGTGGCGACCACGTGGCAAAACCAGTCCCCCCGTGAGCTGTGGCTTGGGAATTAGGAGTTGAAATGAAAATCTAAAGTGGGGAAACTTCTCTTTCCGGCCACACTCAGCCCTGAGCCACATGCCAGGATCCTCCATGAGGTGCATGTTCTTTGTGTTCTGCTACTGGAATAGTCCCAGCTGCCCCCAGCCGTCCCCAGGCCTGGGTCTTGCTCACCTCATCATTTACCCAGCCTCCACCTGGCTTTATTGCTTGTCCTGTATGGGTCTGCTTTAGCCTTTATCTCGGGGAAATCATGTTGTTGTCATATTAGGGCTTGCTTTGTTTATTTGTTTGTTCTGTTTGAAGTTTATTGCCCTTGAACATCTTTAGGTTGCCACGATGGCAGGACTGTTGAAGTGGTCCCTGAGCAAGCCTCTGCACCTTCCCCTCTGCTGGCTGCTCCAAGGTGACCCTGGAGGGTCCCTGCCTCCTGGTTCTCATCTCCCACACAGAATCAGGGCTGGTCTGCATGCTCAGTACAATACCTTCATGTTAGACACCATTAGGTGCTAGAGACACAGTGATGGGCAAGACAGACATAGTCCTTGACCTCGTGGAAGAGCATGGGATTTGGAGCCAGATAGAACTGCCTGGACCTTCACTTCTCCACTTGGCTTTGTGACTTTGGGCAAGTTATTTAACTTCTCTAAGTCTCTATTTCTTCATGTTTAAAGAGAGTTTGGTGGAGATTAAACGTGACCGTGCATGAAGCATTTCGCACAGTGTCCGGGTTTTGGTAGCTACTCCTCCCCCACCCCCACCCCCACCCCCACTGTGCAAGGTGCTGAGAAAATAGTGATGAACGAGAGGTCATCTCTGCCCTCAGGGGACTCAGAATCGAGCAGAGGGGCCAGATTGTATACTCACTAAAGTTCAGGCAGACCGTAACAAACACTATAACAGTGGTATAGAGGGCTATGGGAACCCAAAGGAGGGCAGAGACAAAGCTTCACAGAGACGAGGTGACATTTTCACAAGGCTTAGCAGGTAAGTAGAATTTCCGTCAGTGGAGTAGGGCAAGAACATTGCAAACCCTGGGAAGTCACGAGGTGTAACACTTCATGGAGTAAAAAATGGCGGCGGTGCGCTACCCGAGCGCTCTTGGCCACATTGCTGCCTTTCTGTGGGCTGTGATCTCTTGATCCATAAAATGCAGCCATTGAACTAGATGGCAAATGGCGTTCCTTCCAGCTCACAGATTCCTCAAGAGCAGGGAGTATTGCTACATTCATTACCGATTCCCAGCTCCTAACACATGGTAGGCACTCGATAAATATTTATTAAATGAGTAGGTATAATTATATGTGTAAGCAGCTTGCTCCAAATGAGAAATTCAAGGAAGTATTTTTTTCCATTTATTTCACATAAGCCGTTTCCCTTGGGCCCGCGTATGACGGCAATTAGGCAGACTGCATTATGTCACCAGGTTTTGTCAAAGTCCTTCTACCATTCTGCGTCTTCAGTTTCCTGGCCGTGCTTTGTTTCCTCCTCATCTTCCCGAGTCTTGTCGTGGAATCCTTTAAAGCCACTGACCTTTCCCGGAGAGCTCTTTAGTGCTCGGCACGATGTCCTATCCCTGTGGGGCAGAGCCAGCTGACTTCGAAGAAGCTCCCTGTGTTCTCCTTGGTTTGACTTTCATTTGGCTTGTGGTATCTCTGGGACTGGAATAACCTTGAAACCAGAGCTCAACAGAAGAATTTCCAATGCCATTGAGCTGTCCTTACCGCAGGACAAGCTGGCTACTGGTGAAATTGTGTGGTGAGGAAATTCAAGAGGCTATTCTGATCACAAATATAAGCACCCCCACCACCAAAACAAAATAAAACTATGTAAAAAAAAAAGGTTAGAAGAAAAGTTGCCTCTTTAATCTTGAGGGCTACAGGCTCTAGAGCTAGGCATGACTGTCGATGTCACCGACAGACTGAGTGTGGGGTAAAAACAGAGGCCTTGGAGGTCCCCCATCCCCACCCGGTTCTGACGCCCCACCCCCCACCCCTCTGGAGGCCGGTGTTTAATAGCCTCATGTTGTGGTCTTCTCTGCTGGGACTTCCAAAGCAGGGCGTCTCTAGGGTTCTACCCTACCCCAAGCCTTTCCAGACGGGCCTTGCTCTTTCAAAGCTTACTCTGGGTTCCGTTTCCTTGGAGATCTGTTGTTTCCTCTGTTTGGGGGACAATTCGACATGTGACGCCCATCCTGTGCCTACCGTAGTACTAAGCTCACAGGGTGCAAAGGTGAGTCAAACAAGATCGTTGGCCCCTGGTCTAGCACTCTAAGATGAAGAGTAACCAGAATGACAAACTAAATCACACACAACTATTACTGGGCAGTTCCTTTCAAGGTAATAGAGTTGCATTTTACCAGGAGCTTTTTGAAGACAGTGACTTCCCTTCAAAGAATATTTTTTGTTAAATAAAAAAAACCTTTAAAAACATTTTTTGTAAAACCTTGAGAGCAGTAGTACAGTACTTAATCATTAGAAAACTTGGAAAAATATAAAGTAGGGCCAATCTTTTCGATGCTCTTACCACCCAGAGGCAAGTCAGTGCTGGCATATTTTTCCTTTTTTCCCGTGCATTTGAGATCCTATGTTTATATAATTTTGCACACCACTTTTGTTACTGAGCAGTTTATCCCAATCATTCTGCAGTGTTATAAAACACACTGAAGAGTGATTGTAACAATAGGAGGCTGTCGGCAAGCAGGAGTGCTGAATTTACTGGCACCGAGACCTGGGGTAGCCGCTCTAATAATACTCCGTTATCTGCCTGCTCTGAAGATGAGCCCTGCCTTCCCTGCCAGTGCCTCCACGGCATATTTGTAACTCAGCGGATCTGCTCGGCCTTTCTCTAAAGAAACAGCATCCCGTGCTGTAAGGTGAGAGCGTTTGCAGTCTTCAGATGAGATGCTTTCTTTCTTCCCTTCCCCCACCCCAATTTCCCTGGTCTCCAGCAAGCGATAATATCTTTCATGCGATCCTCTCTCCCTGCCTCCAGTGACTGCCTCCCCTGATGAATTCTCTCTGGGTGACTTTGGCATTTGCATATTCCTCGCTTGGATAATCTGAGATGTTGGAACGGGAGAGCAGGTTGACGCGATCAGGTACTTAGCCGAATGAGGCTTTCTCGGGAACTGCACAAATATTTGGAGTCGGGCGTGTGCCAGTAGGCAATTAATTGAAATGTGGACACAGCAAGCTTCTGGAGGAAGGAAACTGAAGTTGAGAAATTAACTAGTGGGAAGCGATCCTCCGCAAAATAGAAAACAGTAATTTGGGAATTTCCTTTACCTCAAACTGAAATCGATTTGGTACAGAAAAAGAATAAAACAGAACAAGTGCAGGATCAAGGTTGACGCCTGTAATACAAGCGCTAGAAGGGGTTCTCAGAGAACGCCCGTCCGACCCCCTTGGAGAGGGAGGAGAGCCCAAGGTCAATGGCGAGTCAGGGCGAAATCAGGACCGGAAGCAAGATGTCCTGACTCCAGCCCAGGGCACGCTCCGCTTTCTCTGCTGACTGTCTACCTGGAGACCTGGATTATCATATCAGGAGCTAAAGGGCAAGGACTGCGATTTAAGCATTTTCCTGTCGCCATTGACTTTGTGAATACATTTAGTGAAACCTGTAACAAAACCAAGGTTCTCTCTGACCGTGACCAGTCAAGAGTGGGGCACAGCTGCCAATCTTCGCGGAGCTCCTACTTGGTGCCCAGCTGCCCGCTAAGTGCTGGGGACAGAGGTGATTAAAAATAGGGTCCCTGCTCCACATTGTGTGATGCTGGTCTGATGCCAGGTGAGGGCTCAACTTCCTGTTTATCCTCTGCAGAAAGCATGACGCCTTTATGCCTGCCTGTGTTTCCCCATCTTCCAGGAGAACGAACCCATCTTCTTAATATTTTCATAAATGGTGAATGAGGAAAGAAGATCTCTTAAAGCTATTGCTTCAAGATCCTGATTGTTTGACAGTGGTATAAAAACCACTTTTTCCTTGCTTAGGTGTGTGGGGCCAGAGGGATCATTTTTAGGCTTCTGGTAGAACTTGGCTTTCAAAGCGTAGTTCCTGAACTAGATGCATCAGCAACCCTTGGGAACTTGTTAGAAATGCAGATTCTCAGGTTCCACTTTGCTCCTACTGACTCAGAAACTCTGGAGGGTGGGGCCAGCAATGTGTGCTTTAACAAGCCTGACGGGATTCTGATACAAGGTAAAGTTTGAAAACCACTGCCCTAGAAAATCATGATTTGGAAGTCTGGGCTGCTGGGTTCCAACACCAGGAAAGCAATTTCTTTCTGATTATTGGGCCCTTAAGAATAAACTCTCTTTCTTTCCGAATGCCCAGGTGAGCTGTTTCCATGCATCGCTGAGTGATAAATAGGAAAACATTTCCAAGTCATTCTTCACAATTTCACTGACCAGCACAGCCAGACACAATTCTGGTAGCCTGACTTACTTCCTGTAAGTACAATATTTTCATACTTTAAAGTTCCATAGAATGACTGAATAAGTTAATTGATTGCTTAATCTGTTATTTTTAGAACACCGCTTCCTTACCTCATGTGAAAGTTTATTCAAAATTCAAATGGGAACATTTTATTACCCCAAAATGTTTTCCTATATACTTTAACATGTTACTAAGGAAACCAGTTGTAACATTGCAGTGATATTGTTGCTCTAGCAAATTAACTATTCACCAACATACATGCCATACTATAATGTTTTTTTCTTTCTAGAAAATTTCACACTTATTGAATTTATACATTTGTAACACAGGGCATTGGAAGCAATGGGACTAGGGCGGTAAGGAGAAATCGTCTCCCAGAGTGGCAGAGGATATTTCCCCGGGCTGTGTTCTGTGCTGTTGGAGTGCAGGCAGGACTTGGTGATTTTTCATTCTCCATTAGGAGCCCCTTGGTGCAGGGAAGCTGTGTTAGAGAGAGCAGCCAGCTCAAAGGACACTCTGGTGACTTGGAGGGGGGGCTCCCTACTGTTGAGTGCTAGGGGGGACTATAACTGGGCGTGTGGTGCAAAGTGTGTGCTGATCACACGTTTAAGGAATCAAACGCCATCAAAGCGGTGGCTCACAGAGCCACTGAGATGGCACCAGGAGTTGGGGGGATGCAGCCCAGCGGGAGGCCTCCTGTTTTTCTTTCTGGATGGGGGGAGGAGATGTTATTAATGATGGGATGAATTAGAACAGATGGGTACTTTTGACACATTTTCCCATGTTGTTATTTTCCAATTTCCCATCTTCCCACCACCTAGTCACGTGCCTTTCTCTTGGTTAGGAGTGAAAGCATGTGACTTTTTAAAGGGAAGCCTCAGGGCGGGAGGGTAGAAGTGGAGACGTTGGCTTAGAGCTCAGAGGGCATGCTCCAGCAGATCCAGAAAGTTCTCCCAACGCCTTTGCTGCATGGGACAAGGGGCAGGCCGCCATGCCCACGAGGGCTTTCTGATGCTGTGTTCAAAGATGAGCAGTGTGACTCTTTGTCACTTGCTCCATCCTGGCCTTGCTCCTTCAGGGTAGCCACAACCCCTGCCCCCTGATTGGAGGTACCTTTCTTCAGCCTTCAGCAGATTTGCAATGTAAATGGTGTTTGTTCTGCCCCTGAAATAATATTAATCATTGTAAAACAATTATGTTGCATAATTTGTACATAAAAAAGAATGAACCTTTTTCTTGAATTAATATTTCCTTCATTATGTATCTTTTTCGTCCCTACAAATAATGAGACCCTTGTATATCCTTCTGGGTGAGAAAGGCTCTGGAAAAATAAAGCTACCTGCCTTCCTACGGCTTCTTGGAAGGTTGCACATGTGTCCAAAGCCAGGTAGCTTATGCAACTTCAGATGGAACAGCCAGGGACCCTGGAGAAATGGACATCTCCGCATCCCATAACTGGACCCTTCTTGCAAGAGGAGGGACAAAGGATGAACACGAAGGGGTTGGACAAAGAGAAGTTCTGGGAGCAGAGCAATGAAGCATCAAGACTCTCTGCCTGTGCCTCTGCCCACACGTGCCCCTGTATTCATTTGGGCATAAAGAGCCATTGGGTGAACAGAAATCTCAGGAACTTGGGACCCATCCTACGCTCTTACTGTAGTGAGTTGAATGATGCACCCCCATCCCCAAGTATATCCACATCCTAATCTCTAGAACCCGTGAATGCGACCTTCTTTGGAAAAGGGTCTTAGCAGATGTAATTAAGTTCAGCATCATCGTGTATTATCTGGGTAGGCCCTAAATCCAATGACAAATATCCTCAGGAGCCACAGGAAGGAGAGATGTTCAGGAAGAGGAGACCCTGTGAAGGAGTAGAGATTGGAGTGATGCAGCCACAAGCTAAGGCATGCCTGGTGTCACCAGACTCTGCACGAGGCAAGGAAAGATCCTCCTTCAGAGCCTTCAGAGGGGCCACAGCCCTGTTGATGGCTTGATTTCAGACTTGTGGCCTCCAGAACTGTGAAAGGATAACTGTGGTTTTAAGCCACCAAGTTTGCAGTAATTTGTTACAACAACCTAGGACACTAATACATGTGCCAGGCCCTGCCCTGTCCCACAAGCTCCCAGGGAGGTTCACGGCTCACATTTCGAGTTGACGGTGGCATCTTTGCCTCTGCAACTGGAGCCTTTGCTGGAGGCCCCGGGACCACAGCCATGCTCACCAGATCGCTGTGTGTGCTGCGCCCAGGTCCCGCGTGACCTTCCCAGGAAGCCTGTCCTTCCAGGAACTCAGAGACCAGGCAATGAGTACAAAGAAAGTCAATGTCAGGTCACTCTGACATGCGAACAAGAAATAAGCACCTGCCCATGAGGCAGGATTGGATTCTCTGCCTCTTTATCAAACCTCGTTGGCCCAGGACCAGATTTAGCCTCTACAATCCAGGGAAATATAAAGTTAAAAAAATAATAATACCATACATGGAGCACATATGTGCCAGGCACGATGCTAGGGATTTTATATTTGTTATTTCATTTACCTCGCAGCAGTCCTGGAGTGTGTGGCTGTGGGTATCCTGACTCCACAGATGAGGAGACAGTGTCCGAGGGACTTTGCGTAATACTCCCGAAGTCAGGAAGCCACTACTTTGCAGAGCCAGCATTTGAACCTTGTGTGTGCCTGATGCCACAGTCGCACCCTCAAGCACTTCACAACTTTGTTCTTAGAAATGCAACAGGGACTTCCATCTGTGCCTGCTCTGGGCACTGATCCTCAAAGAGTATTTTTGCCTTTGAGGCCATTCAGCTTGGGCAGTTCATTCGCATTGCACATTTTCTTTTTGCAGGGCATCCAGGGGACCTTTGAGGACAGATTCCAACCTGAGCCGTACCTGCCTCCAAAAGGTGTCTTCTGGTTTGGTTAGAGCTCTGCCTTTATGCTAAAGTTTACGTTTCTGAATATTATATATCAAGCTTTTCATGGTATGGCCCCTGCCTGCTTCTCCAAACTCTTAAAACCCATCTCTCTACCTCTTTGGGTCAACTTTGCAGCTGTTCTAAGCTGCTTTCCATTTCTTATGTGTCTCATACTCTCACTGGACTGCAGTCCTTTGCACAAGCTGTTTCCTCTGGTTGGAACGCAACCTCCCTCAACCCCCTCCACTGTCACCCATCTTTATTCTTTGGCCATTTTACCTGGTTAACTTCTGTTCATCCTCCAGGTCACACTGTAGAAGTTGACAACTCCAAAAACTCTTCCTGGACCACATGAGCATAGCATCCTTTGTTTCCCATGGCGAAGCTTATCACTTGTGTTACATTTGTGTTGTCTGTACCTCTCACTCTGCCGTAGGCTGAGGGCAGGAACTGTGTCTGCTTAGTCCACCATTGTATTCCTGGCAGCCCAGCCAGAGCCTGGCAGGTAACAGGTGTTTAGTAAAGTGTTTGTGAAATGACCGAGTTAAGGATGTCAGAGATGCTTTCCTGGATCAGCAAGCTAAGAATCTGTCATTGTTTGGGACATTGAGAAATGTTATCTTCGAGGGCATACCTATCTGACCAGTTGTCAGCCTCCAAGGTTAAGGATGTTCTCAGAATATTCTAGATCATTTTACAAGGTACTACCCACAGCTTCATCTAAATCATTTGGAGAAGAAAATTGCACAGAAGGAAATGGTATTAATGGACGTCTTCAGTTCCTTCCTTCTTTGTGACTATATTGTTAGTATGACCACTTAGAGATGTGACTTCCCAAAGTCTACCTCGCACTGCATAAGGTAGCAAATTCCACATTGTTTCTAGGTGAACTTCCCCAAGCGTCAAAAGGAACCCCTCACTGAAGGGCCTAAGACAGGCTGCACGTGGCCGTTTACTTGGTGCCCGGGGTGATGTGGGGTTTGGGTCTTTCAACTTGGAACTTTTTCACCGTGCTGCCTAGGGGTCATTTCAAGCTGTCCCTTGCTCTTCCTGTCCTTGACACAAAGTCTCTGTCACCCTCCTCTAGATAGATCGTTTCTGGCCATCTTGAAGGGCAGTGACTTTGTTTAGGATTGCAGAGTCTGGTGGGACATGCTGGGCTTTGAGAACTGCTTTGGTTCTCAAAGTCTCTTTGGTGACTTCAGGACCAGTGCTCTGTGGCTGGTCCTCTGTGAGCCCCAGGTCAGGAGTCAGAAGACCAGGGTTCTCCCCTGGGCCTTCCTTGCACCCTCTCTGGGTGCCAGTCTCTCCGTGAGTGGAGCTGGGATTATCACAGTGGCTCATGGGTAGTTGTGGGAACCAGAAGGAGTAAGAGACGTGAGAGGGCTTTCTACACCGCAAGTGTACAGGTGTACAGGTGTGCGAGCACCGGCCATAGCAAGTAGTCAGTGTCTGCTGAAGGATCTGTCTGTGTCCGTGGGTGGTTCCTTAGCCATATCTGTGCAGCAAAAAAGAGCTTCCCCCTTGGCTTTGGGGATTTGCCAGTGACACCAGAGCATGCCTCTCTCCGTTCCTTGCTTTGTCTTCTAATGGTGTTTCTTCTCCCACTCTCCAGCACTCAGAACAAAGAGCAAACTTGACCACGCTGTAGGAATCAGAAGGCCCATTGCAATTTTTTGGCTCTCTCTGAAATCCTGCCTTCAAGTCATACATACCAAAATATCCTTGCAAACAAAGAAAATGGGGAGTCCATAAGTGAAGCTAATGCCACAGAATACAAGGATGATTGAGCCTGGGGAGGAAGGAAGGAAGAGATGGAAGGAAGGAGTGACAGAGAGAGGGGGACAGAGAGAGAGAATATATGGTGGGCTGGGTGTGGTGGCTTACGCCTATAATCCCAATACTTTGGGAGGCCAAGGTGGGAGGCTCATTTGGGGCCAGGAGTTCAAGAGCAGCTTGAGCAAAAGTGAGATCCTGTCTCTACCAAAGATAGAAAAATTAGCTGGGCATGGTGGCACATGCCTGTAGTCTCAGCTACTCCAGAGGCTGAGACAGGAGGATCGCTCAAGCCCAGGAGTTCAAGGTTGCAGTGAGCTATGATCATGCTACTGCACTCCAGCCTAGGCAACAGAGAGAGAGAGAAAGACCCTCTCTCTATATATATAGAGACACACACACACGAGGTGGGACAGAGGAGAGAGAGTAAAGTTATAGCGTTAGTCGTTTGGTTTTATTCTGTTACCACTTTCCCTACCTAGTTGGGAAAGAGGAGAGACAGTCCATGTGCAATGGACACAGACAGAAATGACGAGACACCCAGTGGCTTCCTTCCCTCCATCTCGTTTCCTTTGGGGAGTCGCAGTAGCCTTGTCCGTCATGTATGGTCAGCACCAGAGGGGAGGGAAGAAGGAGGGAGAAGCAGGGAGGAGGAACATGGGCTTCCCCCTGCTCCTGGCTGGTCAGGTCAGTGTAGACTGTTCCCTGGAGCTCTGCAGGCTCTGTGCCGATGTGACTTCCACAGCAGCCTCTGCAAAGCCAGCCGTCTGCACCCAAGTCCATCACATCCTGCATGCACTGGAGCTGGTTTGCTTATTTATAAGGTAAAACAATGGTAATTGACATGAAGCTGTAATTCACCAAAAGTGGCACATGACTGGACCAGCCTAAGAGGTGCCAGAGATGCTGAGAGAGGGAGGAGGCGGGAGGCACCAGCCCCTGCGTGAGTCCAGTCCAGCTGGGGCCTCCCTGAACCGGGAAAGACCTGCTCTCCAGGCTCTCACTGGGATTTTCCTGGGCTACGCGGGGCTAGTTATCAAGAGACAGCGCAGGCTCCGACTGCCCCTTTAAATAGAACCTTCCGGGGTAGCCTGCCTGGGCAAGTTCCTGGGCACTGGAGGTCGCTCTCATCCCACCAAAGGGCCGTAGCAGGGCCCTTCTTGGGCTCTAAGATGAGACTTTAAGGGAGGCCTTGGGCTAGCAGTCCCGAGCTACCCTGGGGCCTTGCAGAGGGCTGTGCCAGGCCCCAACACTTCCCCACTGAGCCTTAGGCTAAGGGCCACAGAGTTTGTGCTTCCTGCCCAGAATTGGGGCAGACAAGCTCGGGGCTGGCCGGCTCCTTGTCGCTTTAGAAAGGGCTTTTCAGGATGTGGTGGGTGAAATTATGAAGTCTGTCTTTCTAGGCTTTGGGGGCATTTGCCTTCCTTCTTCATCCTCTTGTCTCTGCCTTAAGCACTTCCAGCCTTATCATCTCTTGCCAGTTCTGTTGTGGGAGTCACCTAGATGGGTCACCTCCTCTGAGCCTTCCTCAGCACTGTGGTCAGTGGTATTTATTAAATGTCACTTGCATGTCAGACACTATGCTGTTTACTAGTGACACAGAAATGAACCAGACCCAGCACCTAAGCCGTAGAAACCCCTGGTCTAAGCAGGAGAGACACACTGTGACAGACGATGACAACACGGTGCTATAATGAAGGTGAGCTGATGTTGCTTTGCAAGTCACAACAAACCAGACTGGTGACATCGGAGCCAAGCTATATATAAAAGGCAAGTAGGCTTTTGCCTGACGATAAGGTGGGGGACGGGGGGAGCAAGGTGGCCAAATAGAAACCTCCAGCAACCACCAATTCAGCAAGCACCTTCAGGAGAACCAAAAATTCAGGTGAGCGATCATACTACCTGGTTTTAACAGTATATGAAGGAAAGAGGCACTAAAGAGGGCAGAAAAGACAGTCTTGCACTGTCTATGCCATTCTTCTCCTATCCCCCCAGCAGTGCCATGGCAGCTCCCCAAGTGGAGAGAGAATCTGTGAGCCAGGAGGGCAGAGAGTGGGGGACTTTGCATTGAAACTCAGGGCCACCCTGGTGCAGAGGAACATAACACAGGGCAGAATCCTGCCAGTGCCCATGGAGGGAGCACTTAGACCAGTCTTCTTCCACTTGGGAAAAGGAAAGGGAAACGTTCAGAGGACTTTTGTTTGGCAACTTGGCTGGCAGCTCAGCCACAGTAAAATAAAGTGTCAGGCAGACTCCTCAAGCCCCTGAGCCCAGGCCTTAGTTTCTGGAGCATTTCTGGACCCGCCCTCGGCCAGAAGGAAACATGCTGCGCAGAAGGGAAGGATCTAGCCCTGGAAGGAGTCACCACCTGCCGACTAAACAGCTCTTGGATTTTGAGTAAACCTCAGAGGTAGACAGGCAAAAGTCACCATGGGCTTTGGGTGAGACACTGGGCTGGCTTCAGGTGTGACCTGGTGCTGGTGGCCATGAGGGGGTATAGTGTGCATGTCCTTCCTCCCCCAACTCCAGCAGCCAGCCCAGCACAGAGAGTGAGGGCAGAACGTGAGAGACTTTGCCTGGTAATCCAGAGAGTTCTCTTGTATCTTATTCAAGTCCAACAAGGTGATACCACCAGGAGTCTGCAAGAGTCACAGCATCGCTCGGCTTGAAGCACCCCCAATACTGATACGGCTGCAGTGACCAAAGACTCAACTTATAACACAAATTCCCTTTGAATACCTGGAAAGCCTTCTCAAGAAAAATAGGTTCAAATGAGACCCGGACTGTGAAGATTAAAATAAATACCCAACTCTTCAATGCCCACACATCGATGAACATCCAAAAGCATCAAGATCACCCAGGGAGACATGACCTCACAAAACAAACTAAATAAGGTACCAGTGACCAATCCTGGAACAATGAAGATATGTGCCCTTTCAGACAAAGAATTCAAAATAACTGTCTTAACGAAGCACAATGAAATTCAAGAAAACATAGAGAAGGAATTCAGAAGCCTATCAGAGAAATCTAAGAAAGGGATTGAAATAATAATAATAGTTATAACCATCATCAAGCAGAAATTCTAGAGTTTAAGAATTCAATTGAGAAACTGAGAAATGCATCAGAATCTCT
Source organism: Microcebus murinus (assembly GCF_040939455.1). Lineage (NCBI taxonomy): Eukaryota > Metazoa > Chordata > Mammalia > Primates > Cheirogaleidae > Microcebus > Microcebus murinus. The sequence goes on along the minus strand of NC_134105.1, from coordinate 27,944,877 downwards.
CAATAGCAGAACTGGCAAAGCAGAAGAAAGAACTAGGGAGCTTAAAGACAGGCTATGTGAAAATATACAGTCCAAAGAGAAAAAAGAAGAACAAAAATAATGGAGCACATCTACACAATCTAGAAAATAGCCTCAAAAGGGAAATCCAAGAGTTACTGGCCTTAAAGAGGAGGTAGAGGAAGAGATTGGGGTAGAAAGTTGATTCAATGAAATAATAACAGAGAACTTTCCAAACCTAGAGAGAGCTACCAATATTCAGATAAAAGAAGGTCATAGGGCCGTTTTGTTATGACAGGGAAGCACATTTGTCATTTGTGAGGAATGTTTCTTGCTCTTGTTCTGTGAACCTATATCTTGCTCTTGCTCTGTAAGCCTATCTTGTCCTTCTTCAATAAACTTCATTTCAAGCTTGCAATAAATAAATAATTAATTAATAAGAAGGGCATAGAACACCAAGCAAATTTAACCCAAATAAGGCTACCTTAAGGCATTTGATAATCAAGCTCCCAAAGGTCATGAATATAGAAAAGGTTCTAAAGGAAGCAAGAAAAAAGAAAAAAGTAACATACATGTCTGGCAGCAGACTTCTCAGTGGAAACCTGACAGGCCAGGAGAGAGTGGCAGGACTTATTCAAAACACTGAAGGAAAAAACCTTAACCTAGAATACTATATCCTGCAAAAATATCCTTCAAACGTGAAGGAGAAATAAAGACTTTTATAGACAAATAAAAGCTGAGAGATCTCTTCAACACCAGACCTGTCCTACAAGAAATGCTAAAAGAAATTCTTCAGTCTGAAAGAAAAGGACATTAATGAACAATAAGAAATCATCTGAAGGTATACAACTGAAGGTAACAGTGAGTACCCAAATGCTAAATACTCTATTGCTGTAATTGCAGTATATTAACCAACTACATCTTGAGTAGGAAGACTAAAACAAACCTATCAAAAATAAATACAACTACTTTTTGATAGATGGTATAAAAAGATGGTTGGGAACAACAAAAAGTTAAAAGGCAGGGTGGGGATGGACTTAAAGGGTAGAATTTTTATTAGATTTCTCTTTGCTTTTTTATTTGTTTGTAAGCAGAGTTATCATATGTTTAAAATAATCGGTTATAAAATGTTTTTTGTAAGCCTTATAGTAACCTCAAATCAAAAAACCTACAACAGATTCACAAAAAGTAAAAAGAAATTAAAACACGATGCCAAAGAAAATCACTTTTAACAAAGGAAGACAGGAAGGAAAGAAGGAAGGAGGGAAGGAAGGAAGGAAGGAAGGAAGGAAGGAAGGAAGGAAGGAAGGAAGGAAGGAAGGAAGGAAGGACCCTAAAACAACCAGAAATCAAAATCATAGCATGGCAGTAGTAAGTATTCCTTACCTATCAATAATAACATTGAATGTGAATGGACTAAACTCTCCAATCAAAAGACATACAGTAGCTGAATGGATAAAAAAACAAGAGCCAACCATATGTCGTCTGTAAGAAACACACTTCATCTGTAAAGACACACATAGACTGAAAATAAAGGAATGGAAAAAGATATTCCATGCAAATGGAAACCAAAAAAGAGCAGCTATACTTCTATCAGATAAAATAGATTTCAAGACAAAAACTGTAGAAAGAGATAGAGAAGGTCATCATATAATGATAAAGGGGTCAATTCAGCAAGAGGATATAACAATTCTAAATATCTATGCACCCAATACTGGAGTACTCAAATACGTAAAGCAATTATTGTCACAGGTAAAGAGAGAGACAGACTCCAATACAATAATCACTGGAGACCTCAACACTCCAGTTTTGGCACTGGACAGATCATCCAGACAGAAAATCGACAACAAAACACTGGACTTAATATTCACTATAGACCAAATGGACCTAATAGAGATTTATAGAATGTTTCATCCAACAGCTGCAGAATGCACGTTCCTCTCCTCAGTTTATGGATCATTCCCAAGGATAGACCATATGTTAGGCCACAAAACAAGTCTCAAAAAATTCAAAAAAATTGAAATCAAACCAAATATTTTCTGTGGCCACAATGGAATAAAACTAGAAATCAGTAACAAGAGAAACATTGGAAAATACACAAACACATGGAAATTAAACAATATGTTCCCGAATGACCAGTGAGCCAATGAAGAGATTAAGAAGGAAATTAAAAAATTTCTTGAAACAAATGAACATGAAAGCACAACATATCAATACCTATGGGATACAGCAACAGCCATAATAAGAGGAAAGTTTATAGCAATAAGTGCCTACATCAAAAAAGTAGAAAAGCATCAAATAAACAACCTAATAATGCACATCAAAGAACTATAAAAACAAGAGCAAACCAAACCTAAAATTAGTAAAAGAAAAAATAATGAAGACCAGAGCAAAAATAAATGAATTTGAAACCAAAAAAATACAAAAGATAACAAAATGAAAAGTTGGTTTTTGAAAAGATAAACAAAACTGACATACCTATAGCCAGACTAAGAAAAAAAGAGAGAAGACCCAAATAAATAAAATCAGAGATGAAGAAGGAGACATTACAACTAATACTGCAGAAATCCAAAGGATCGTTAGAGACTATGAGCAAATATATGCCAATAAATTGGAAAACCTAGAAGAAATGGAGAAATTCCTAGACACATACAGCCTACCAAGATTGAACCAGGAAGAAATCCAAAACCTTAATAAACCAATAACAAATAACAAGATAGAAGCAGCAATAAAAAGTCTCCCATCAAAGAAAAGCCCAGGACCCAAAGCCTTCAATGCTGAATTCTACCAAGCATTCAAAGAACTAACACCAATCCTACTTAAACTATTCCAAAAAACTAGAGGAGGAGGGAATATTCCCAAATGCATTCTACAAGGCCTGTATCACCTTGATACCAACATAAGACAAAGGCACAACAATACAGAAAACTATAGGCGGATATCTCTGAAGAACATATCTTCAACAAAATACTAGCAAATCAAATTGAACAACACATTAAAAAGATTATTCATCATGATCAAGTGGGATTCATTCCAGGGGTGCAAGGATGGTTCAACATATCCAAATCAATTAATGTATACATCATATTTCAGAACAAATGACAACAAACATGATCATTTCAATTAATGTTGAAAAAGCATTAGATAAAATTCAACATCCGTTCATGATAAAAACTATGAAAAAAATGGGTATACAAAGAACTTACCTCAACATGATAAAAGCCACATGTGACAGACCCACAGCGAGTATTATACTGAATGGAGAAAAACTGAGAGTCTTTCCTTTAAGATCTGGAACAAGACAAGGATGCCCACTTTTACCACCATTATCGAACGTAGTATTGGAAGTTCTAGCTAGAGCAATCAGATAAGAGAAAGAAATAAAGGGTGTCCAAATTGGGAAGAAAGAAGTCAAATTATCCTGGCTTGCAGATGATATGATTTTATATCTAGAGAAACCTAAATACTACACACACACACACACACACAAACTATTAGAACTGATAAACAAGTTCAGTAAAGTTGAAGGACACAAAATCAGTAAACAAAAATCAGTAGCATTTCTCTATGCCAACAGTAAACAGTCTGAAAAAGAAATCAAGAAAGTACTCCCATTTACAATAACTACAAATAAAATAAAATACCTAGGAATAAACATAACCAAAGAAGTAAAAGATCTTTGTAATGAAAACTACAAAACACTGATGAAAGAAATTGAAGAAGACACAAAAATGGAAAGATATTCTGTGCTTATGGATCGGAAAAATCAATATTGTTAAAATGTTCATACTACCCAAAGCAATCTACAGATTCAGTATAATCCCCATCAAAATACAATGACATTCTTCACAGAAATAGAAAAAATAATCTTAAAATTTATATGGAACCACAAAGGACCCAGAATAATCAAAGCCATTCTGAGCAAAAAGAACAACACTGGAGGAATCACATTAGCTGACTTCAAATTATACTACAGAGCTGTAATAACCTAAACAGCATGGTACTGTCATAAAAACAGATATATAGACAAATGGAACAGAATAGAGAACCCAGAAATAAATCCACACGTCTATAGTGAATTTATCTTTGACATAGTTGCCAGAAACATACAGTAGGGGAAAGGCAGTCTCTTCAATAAATAGTGCTAAGAAAACTGGATATCCATATTGAGAAGAATGAAACTAGACCCATGTCTCTCACCAAATACAAAAATCAAACCAAAATGGATTAAAGACTTAAATCTAAGACTTGAAACTATGAAACTACTAAAAGAAAATATTGGGGAAATGCATCAGGACAATGGGCAATGATTTCTTGATTAACACCCCTCTAATACAGACAACCAAAACAAAATTGGACAATGAATCACATCAAGCTAAAATGCTTCTACACAGCAAAGGAGACAATCAACACAAGGAAGAGACAACCCACAGATTGGGGAAAAATATTTGCACACTATCCATCTGACAAGGGACTAATAACTACCATGTTTCTCCGAAAATAAGACAAGGTCTTATATTTATTTTTCCTCAGGAAGACACCCTAGGGCTTATTTTCAGGGGATGTGTTATTTCCCCTCAAAGCCTCAGCTTGCAGCACACACAGCATGGCTGGCACCTGACAGGGGGAGCCGACTGTGTTGGTGGGGCTGCCCACACCTTTCCCGTCACCTCTGGGATAGTAGCTGTTACGATGGGGCAGATGAAAAGGGCTGCTTGTCTTTTTTACTGCTCCACGATGAAATGCATGGTTGTGCAGATATGCTGCGTAGCCACGCCCATCACTAGGTCTTATTTTCAGGGTAGGGCTTATATTGTGCAAATGCTTAGAAATCCTACCAGGGCTTATTTTATGGGTAGGTCTTATTTTCGGGGAAACACGGTAGAATATAGAAGGAGCTCCAACCACTCAATAGGAAAAAATCAAATAATCTGATTGAAAAATGGGCAAAGGATCTGAATAGACATTTCTCAAAAGAAAACATACTGGTATTTGGCCAATAGGTATATGAAATAATGCTTAACATCATTAGTCATCAGAGAAAAGCAAAACAAAACTATAATGAGATATCATCTCACCTCAGTTAACATGGCTTTTATCAAAAAGACAGGCAATAATGAATGTTGGCAAGGATGTGGAGAAAGGGAAACCCTCATATATTGTTTGGTGGAAATGTAAATTAGCGCAACGACTACGGGGAACAGTATGAAGGTTCCTCAAAAAATTGAAAATATAATTACCTTATGACCCAGTTATCCCACTACTGTGTATACAAGGTCTGTCCAGAAAGTATCCAGCCATGTAAACCATTTTTGTTACATTAACAATGGCTGGATACTTTTCAGACAGACCTCATATATCCAAAGGAGAGGAATTCAGAGTATCAAAAAGATATCTGCACTTCCATGTGTATTTCAGCATTATTCATAACAGCCAATATTTGGAATCAACTTGAGTGTCCATCCATGGATGAATGGATAAAGAAATTGTGGTACATATACACAATGGAATTTTATATTGCCACAAAAAAAGAATGAAATGCTGCCATTTGCAACAATGTGGATGGAACTGGAGAACATTATGTTAAGTGAAGTAAGCCAAGCACAGAAAGACAAATCTCGCATGTTCTTATTCATATGTGGGAGCTAAATATTAAAAACAATCTCACGGAGACTGAGAGTAGAATGATGGCTACCAGAGGCTGGGAAGAGGAGAAGGGACCAGGGGATAAAGTTGGGATGGTTAATGGGTGAAAAAAATATAGTTAGATAGTTACATAGAATGAACAATATTTGATAGCACAGCAAAGTGACTATAATCTACAATAAGTTAGAGTATACTTTAAAATAACTAAAAGAGTGGAATTAAAATGTTCCTAACACAAATAAATGATAAATGCCTGAGGTGGTAGATGCCCTAATTACCCTGATTTGATTAATCCACATTGAATGCCTATATCAAAACATCACATGTACCCTCTAAAGATACACAACTATTATGTACCCATAGTAATTTAAAAAAAAATAAAGTAGGGAAGGAAATTTTTGACAGCAAGACAAGCATGTTCCCTGTGAGTACTGACCTGGTATGTTTGGCGGCTCTAGGATACATCTAAGACAGAGTAGACTTCATGCAAGACAAGTGACTAGGCAGGACTAGATCAGGCAGGGCCTTGGAATCCTCTACTGAGTTGGCTGAGATTTTTGCTAAAACCCAAATCGAATCACTTTTTTCTCTGCTTAAAAACCTTAAGCTATCAGAGGGTGGAGCACAAATCCTGCACTGCATGATTTGCTTAGGCTGTACCTTTTCCTGGACAACCTTTCCTTCCCTGGCATTTACCTGTTGAACTCTGATTCATCCTTCAACACTTACCTTAATCCCAACCATCTCTTTGAAGTTTTTCCAGGTTCCTCTGATGGAACACGATCTTGCCTTCTTCAAACCCTCACAGCATCAAATGCAACCTTGGAAGATGTCTCCTTTCTGTGCTTTGTGTTTATGTCTAATTCATTTTTGCTCCATAGAGACCTGCACAAGGCCCGGCACGTAGTAGTGGTCAAACGTTTGCTGAACTAAGAGTCTGCTTTTATTGCCTGTTATGTGTTCAACTGTGTCCCCCAAAAAGATAGATTTAAATCTTAACCCCCAGAGCCTGTGAATGTGACCTTATTTGGAAAAAGGTCTTTAGAGATGTAATCAAGTTAAGATGAGGTCAAACTGGAGTAGGGTGGGACCTCATCCAATATGACTGGTGTCCTTATAGAAAGAGGAGAAGAGACATAGATCACAGAGGGAGGTTGTTAGGATGGTACAGAGGGGAGTTGGCCACGTGAAGACGGAGGTGGAGATTAGAGTGATGCTACCACAAGCTAAAGAAAGACTGGGGTTATCAGAAGCTTGAAAAATCAAAGAAGGCCTCTCCTCCAAAGTCTCGGTAGGGAGCACAGTCCTTCCAACACCTTGACTTCAGAACTATGAAGTTCTAGCATCCAGAACTATGGGACAAAAAATTTCTGTTGTTGTAAGCCCCCCCATTTGTGGTACTCCATCCTAGTCACCCTGGGAAGTGAATACACTGCTCTCCTTACCCCTCTTCTTTACTTGTTGGGCCATGGTCCTGCTCTCTTGGGGTTCTGGGCAATGACAGCCAGGCCTGGGCCTGGTCCCTTGGCTGGGTGCCCCCACCTGACTCACCCCCACCACACCCACCTCGCTGCCTATTGCTGGGGCCCTGCTTAACCGAGGCTGGCCAGTCCGTGTGCCATCACTGCTCTGTATCAGCATACCCTTGCTCGGGTAATAGATTTGAATTTTTACCTGGGCCTTCTAGAGACTTCAAGCTTTCGCTTCTAGGAGTAACTCTAAGTGCGTGGCTGTTGCAGCATCTCAGAATGGCAGAACTGGGAGGAAGCCCTGCCGCAGAGATGGAAAGAACGAGGCTCAGAAGGAGCGACCTGGCTAAAGGCAAACCGCTTTGTCCCACGTTCGTTCATCCAGCACATACTAACGGAGTGCCTAGGCTATGCCAGGCCTGGGCTAGCTGTGGGATGTGCAACAGTAATTAAAGATAAAACAAGACCAAGAAATCTGCCCTCATGGATCCCGGAGCCCAGTGGGGGAGGGAGCTACTATTAATAGCTATTAATCAAAGAGTCACCCAACTAGATGTAAAATTACAGCTGTGATAACTGTTTATGAGGGAGAGGTACACAGTGCCATGAAATCAGAATGAAACTGAGACACTGGACGGAGAGTCTGGGTTAGGATGGGACCTTCTGACAGCTGTGCAGAGGCCCTGCTGTCATGGACGGGAGCTGCACCCTGTCCACGGACAGGGCTCTCTGTGAGCAAAAGAAAAATGATCTCATAAGCATACTCCCCAAAGCTATGGGAATCCCTAAGAAAAGGGTGGAACACTTTTTGAAAATTTACTTATTCCTTTATTCATTCACGCATCCACACATTCAACAGACATTTAAGGAATACCTTCTATGTACCTGGCAGTGGCAGAGAGCTCTCTCGACACGCATTCAGGTCCCTTCTCTCAAAGAACACACAGGCTGGCCAAGAAGACAGACATGCAAACAAGCAGCTTCCATCTCGTGTGATAATGATGCGACACAGAGATTGGTTAATGTGCTGGCCTCTGTAGGAACATACTCCTGGGGAAGAAGGGAAGTTCAGGGCTAGCCTTGAAGGATGGGGAGATTGACGTGGGGAGAGGCGGAAAGGGGTGTGCCAGGAGAGGGAGATGCAGGCAGAGGGGACAGTGAGGGCAAAGGCATGGAGATGTGCGTGTTTGTGACATGCATGGAAGTGGCAAGTGAATTTCATGTGGCCAGGACGCAGGGTGCAGGGCTGTGGGTGCTGGAAGGCCAGGGTAAAGAAGACTCAGTTTCTAATTTCCCTGTTACTCTCTTTCCCTGGGGTGACTTGGGCAAGATATACTGTCATTTTCCACTGTCGAATTCCAACCAGTTTTTAAGGTTGTAAAGATATTTTTGGCTAAATGTTCTTGTCCTTAAATAAGGCAAATTTAAGGCATCACAGAGTGGGCGGGACCCACATCTGTGTCTCTCCTTTTGTCCCACATCCTAAGACAATATAATGAAAGAACACAAACTTTTAAATAAGACCTGGATTTAGAGCCTGCCTCTGTAGTTTGATCGCTCTTTGGTTATGGACAAGTTGTTTACCCTCTCTAAGGATCAGTTTTCACCTCTGTATAATGAGGATAAAAATTCCTATTATTCGGGACACAAAAAAGTGCCAGGCACATAGTAGGCACTCAATAAATATTTCTCTTTGAGATCCTATAACTGGAGAGGCCATCAGAAACAGACCAGGTGCTTCTCCAGAGGCAGAAGTCAAGGCTGCTGCCAGGTGCAGGCTTAAGTGTCTTTAGATTGAGCAAATTCAATGTCTGTCCTGTGAGGCCCCTTTACATAGAACTCGGTTGTCTCTGATTAGTACCAAAGGCTCATTTTTCACTTTTGGCTGGTCCCTCCCTTTTAAAGTTCGAGCTCTCAAGGTGTTCTTTGATTCTGTTGCAAAATGTGTGTGTGTGTGTGTGTGTGTGTGTGTGTGTGTGTGTGTGTGTGTGTGTTGGAGGGAGGGGGTACAAAGAGGCGAAGTGTATTTTTAGAGCAATAGAGGAGCTGGCAGAAATTGAAAATAAGATTTTCAAGTTCATATGTTTATGCTTTAGGAGAGATGTAGAAGGAAAAGCTCAGTGGCAGTCTGTGTGTCCTGTTCAATATCTAAGAAGCTTTCTGCGACATGCCTCCTGGCATTCTGATTAAGAAGCATCCCTGCCCATCCGCTGCTGGCCTCCCTTCCCACTCCCCTCCCCCAGCAGGGGCCAGCAGTTACCAGGTGGGTGGCAGCGCTCAGGTAGGAGGAGCCTGTGTGCCAGCGTCCATGCTTGCATGAGCAACCTGTTTTCTGGGGTTAGCAGGGGCCAATGATCAGGGTAGAATAATCCCCAGACGTAGTTGGTGCACAATTAACATTTTTGCCTCTTATTTTAATTAAGGAGGGCCAGGGGACAGGGCGTTCGCATGTCTAATGGGACCGTGTGGCATGTGCTGACTGCCCGAGGAGTTTCAGTTATTAGCACTTGTTGAAGACTTTCTAGATAATTAAATACCACATGAATCATTGCTCAGAATGGACATGGATTTTTATTTCTCATCTCGACTCTCCACATGCAGGAGGCAAAGTGGTTCCCGGACCTGGTAGCTCCCCAGCACACAGGCGGGAGTTCACCTCGTGTGTGCCCAAATTTCAGTGATTTTGTGGAAAAGAAAAGATTCTCCCAGACATTCGCCTGCGTTGTTCTGACAGCTGAAGCTCTCTTCACAGGCACATTAACATGACCTCATTAGTTTCTGCATCTACTCTTCTAACCACATAAAACGGAGTGCAGTAGGAGCCAATCATGCTAATTACATCAGATCGGTTTGCATATTCATAAACCATTTTCTGTTTTATGGACAGCAAAAATAAACACAGTATCTCTTTAATAATTTTAAGTGGGTCACTTTCAGGACTGTATCTGTTTTAAATAAATTATCATATTGTTAAAGGCCACAGTCAAAAGCTATTTTTTGAGCAGCCTGAGAGGTTGGGGGTGGGGACCAGGGCGTGTGGAGGGGACTCAGAGAGTCAACGGGATTAGCCAACTGGTCAAGTTCCAAGGCCTCTTCTGCCAAGGAAAATCCAAACTTGAAAAACCTCCCTGGTTTGGTGAACAGGTGCAGCACAGCCTCTTACTAATGACAAAATATATTCTAGTCAGAAATATGAGACTATCAAAAATCACAGTCTTAAGCAGTGGGAGTGAAACCCGGTAACATACCAATTCCTGTGTTTTCTTGGAGGTGTTTAATTTTAGGGACCAAGTTTAACATTCTGGATTTTCTCAAGACGGGATTAAAAAATTGGCATAAGAACAATTTGAAGTAAGAGTCAAACCTACAGAATTGAACCTTTCCACTGTTCCATTTGGGTGTCTTTCTTCCCAGATGACACTGGGACCGGAAGAACCCTACTCACCGCCTGTATTCCGTGGGGCCCTTTCCAGTTCAGATCCTGTAACCGTCGACAGACAATGGAGCTGACTTCTAGATTTCCTTTGCTCTAGGAGGAAAAAAATAGCTTTGAGAAACAAAGATACACAAGGTTTTCAGGGAGAGAGAGAGTACAAGTGGGGTTAACATAGTTAAGAGAATAAACTGTTTTCTAGACTACCCAAAGACCTCATTACCCAAGACAATTGATTTGATAATTACAAATCATTCCTAGTCATTGGTTAAAAGTAGTTCCTGGAGGACTAATATTGTCCTCGTCTGACTAAGTGCTATATGTATTTTAAAGTAATAAGTTAGCATTTCTTTATTGAAAAAGCATCCTGTACTCTAGGCATTCCACTGACATAGGCTGGTCTTTTTTATCATGTTTAATAGAGAGGTTGTACCTCATTTACATGCAGTTACAACACCCTGTTTATTTCCAGCCCTGGATCTTGCTTCCTTTTCTCTTTGTTGTTAACATTCCTGGGAGGATTAATGTGGCATTTTTTTAGTGGTAGTTTAGACTATCCCCATTTTGTTGTTGTTTTAGCAATGCTGCTTTCGAATGACTGGGATTAGAAGCTAGAAAGGGCTCTCATTTTCTTTAATGCATAGGTCTCTGACTCAGAGTTTTTTGGGGATCTTCTGCTCAGCCTCCAGAAATGTTTGCATGTGTTCACCTTCCCCTCAGCTCCTGGCTACGTTAGTAGACTCTGAGCACAGATGACTGCCCCGTGTTATCATCTGAACCAGAGTTGAAGCTTTTGTGTGTCAGCTGCACTGATTTTGGAATACCCTATTATTTGTGCAATATACCTTGGAATTATGGTTTATAATTTCATGAAAGCCTAACATATCTGAATGTTTACAAGTTCTATCCCTTGGGGAAATATATAGTGTTCATTTCTTTTGTTTAGTCTATTTAAAGTAGGACTAGATACAAAGCAGGAGTGATTGACAAATTAATGCTCTCAGCTCCTACTCAAAAGTACTTGAATTATTAGTACAAAAAGCATGTTACAAACTGTAATAATTTTAACTCCATTTCATTGCTAAAAGCTAATAATAATGAAAACAAATGAAAATAGTAATGCAATCTAACGCTAGCCAGAAAGGAAGCAGCTACAGAGTTGGGACTCTGCAATCAGATCATTCGTTCCATTAAAACTCAGGAATGGGTGAGACTGTTCATTTCTTTTGATTCAGTACTGTTGGGGGTGTGAAGTGGGAAAAGAATGGCCCTGTGCAGCAGAAATCATACCTAGCCTCCCTCCTTTGGTCCTTCTTCCCTCCACAGCCCAGGGACTGCATTTCCAGGGTGCCAGGTCTGCTCCCACAGTAGAGGAGAAGTTGCAGAGGGGATAATGGGTGGTACGAGTCAGTATAAAGTCACTACTGATTGTAATTAGGACATAGAAGGATCTGGAAGGCTCAAGCCCCACCTGCAAACAGTCTTAGCCATCCCAGGAGAAAGGGAAGGGCTAGGCATGCTACAGAGAACCAGAGGACCAGCCCCTGAGCAGAGAGTGCCAATTACCAGGAAACTGTGTATAAGTTAGGGTTCTCCAGAGAAACAGAACCAATAGGAGATATGTGTGTGTGTGTGTATATATATATATATATATATATATATATATTCTTATTTGTTATAAGAAATTACATATATATATAAAGACATTTATTATAAGAAATTGATATATGCAATTGTGAGGCTAAGAAGCCCAAGATCTGCAGTTAGCATTCTGGAGCCCCTGGAGAGCCGATGGTACAGTTCCAGTCTGATTCTGAAGGCCTGAGAAGTGGAAGAGCTAGTGATGCAGTTCCTGTCCAAGGGCAGGAGGAGACCAGTGTCCAGCTCATGCAGCCAGGCAGGAGAAGTTCTTTCTTACTCAGTCTTTTTGCTCTACTCATACCTTCAATGATTTGAAGTCAGGCCACCCACGTTAGGGAGGGCAATCTGCTTTGCTCAGTCTACCACTTCGAACGTCAATCTCTTCCAGAAACACCCTGATACACATACCTGGAATAACGTTGGGCCAGACATCTGGGCACCCCATGGCCCAGTCAAGTTGACACATAAAATTAACTATAACACTTGGGATCCCTCATTTGAATTTTTCCTGGTCAGTGTATTAATTATTATCTATTCAGGCAAAGCAAACCACTCTGTGATTCTTCTGGTCTGAGCTGTTACGCTGCTCTTGGCTGAGCTCACTCGTGCATCTGCAGTAAGGAGGCAGATTGTCTAGATGATCTAGGATGATCCGGGATGGCCTCATTCATGTGTCTGGGGGTTGACATGCTGCCAGCCAGGCAATGAACTGTATGCCTCTCATCATCCTCATCACCCAGCAGGCTAGCCAGGGCGTCTTTCCCTTACTGTCCCTTTGGCCAAAGCAAGTCACATGGACAAGCTTCAAGGAAGCAAGGCAGGGAACTTCCCAAGGGTGTGAATAGGGAGGAGTGAACAAGTTGGAGGTCAGTACTGCAACAACTTGCCAGCCAGTTTGTTTCCTGGTCCACTAGGAGCTCTCTCTCTCTGACCCTGGTGTGGAGGGACAAGTATGAGCAGAAAGCAATGTGCTCTGTCAATGGTTTCTTACTAGTCCCCTTTGTGGATTCCTTGCCCCTTGCCTACCCTTTAAATTCTGCCGAAGCTTCTGTCCTTGGCCAAGAGCCATGTTGGAACACTAACCTGCACACTTTACCTGGAAACTCTGGAAACACCTGGAAACTCGGGAATAGCAGAGCAGAATACCAGAGTATGGTTTGCATGTGAGCCCTAACATCTTTAGTGGAGACCCTGAAATATTATGTGGCCCATTCCCTTGAGGAACATCTTCTAAATTCCCTGGCAGAATGAAAGGATCAAAGATGTCTTAGGGACTTCTAAAAGGAGCTGAGTTTAGGTAAAGGTTAGGTCACCCAAGCTCAGAAGCATGGCCCTGTCTCTGGGCATAGATGGGTCTTGCCCTAGCAAATCTACTATAAGAAAGGCAGCCTCAGCATCATGGAAAAAGAATCACTGTGGCTGTTTAAGAAGGAGCTGAGGCCATATCGTACTTGGAGGAGAGGATGGGACTCAAGGGCCAGGGATTTGGGTGTCCTGATAACTAGGCCAGGAGGTGGCCTGGAGTCAAGTACTCCATGGTTGACACACACACTTGGGAGTGTGGCACGCATGGCTGTGGGGAGTCAGACTGACTTCATGTTTTCTGGAGGCGGCAGTGAAGGGTGTCTTCCCAAGGTGTGGAACACTTAGGCCAAGACATTCCAGGAATCCTGCCTTAGCCTATGGAATCTTGTGGCCCCAGAACCCTGAAACAGCCTGGTGGCCCAATATGGCTGGGGGGGTTGCAGGCTCTGCATAGATGACGGCCAGGATCCATGCCCAGCCAGAGGCAGCCAAGATGAGCAGAGAGCCGCCTACGGTTCTTTCCTTGTGTGTTGTACTGCTTCTGCCTTCAGAATTAAAATATTGTGCAGAAATGCAGGTTTATTGTTATCAATCCCATCTTATGAAACTTGACAAATGTATTCTTATGCAGATAATTAAGAGAGAATGTCAACTGAACAAAGCTTTGTCACTGAAATAATGGTTTCCCCCTGCTAAGTTTGGGCCTCAGCAAAGTCAAGGTGTTTGTTCCCAAAGTATAACGCCCTATCCCTTTGACAGCTGTCTGTGACAGCAGCCTTCATCCTCTTGCCCCTCCTCTCCAAGCCATGATAACGGTAGAGCCAATGTCTGGAGACATCCAGTAGTGGTTGAGACCAGAACTCTGGGGCTCCCACACAAGCTTCTCTTCTCCTGCTCTGTGGAGGTCACCTTGGAAAAATACCCCTCCTCACTCTGCCTTCATTTCCCCTCCTCTAACATGAAAAGAATAACCCCTGACCCTGACTGTTAACGTCGAATGGGATGCAACTGATGGCATTTGGATAACTGAGACTACAAGCAGGATATGCATGTAACATGCTCGTTGGGTTTCCCTTCTGCTCTATACTTTTGTACTTCTCACAGCAAATATATAAACGAGCTCATAGAATAAGTTAAAGTTACTTTTAAGGGCATTAGAATTGTACATCAATTAAGACAACTAAAGAAGCTTGGGTCATGCATGTTCTATCTTGTTTATTTATTTATTTATTGCATGGTCCAGTAAGAAGATAAAGTAAGTATATTATCAAAAATAGCCCTTATCTTACCCAAGACCAGCTAGAGCAAGGCTGGAGGTCCTCCTCTTCAAGTGTGACTGTTTCTCTAGAGAATTGTAACCATGCTTCCCTAGCGCAGGTACACACAGGTGATACAGTGAGCGGGGTGGGCTGGTGGCCCAGTTGGAAGGCTGCACAGGTAAGAGGCAGGAGGCCTTCTTAGAGCATCAGCAGAGCACGGATGGCTATGTGGGGGACAGTACTAGCAAGGAAGGTAAGTGACTTATTGGATAGGTGGGAGGAGTATCCTCAAGATTCCAAATCCAAATGCTCCAAATACTTTATCGTCTTTCTAAATACCCTCTTATTATACTGGGCTGAATTTCATTATTATAGGCCATGAGACCATTACTATATGCCATAGGTCATGAAAACCCCAATTTTTGCTCTGATGTTTTGGTGGCTTTTAAGGCAGAACCCGACAGCAGGCAGGAGAAGGGGGAGGCACAAGGCTGGGAGCTGAGAGCTGGGTTCCAGTCCCTGCGTGGCCCTTACCCCCGTGAGTTGGACGAGCCATTTGAACTAGGTCTTAAGAAGGAGGCCACATCTGATGGTTTCCAAAATGTCTCCCAGTTCCACATTTTATTATCCTGACACTTAGGATTAGAGGTGATTATCTAGCAGAAATATGTTATTGATCCCATTTTTGAAATATTATTTTAGAATAGTATCAAAATGTACTTTTCTTTAAGTTTACATTTCTCCCCAGATTTGTCATGTATATGATTAATCATTGGGAAGGAAGCCATCATTCCTAAAAGCTGATTACTAGAAGGGATCTCTTTCTTTAAGAGAAATAACCCCATTGCAGGTTTCTCTTTAATTTCTTAATTTTCCCTCTCTTTTTCCTTATTTGAGAGGGAAGGGGAGAATGGAAATCAGTGATTCAGGTTAAGACTGATTCATATATTACAAAGCTTAATGTATGAACATACCTTTTGGAGAGCAGAGATTGTTAGTGCTGTGCTTTTTAGCCCTAAGCCTCACTGGGGTTATGTTTAGAATAAACACTATTTAGAAGAAGACATTTCTGGGGAAATTCCACATCTGTCAAGTATTAGCATAACTGAGATTTATCTTTTAGATTTTTATTTTGTGACAGGAAGGATGGGGTAATAAGGACATAAGGAGGTTTGGGGGTTTCGGGACTTAGAAGAATTATTGACGTGCTCTTGAGGCAGCTGCTTCTATGAACAGAAAGACACACACCCTCTGGAGAGAGAGGAGATACACAAAGAAATATCCTGATCGAAGTTGGAGAATAAGGGTTGAAAAGAACCAGAAGGTTCTACATAATCAAATGGAAGCATGAAGCTGCTTTTAAGAGGTAAAGACCAGAAACAGGGAGGGGACAGCGGAAAGGGAGAAGGGAGCAGGGACATCAGGGCAGCCTATTAAGAAAATGATTGCTGGGAACTAATTATAATCTGTTGGTTTTGCTGGAATGTAAACCCATTTGCATCATCCTAAAACCTTTTATAAAGTCTCCTGCACACATGCAGGCCTTTAGTAAGTGGGACTTTTTTTTTTTTTTTTGGCTGCCATTACTCTTTGTTGGGGAAACCTCCTTTTCCCTGGTTTAGTTTCCATGCGGTAGGATGGCAGGTCACACTCTTGCCCTGAATTGGCTTTTCCTCACTTCGATCCTACATCCTGTCTGCACCCTCATCTCACCCCTTTAAGTCTGAGATGTAGCTCAGCCTCCTTCTCCCGCTTCTTTCTGCAGAGCTGTCTCAGCAGAGAACCTGTGCCTGGCTGGCTCTGGCAGTAAAGGCGAGGTTGGTGTTTTCCGGTGCCCTCAAGATGGGGCGGGTGGTCTGCCCATCCTGGTGTTCCACGTTAGGAAGCCCATTGCCCAGGACCCAGCCGTGCTGTCTGGACCCAGCCGTGCTGTCTGGAACCGTGCTGTCTGGAAGCCGACATTCCCATTTCCATCTGCCTGACTCTACGCCTCTTTCAACTGGTCCAGAACTCAGGCAGGAAGGGGAGAGGCAGACTTGTTAGGTCCTTAACTCCAAGCACAATAGCCCATACGTCAGAGGACAGTGAATATGTGTGGAATGAAAGATTTGAATCAGTGAATCGTTGAATCATCGGGATCTGTCAATGAATAAAGTGGTACAGACGTGAATTCACAAAGTGTTAAGTTAATATTAGGTTGCGTTATACGAAATCGCTGTTTGTATAGGTCAAAAACAGTTGGATATTGGCAAGTCCGTGTGGTTTAGCCTAATAATCCTCTAGTCCCAGGGGGGCAGTGAGGGTACTTTCTGAGATCCCAGAGGCTTCATGTAGAATAACCAACTTCCGGCTGTCGACTGACTGCGGAGTTTCAGGTCCCCGTCTGGAGCGTGTCCACCTGCGTTCTGCATCCTCACGTGGAGAGCATCATGGCATTAGGTCCTTAAATATCAAGTGTCTGATTTTGAATCAAATGTTTAGTTTATTATATCTCAAATAAGAAGCAGTACAATTAATCAAAGTGTGTGCCTACACTATTGACACGGTTTTACCATCTTAGTGTTATCTTGCTTATCCCAGCCACAAAGAAGCTTAGAAAACAAGTGTCGATGAAATCGTGAAAAGCATTTTCCACAGTTTGTTGAAAATTGAATATTTTTCCTTGAAAGAAGTGATCCAAAGCCTGGAAGAAGTGGTAGTCAGTTGGTGCAAGGCTTGGTGAATACAATGGATGACAGAGAGTTTCTAAGCCCAGCTGCTGTAGTTTGACCAGCGATGGTTTTTTTGCAACATGTGTATGTTTTTTTTAATGTATTTACTCTTTTAGTTATTTATTTTTTAAATGTCAGAATATTATGGGGGTACAAATATTTTGGTTATATATAATGCCTTTGTCTCGCCCAAGCCAGAGCTACAAGCATGTTCTTCCCCCATGCAGTGTGCTTGGCACCCATTAGTTGTGAGTTTAACCATCCCCACCCTACCTCCACCTGTCTGGCACTGGGTGAATATTACTTCCATTTGAGCACCTTAGTGTTAATACCAACTTGATGGCAAGTACATGTGGTGCTTGTTTTTCTATTCTTGTGATACTTCACTTTGAAGGATGGGCTCCAGCTCTATCCAGGATAATATAAAAGGTGCTAATTCACCACTATTTTTTTGTGTTTGGGTAGTATTCCATGGTATACATATACCACATTTTATTAATCCACTCATGTGCTGATGGGCACTTGGGTTGTTTCCAGATCTACTGCAACATGTGGTCTTGCAAGAGGATTGGCCTGTCTCTATTGACCAATCTCAGGTGTTTAATCACAAGCATTCTTATCATTTTGTCCAATGGGTTGCAGTAGACATCCTCTGTAATCGATTGACCAGGTTTCATGAAGCTGTAGTGGATAGTACTGGCACTGGACCACCAAACAGACACCATTAGCTTTTTTGGATGAATATTTGGTTTTGGACTGTGTTTTGGCGATTCATCTTTATCTAACCATTGTCCCAAAAAGGTTGCCATTGTCAAAAAGAATCCCTTTTCATAACACGTAACAATACAGTGTAGAAATGGTTGTTCACCTTCCTGTCGTGACAGCAGAGAAAGGCAAGCTTTGAGATAATTTCTCTTCTGATGCTCATTTAATTCACACGATACTCATCTATCCAGCTTCTTTAACTTGCTGATTTGTTTCAAGTGGTCCAATATTGGAATAGTGATGTCAAACCTTGCTGCTAATTCACATGTAGGTTGAGATGGATTCGCTTCCACTACAGCTTTCAGCTCATCATTATCCACCTTGGTCTCAGGTAGCTCATATGGCTCATTTTTAAGATGAAAATCACCAGAATGGAATTTCTCAAACTATCAATGCACTGTGCATCATTAGCCACAACCTTCCCAAATACTTTGTTGATATTTTGAGCTGTCTACACTGCATTGGCTCCAGGATGGAACTCATATTAAAACATAACACAAATTTTTGACTTATCCATGGTTTCACAAAAATTGCACTAAAAATAAATTTGAAAGATAATCACAAGCCAAAACGCGCATTTGAAAGAATGAGAATGTACCATCACAATAAAAACAAAACAAAACAAGAAGTGTCAAAGTGAAATGTCAAAGGTGTCAACTGTCTAACTTAGTACTTAAGGAAATCAGAGGTTCCATACTTAACAACCTAATATTTCCTACCACCTAGAACCGGTCTTAACCTGCATCCATCCTGCTTCACCCAGAACCAAAAGGGGCTTTACCCTTGCCCCAAACTCGCTTTGCTTGTGACATGAGCAGCTGTGAGCCAGTGAGGCTATTCTCAAAGCCCACCCATCCATATTCTAGAAATTCCCAGATCAAATGACCCATTCGATTCCCCCCCTCAGCACCTAATATTCATGCTGTTATACAGACTTGTAGGTTACAAAACACTTTTGCATCAACTATCATAACAGTCCCGTAAGAGGCATTTAATATTATTTCCATTATACAGTTAAGGACACTGAAGTTAAGCTCTGGAGCACTAACTATTTAAAAGGCACTGTGCTATGTGCCTTAAATAGAATATTTTATTTAATCTTCACAACCTGTTATGAGGCTGAATTGTGTCCTCCCCCAAATTCATCTGTGGAGGCCCTAACCAATGAATATGGCTGTATTTGGAGATGAGGCCCTTAAAAAGGTGATTAAGTTACAGTGAAGGCTTTGGGGTGGGCTCGAATCCAATCTGACTGGTTTATAAAGAGGAACTTGGACACATAAAGAGACACCAGGAATGTGGGTGCGCACAGGAAAGACCATGTGAGAAGACCGCCATCTACAAGCCAAAGAGAGGGGCCTCGTACGGAACCGATCCAAGGTGCTGGCATCTTGATCTCAAACTTCTAGCCTCCAGAGCTGTGAGACTATAAGTTTCTGTTGTTCAAGTATTCAGTCTGTGGTATTTTGTTATGGCAAACCTAGCAGACTACTACATGAACCTCATGGCAGAGCGCTACTATTATCCCCATTCTACAAATGAGGAAACTGAGGCTAGGAGTGGGTAGGGCTCTTGTCCAAGGTTGCACAGCTAGTAAGTGATGGGCCTGGAATTCTAACCTGAGCACCATGTCTCTACAACCCACTGGCTATACCTTTTCCCTCCTTTATATGAAGAGAATTGCTCAAGGTCGCACAAACAGAACAGTAGAATTGAAACCCGAGGCCAAAAATATGACATCATCATTTCCTCCCCAAGGGTATTTTATCAATGAGCATTGCCTTAAAATACAAATGTATTTCTAGCTAACAGTTCCCTAAGTCTTAGATTGAAAGGACAATAAAGATTTGAACTGAACAAATAGAAAACATTACATAGTCTTAGCACTAATTCAAGGAGCAGAAGGAGACACTCTATGGTGTTCTGTGCGTGACTTTATGTGCCGAGAAGCTATTCCCCAGGGTAGCACAGGTTGAGATGATGATGATAAAGGCCACTCAGGAAAAAGGCCCCTGAACTCGGAACCAGGGTTTGGGTCTCAGTCTTGCCACACTGACCTTGAGCAAGTCATGGCGCCTCTCTGCACTTCACTGTCCTGTAAAATAGGGGCGGTAATTCCTGTTTGGGATCCCTCCACACGCCTCTGGGAGTAGCAAACGTGGTAAGAAAGAGAAATGATCTGTGCAAGTCATCAACTATTGAACCTATGTATTATCTTTGAGAAAACTAACAAGAGGCACAGATTTACGCTATTGTGCTCTGTTGGGGGCCTTCCCCAGGCTGTGTGGGGGGGGCCTCCAGAAAGTTCTGGCAAAACGGGAGCTAGGTGAACGGCGCCAGAGCACCGAACTCCACGCACGGGGTGCTTGGAAACCTCCCGTACCCTCTCAACACGCAGACTGTTGCAGCTCCCAAACCAAGGAAGCGTTCGCTGCCTCGGGAAAGCGAGGTGTGATTGCACATTCCCCACACGGCTTCTGACTGCACACGCCGCGCAGCCTGCCGGCGGAGTGGGCGGGCGTGTGTGCCTGTGTGTGAGTGTGCGTGTTTGCACTTGGACAGGGTGTCTGTGAAATCTAAAGGGCCAATACCGTGCGCGCTGCAGCTCTGAACAGCCAGCACCGGCGGGGAGCTCCATCCTGTATTGATGCAACTGTAGTTGTAACAGATAGCAGTCTGGAATTAATGTGGGAATTTGGTGTTGGGGGGCTTCGGTGGGGAGTTTGCTGGCTTTCCCGAGTTTTCAGGAGCAGTAGCCAGGTGTAAGCTTGCTGGAATCGCCGTTCACTGCAGCACTGTCTGGGGTGGGGGGGGGGGGAGTGTCATCTCGCCAGCAGGCGCTGGGACAGTGGTTACCAGGCAAGCAGGGGAGGCGACGGGGAGATGTTGGTCCGAGGGCGCAAAGTTGCAGTTTCCTGGGATGCAGGCCTCAAGACCTCACGTGCGGCATGACGGCTACAGTGGATAACACTGTTGCTGTATACTGGAGATTTGCTGAGAGTGGATTTCAGGTGCTCTTACCCCACTCCCACTCACCCTATGGTGACTATGTGAGGAGACGGATATGTCAATTTGCTTGACTGCAGTAATCATTCCGCCACGTGTATGTGTGTCAAGCATCACTTTGTACACCTTAAATATATACAATTTTTATTAAAAAATAAAGAACACTACCACGTGAGGCTGAGGTTGTTATAATTATTGTTAGCTGTGTAGTAGTAGTATTGTAAGTGAGGTTGTGGCAACTTTACTGCTTAAAGGTTTTACAACTAAGGCTAATTTAAGAATCCAAGCTGTAGAGACAAGGTGATCCGTCCTTCCTCATCCCTCCCTCCCTCCCTCCCTCCCTCCCTCCCTCCCTCCCTCCCTCCCTCCCTTCCTTCCTTCCTTCCTTCCTTCCTTCCTTCCTTCCTTCCTTCCTTCCTTCCTTCCTTCCTTCCTTTCTTCCTTTTATTCCTTGTCTCCACTCATTCTTCTTCCTTTCTTCTGAAAAAACACATTCATATTATATTCCTTTTTTGGTTTAAACAACCTAACCATATTTAGGTGCATCCCCTAAAGTGGGAAGAAGCTGAGAAATTTCAGCTAATTCAGCTATACGCAGGTATGTTTAAGAACTAAAAGAAAGAGTTTAGTGAGCCAAGACATTTGGCGGGAGGGGACAGTGACACTATGGCCCTGGGCCATGAGCCCTCAGATGCTGGGAGCAAGGCCCTCCTGTACCCCACTGGTGTCATGCAGAGCAGTTCCCCAAGTTTCGCGACTCCTTCTGTGACCCCTTTGTACCCAAGCCTGAGGACCCTGGGAAACACTGGTTACAGACTCAAGGCAAAGGCTGCCCTGGTGCGCTTTAGAGATGCTAATTTGTGTAATGGGTCAGAGTTGATTGACAGGAAGCAGGACAATAAGCCCAGAAAAGTGAATGAACCAGGCTTGGGCTGAGTGGCCCCAGGGATGGAGGAATTGAAGGTTT
Source organism: Microcebus murinus (assembly GCF_040939455.1). Taxonomy (NCBI): domain Eukaryota; kingdom Metazoa; phylum Chordata; class Mammalia; order Primates; family Cheirogaleidae; genus Microcebus; species Microcebus murinus. Next base: position 27,922,678 of record NC_134105.1, on the reverse strand, counting down.
CTATCTAGGTTTCCATTCCGGGAAGCGGATGATTTGGTTAGAATTCAGATATCTGCAGCCAGAGCTCAGCAAATAGGAACTAAGTCATTTAGACTTTTTTAAAACCAAGGAGTCTGTGGATGAACATTAGCGGGGGGCCCTGAAATGAAATGCAACATTTTATTTGGGGGTGAATTTTTCTGGAGAGAGGGGACATAGCTTTCATTAGATTGTCAAAGGTATTTGTGACTGTAAAATGTTTAAAAGCCACAGTGCCCTGGGTCTCCAGGGAGCAGGCTATGTCCGGGAGAAACAGGTCTGAATTGTCAAATCCAGATGGGCGTTAAGGCCCCCAGCAATCCACTAACTTTGCTCAGGCCCCACCCTGGTCTCCTCATTGCCAAAGTCACTGTCACCCTTTGACGGCTCATCTGGCATTTGTTGCTCTTGACTACTCCTCCCTGGAAAGTCTCTCTTCTCTGGTTCTGTGACACAACCTAGATTTCTCTTTGCCTCTCTGATTTTCTTTTCTGTGTCGTCTGTGGACTGACTGTCTCACTTTACCATGGTCAGTGTCTGCCTTCTGCAGGGCTCCTTTCTCTGCTCCATTCTGCTGACCCAGCACACATGTCCACATGGGTGGGCCCTGCCCTGGGGACTCCTTATCATGGTATCCACCAGTCCTCTAGGCCAGACACACCTGGGAGGGGCCGTCTCCCACCATGGGCCACACACTCCTTCCTCCTGCCTCTCACCGGCTGCCTCATCGTGTCCTCTGCGTGTTGCACCCTTGTACGCTTCTGTTCTCTGTCCTTTGCCTGGAACAGCTTTCCCTCACCCTTGGCCTATCTGTGCTGTCCAATATAGCCATGTTTTAATTTTCATAATATTAATTCCATTAATTAATTCCATTCTTCAGTTGCACTAGCCACATTTCAAGTGCTCAATTGCTATGTGTGGCTAGCGGCTACCACACTGGTAGATGATAGAACATTGCCATCATTGTGGAAAATTCTACTGGACAGAGCTGGTCTAGCAGGCTCTCATGGTACCTCTGAAATTCAGCCCAGGCCACCTCCTCCAGGGAGCCTTTCTGGTCTAGGTTAGACATGCCTCCTTAGAGCACCTCTTACCTGCCTCCATGACATGGTCTTTTAATACTTAATTGACTTCTAGGGATGTTCCACTACTCCACAGGTTTTCTGGGGTCAGGGACCAGATCTGACTTGACTCAGTATTATCAGCACCCAGCATAGTATATGGAAATAAACCCCAGGCTGCTCAATAAACAGTTGCAGAATGAATGAATGACCAGCTGAGCCAAGCAGCAGAACCATGGCCCTCCAAGTGTTTCTCCCCTGCAGAGAGTCAGTTGTGGAACATGTTAGTTACAGAAGGTCTCCTGTGGGGGAGAGTCAGGGCTGTAATCCCAAAATTGGAGGGGGAAGGAAAGAGATCTTTGCATTCCCTTGGCTGGGGCAGTGGAGGTGGCCAAAGGCAACTGTTAAGCACCTTTGGTTTTTCTGTGCATATAATTGTAATTTGAGGTCAAGACCCCAGCGTGGCTTTCTCCTCTCCTATGTGGGCAATTCATAAACTTTGAGAGCCATAGAATCTTAGATTGGAAGGAACCTTAAAAGTAATGTAACTCAGACCTTTATCCAATGTATTAATCTCCTCTGCAGCAGAAGCCTCCACTTGATCACATTCAGTGACAGGGAACACCCTTCCTCCTGAGTCAGGCTATTACATTTCCAGGCAGCTATTTGGGTGGAAAGTGCTGTTTAATATTGAACTGCAATCTGCCTTTTTTTATCTGCAGCCCTGACCCCAGCTCTGCCTTCTGCTGCACAGAGAATGCATCTGTCCTTCTTGCGCAGGTGAAAGCAACCTGCAGGTGCAGACATTTGTCCCTTCCTCCAAAGATTATTGGCATTATTAAGCTGGACACCTCATGAGTAGTTAATTTTTATTAAACCAATTATTTCACAGCTTCTTATTTCCTTACTGATTCATACACGGAAGTAAATCAGCAAACTTTTCTTGTCATGGAAAGGCAATGTAATATTTTACCCTTTAAAACGCTTCCTATGTGTAAGAGCCGAAACCAGTTTTTGGTTCAGGGAAGGAGCTGAAATGTGGAGTTAGTTGCTTTCCCCCCACCGACAGGGACCCTGGGATGGGGAGGAGATATAGAATGGATAATCGACAGTGCCCGAGCAAGGGCAGGTGTGTCTACGTCTCATAGTTGATATTTCATTATTTATAGATTATAATGCTGGTTCATGACAGTCCTAATAATAGCAGCAACAATAATAGCTAACCTCTACTGAGAGCTTACCATGCACCAGGCAGGGTTTCAAGCATTTTACATATATATATATATATTGTATTTTACAACAATCCTGTATGATAGGCTCTGTTATTGTCCCCACTTTGCAGATGAGAAAATTGAGGCACAGAGATTCAATGTTCTCAGTCTTGATTGCTTAGTTTCCTTCTTCTGGTCTTCCTCCTCCTCTCGTTTTTCGTGTGAATTCCTAAGCTCGTCAGGTGCAGAAAACGTACCACACTCTAACAGCTCATATTGACCTTCAGCTGATGATATTTCAGTCCCTGAAATGCTTGCAGCATCCTTGCAAGGCAGGGTTTCTTAGTCCCATTTAATGGTTGAGAAAATAAAGGCTCAGAGGAGGGAGGAGGTCTGATGAGAACGGGAATTCCAGCAAAAACCTCCGGCCCTCCTGCTGTTTCCAGACACTGTCACCCCTCTGCAGAGGGAGGCAGGGTCCCACTGTATGACGGGACTGTTTTCCCGCCATGCTTCACGCTTGTTATTCCATTTCCTTTCTAAGGTAGTCAGCACAGCGTCCTTGCCTGTAAGTATGAGGGGCGGTGAGGCTTCATGCTCCGGAGATTCCGAAGACTCCTTGACCTGCTCGAGGACCAGCCTGGCAGAGCGCGGTCCCTGGTGTGGCCACAGCAGCCTCCGGCAGAGGCTTTGTGCTGAGACACTTCTGAGCCTCCCTTCGGGAACTCCATCAACTCAGCTCTGTAAATCCTGTGTCCCTCACGCCCATTGCCCTGGGCTGTCCTCACGGCTCTGCTGCTCTTCCCCATTCCTACCGAAGTCTCCACGTGGGGAATTTCACACAGAGCAGAAGGGATGGTGCTAAGACACCCCCTCCACGGTCCTCTTTCTATAACCCCCCAGCTCTGTAAACAGGAGTGGGTTAGTGACCTGTGCTTTTCAATTTCTCAGAGATAAATTAAGGCCTTTCTGAGAGGGCTGTTAGGTCTTTAATGGGACAAAATATTCCTTTGCTCATTCAGTTGCTTGCTCATTTGCTCATTCAACAGGTAGGTGTGAGGTGTGGGCCAGGTGCCAGGCCCTTTCTTGGGCACTGAGGACCCATCGGTGAGCAAAACAAAGTCCAGTCCTCATGGAGGCTCCGTTCCAGGAGGGCTACAGATCAAAGCAGGAGATGGGACAGAATGGGACGGTGGTGCTGTTTTGGATGGGTGATCAGAGGAGACTTCTGTGAGGAGGTTACATTTGAGTGAAGAACTAAATGCAATGAGGGGCCAGCCCTGGGATGAGAAGAGGACTGTTCCTGCCCTGAAATGGGACCAGGGCTAAACACAGATGGGACTCCTGGGATGACTGGAAATGCAGGTTGGATTCTGGATGCAGCCACAGCAACTAGTTCCTACAGAGACATGGGGTCCTTTTCTGGACCTGGGGAAGGGGGTAGGGATGTGGCTCAGGAATCCAGTGGGGCATGGATGGCCCTGTGGCCTGGAAGCAGCTTGAAGCCAGGTCCAGCTCCTATGGCCCCAAGCCGGTCACTGCAGCAGGCCTGTCCTGGGAAACAAAGGACTTCTCCCACAGGACAGTGCGTGGGTGTAGGGACCCTGCCCACTGGGGCTGCTGTTGCACAACCCAGGAATGACAGGAAGGACGCCTCCTTGGAATGTCAAGGCACAGCCTGGCCCAATCTGACAAAAGAATTTAGGGCAGGGGGTGGGGAGGGGAATAGTGTCATGGCTCAGGATCACCTGC